>NC_068561.1:15796250-16120000 GCF_022201045.2 Citrus sinensis
GCAGTCAAGAACTTTCAGAAGCAAGATTCTAAATTGGCATCCGGGTAGATTAGAAAAAAGTAGTAATTATCTTGGGCAAGGGTTTCTTTCTCTGTTATTTTCTCAATGTTAGTTGTACAACTGTGTTCATATTGGGGTGCTGTGTATAATTCTCTTCTTTGCTGTTATAGATCTTCTCCTTCTAGCGTTCAGGGAGTTTATTCCAGTCAAATTCATGATAGGGTAGAGGAGTTAGAACTATATATGCAGTTTCACATTTCTGCAATCATATATATGTCCTTGAAGGACTGATTTGAGTGATTTGCATCATGAGTATATTCTTGAACTCTATAAAGGATCTGGTGGTGTAGTTCATAAAATGTCTTCAATATGAGACTGACCAGATTGTAGCAATTAAGAACATTGAAGTTAAGGCTCCATCTGAAGGAGTCCAGAGCTCTGCAATGAGAGAAGTCGCACTTTTCAAGAAGTTAGAGCATGAATATATTGTCAGGAGTCTGACATTCCCTACTCGTAGTTTCTGATATTTAGAGGCTCAAAACGAAGCCACGATAATCCTTTTTAACTGATTTTCATTTTAATGCAAGTGGGGTTTGAAATATTGCAGTGACCAAGACTGGTCTCAATCTCAGATTTATTGGGGAAAATTACAAATACAATGTACAGATGCTCAGATCTTTGCATTCTGAGTTTATAATTATCTAGTTGCCCTCTCTTCTGCAGCCAAGCTAAATTGCATGAATGATTTTGGCATTTTCTACTTGCAGCCTCCTTGATCAATATATATCATTGATTCTGATACTGCTCGATTATATCTACTTTCCTATTCATTGCATATTCTTAGAATGCAAGAGATGATGAAGTCCATGAGTTTATGGGTGCACAAAGTATGCCGACTTCTTTTTAGTTGAATCTGATAAGAGGATGTTGGGATAATTAGATTAATTTATGGCTAGTTGCTTTCTGAATATATGTCTTTTAGGATCAAATTTATCATGTGAAAGATTTGTTCTGTTTGTGTATCCCACCGCTTCTAGCTATGTTGTTTTCTTGAACTCATCTAATCATGACATATTGTCGTTTGTATGCTGAAAACCAGGTCACTGGATGTTCAAAGTGATCTGAAGAGGGAAAACCTTGTTTTTGAGTATGTAAACATCAACCTGCACAAATTCATCCAGCAGTATCATCCCATGGATTCACATTTGATAAAAGTGGGTTGTACTTTGGTGCTTCTTATATTGTTATTAAACTGCTTTCCTGAACTTTTAACTTTTGTTCCTTTGCTGTTCTTCTCTTGCTGCATCAGAACATCTGATATTTTCTCTTTCCAAGTTCTTATTTTCCTTTTAAGTAATCCAATAACTTTTAATTTTGAAAATCAATTATTTGACTCAGGTATTGAAGCATCTAGTTTTATGCAGTAAACACATATTTGGTGGTTCTTGTCATATTTTCTCAAACATGTAAAATCACATAGAAGTGCGTGTAGGGTGTATGAAAATTTAAAACTATGGACCTGTTAATTATCTTTTGGATTTTACATATTAAAAGGTCAATACATCATCTGTTTGCAGAAGTTCCTCTATTGTATTCTCAGTGGCATATCCTATTGTCATCCTCGCAAGATCATCCATCGAGATTTGACAACCATGAATCTGCTAGCAGATATTGAGAATAAAACAGTAAAGATTGCTGCTGATTCTGGGATGGCCAAGAAAATTGATGCTCCTTTTGATGCACACACTACTGAGTAGGGGTGTTCAGAATCCAATCCGATCCGCTCAATCCGTCCGATCCGTATAAATCCGATTCGTGGATTGATGGATTGGATATGGATTGAAAATTTAAAAATCCGCAGTCGATGGATTGGATATGGATTTACTTCTGTAAATCTGCAGAAATCTGTGAATCCGCCAAAAATATATATATATATATAATTAAAAAATTATTATAAATTTAATTAAAAAATTATAAATGTGACATTGCATAGTTACTAAGCACTATAACATATCTTAGCAATTACCCAATAATAATAAAAAATAAAAAATAATTAAATAATCAAATATAACTTGTAAAAATTGTAAAATAAAATAAAAGCAAAGTCACACGCACTAGTAAAAGCAAAGTAACATAACGCCAAGTCGCCAACAATTTGCAAACAAAAAACCCTAAACTTTCCCGCCGTTACACACACTAGCAACACTCAATACTGGTTGGATACACTCTCGACACAAATTTAAAGGACATCGGCCGCGCGATTTCGGCGAGAGCAAGCCATCTTCTTTCCCAAGTCCATCGAGCCACTTCACATTCACTGGTTCCAGCTGAACAATTTCACTATCACAACCTTCAAGATCGCCACCTGTACGGCTTCTCCTGGTTCCCATCGTGGATGGCTCCGTAATCACCACTTTTCAATAGGTGCAACAGCCCTGGTGAAGGATCAGACTGTGTTTGGTTTCCGAAACTTCGCCATTTCAATTAATTGTGGCTTTATTTGAACAATTAATTTCGGTGTTATATTAACGTATTATTGTAACTTTATTTGAACAATTAAGCTTGGTGTGTTATATTTTGAAATTTTGAACGTATTATTGTAGCTTTATTTGAATAATTAGTCTCGATGTGTTATATTTTGAAACTTTAAATGTATTATTTTAGCTTTATTTAAACAATTAATTTATTTAAATTTTATTCAATTTTAAATTTAATTGGTAGCAAAATTATTTTTATATTAGATTTTTTTATTTCATTAGTTGGAGAGAACTAAAAATTTTTAATTCGAAAACTAATGCGCAAAATGATGGATTGCATATGGATTGAGTCAAATCTGCATACGATCCGCAGACGTATGGATTGGATATGGATTGAGTCAAATCCGTATCCGATCCGCAGATGTATAGATTGGATTTGGATTGAATTTTATTAATCTGTGGATTGGATTGGATTGAAAAATTATAATCCGCAAAATCATGGATCGGATATGGATTGATATCCAATCCGTAAAATCTGATCCGCGAACACCCCTACTACTGAGGTATCCGTGGCAACCCTTACTTTTATTGTTTCCGCTTTCTTCATATGCCTAATTAGGAGTTTCAATGAGTGTTATCTTGCCATTGGATTTTTCTTTCTTGGTAATCAGCCATAACGCATTGTTTTAACCAAGAAGTGTTTGATTATGGTTTCTTGATTATGTATAACTATATTTTCAAAATCCAAATCGAAGTTTCTTAGAACTGCTGTACATTTTAAAGTAAAAGGTAGCGACTATAGTTGCATGGGGGTCTTCATTGACCCACAGATTAGAGTTACCAAAATATGGAAGTGATATTTTTCCAACTAGAATTCAAAAGTTATCATATTTACTGCCTTTTTTTTTTTTTTTTGGTTTGGATCTTTGGGCCTTAATTGGCACAATTTTTACATGTTCACATTGCTTTTGTCAGTATGTTACAACAATGAACTCAATTGAATGCTTGCACATTATATTTCTCAATGACACTGTCAACGATTATGATACTTTCGGCACGTCTTTGCAGATGGTGATTCTGAGGCACAGAGCCCCCAAAATCCTCTTTGGCAGGACCAATTGCTCTGCTGCAATTGATATGTGGGCCGTTGTATATTTGCTGAGATGGTGAAGGGGAAGTGTCTGTTTGAAGGAAGTGGAAGTGCAACGATTGAATATGATATATTGTCAGGAATTTTTCAGGTGCTATACTTCACTCTTCATCATTTTTTTTGGTGTTTAGCTACTTTTCAACTGCTGTTCTAATTGTATTTATTTTACTCTATGTAGTTATTTTGGCATGCCAGATGCAAATACCTTGCCGGAGGTGACTTCATTATCTGACTCTGATCATTCCTTGGTAATATAAATTTTCTGGGCCTGGTTGTATCATGTAATCTTTTTAATAAGATATTTTATATCATCTTATTTTCTTTTCTCCATTGCAGCTTACACCTATTGAGACGGTGAACTTGGCAGAAGAGCTCACCAGGCTTGATCCTTGGAACTCTTTTTGTGAGTTTCGACCTTCTTTTCACTGAAAATTGCTGCAATGATATGCACTTATCAGCATATTTTCAAATTTGTTTGATTGTGAAGAATTTTTGCTGCATAGCTATAATATTGATCCTTTAAGCATATAGCCGTGAAGCTGACAAATGGGTTTATTAATTGCACAAATGATTTCATTGTGTGCAGCTTTTACAATATTTACCCCCGTTGTTTCTTTTTACTAATGCTCAGTTTGTTTTTTCTTGGAAAATAATCTGTTTGCAGAGAATGATTTCTCTGAATCCGACCACAAGAATCACTGCCAGGAATGCACTTAATCATCCATACTTCAAGGACAGTCACAGTTCTTTATCCTCTCGTCGTTATGAAGCCTTTGGGTTTCCCTAGAAACAAAATATTGCCACAAGCTGTGGCCAGAAGTAAATATACCAAGTATTTATTGTAGAACAAATGTATATGTTCTCATTTTGTAAGCATTTTCGTAAATGCAAAATCATTACTCTCATTTTTACTGTTCTTTTACTGCCAGGTACTATCGGCAGGTATAAAACAATGAATTGCAGCCACCTTATTGGATTCTTGTCATGTGTTGGGGGTATTGTTTAGCCACTTCATTGGACTCTCGTCATGTGTGTGAAATTAATGAAAATAAAACAATACATAGGTGGTACTCAAAAACTTTCCTGCACACTTCTTCTTAATATTTAATATTAATTATTTTATGCAGTTCAGTAACCTCATAAGGCAGCTTGATAATGGAATAAAAGAAAATTAGTGTTTCTAATGTCAAAGAAAGAAAGGTTGGAAAAAAGTAAAATTTATCGAAGGCATTGAAGTTCACTGGTTCAGAATTGGAATGCAAACACCGAGCATCTTCATAAATAGTTTGTATGAATTGCAATAATAAAATTTATAAATTAGCATTGGCTTGTTCAGCAAAAAGGGCAGACAACTGAGTATTCTGGAAGTGCAGAGCAGCCCCGCGATTTATCTGCTGGCAGCTCTTTCTCTATTCCATTTCTCCAACAGATAAGGCTGCTTCTGTAGTGTACAAATCTGCTGCCTTTCCTGATCTTCCTCACATTGGATCTTTTCAACTTCCCTCGCTTCATATCATATAGATAGTAAGCATGCTTAGAAATTTTGTGCTTAAACATGATTACTTGACCATCTTCCATGGCTGTGAGTGCAAATAATTTCGTTAAATCTGGCGGATGCGTGCAGCGTCTAGAAGAATCCATTGTATAGCTTATTGAATCTGCCATCATGCTATGTCTCTTGATCCACTTCTGTTCCTCAAACTCTTCCAGAATCCATGCATCAATTTGAGTATTGGAAACTGGATAAAACAATGCAAGTTTTCCTCCCATCTCCAACAAATCATACCTGTGTTCGCCGAGTTAATTGCAGCAGGTACACCTCCGCAAAAATTATCTCAATACCCTAAAATCTGGATTTGCCAAAATTGTCATCAATACCCTTTAAAAGTTGATAAGAAATTATTAAGTTATCCTCATTTTAAAACATTTCAACTCAACGGACAGCACCTCTCCCCCCTCTACTTAAGCAAACAAACACTCATATCTGCTGCAATTCCCTCCATTACTTTTACTCAAACAAACAAACACTCATCCTCCATTCTCATACATGCTAAATTGAATATCAACCAGCATCACCTCTGCAATTCGCTCACCGGCATCACCTCTACTGAAACAAACATTCGTTCTCCATACATGCTAAATCGAACATCAACACGAGCAAATTGAGCTTGAGAAGGGGAAGCTGCCACAACTAAGAAAGAGAAGCCTAGTTCATCGCTACATAATCGCTGACGAGAGTTGATCCTTTACTGCAAAATGGTCAGAATGTAACTAGTTGAGGCAAGTAATTCCCTGTAATTAGTTTTCTTGTTGATATTCAGGAGAAAAAAAAAACAAAAAGTTAGGGTTTTATATTGAAAAAATAGATTAATTAGTTGCGGGTCTCTCATAATATGTTCAAAAATAAATTTTTAGTTGTTTTGCTGCATGCAAATTGTGAAAAATTAATGGATTGTGCTGATTATAATTTTATCATGTAACACACGATTTGGTCGTGTAAGGTTATGTAAGACTCAAGGTTGTGTATTACACGACCTTCATGTATTGCACGATTATACGACCTTCATGTATTACACAATTACACGACCTTCAATTCCAGATTAAAGAGTAAAAAGTTCATCATCTCTCCAGGTGTGTTCTGTAATTTAATTTTTTATTTCTTGTTAATAGAATATACACATTACATTTAGTTTAATTAGGCTCACAATAAATTGGGAATGTCATTACTTAGAGAGATCCTTAATTTTCAATTATAAGTCATGGTATGTCTAGTTATGAGTGGAAACACTTTAATTTGGTCACTGCAAATGGTGTTCTTATGTGTATAACATTGCATTAATTTCCTATAGTTGATATTTTTTTTCTTAATTGATTTCATGGATTAATTATATGCAGGCATTCCTCATGTATGCTTGGGCAGAGGAAGAAAGCACTTTGAAGATCAAAAAAAGCTTTTTAAATGGCTATAATATGTTTAATTCCGATGTTCATTAGTGTATCCTATTCAAATATTGAAAAATTTGTGCATTGATAACTTTGTTTATTTATACTAATTAATCTAATCATTTCTCAAACTGTCGGATGTGCAAATGTAGTTTTTTTTTTTTGCAATTTATGAACACACAATTTGGTGTCGTAAAATGTCAACGAAAATTATTAAAAAAAAGAAGTGAAATTAAATTGGAATCTAAAAAAATTCCACATCATCATTGGTTTGAATTGTAACTGGTGGCATATGATCAGATGTCTTAAACATGAATTTTATTGTGATTTTGAATTCTGAAGTATCTATATCAATAATTTGAGTTATCTTTCCACCAATTCGGCATATGTTATCAATCGTGGTATCATTATCCCTTTAGCCTTGGAACCTTTGAACTCATACTTGTCATTTTACTCAATCTATTCACCATTGAAGAGAATAGACACACGTACCAAAATCATATCTGATGATACAATAAAAACAATAACATCAAATTTCATATACAAGTAACTACATGACCTACACGACTACATTACTTACATGACTTACACGGCCTACATAACTATATTACTTACATGAACTACACGACCTACACGGCTATATTTCTTACACGACCTACATGACTAATTACATGACGTACACGGTATCAAAAGCAATGCATGACATGAAACATTTTCACCATAAATAAATTATATTGTTGAAAAAAACAATTAAACGACCTACATTGCATATATTTCTACATATAAAAAAAATGGTGAAAATAAAACATTATAATGTGAGGAAAATTTTTAAATTTTCCTAAAAATTAAAAAACTTAAAACCCAACAACATTAACGTACCTTATTGGGTTGTTCAATGAGTAATACACCTCATTTCAGTTAAAGAAAGAGTGGGTGTTAAATAAATGAATATATAATTGTATTTGTGTAAGAAGTTATGAGAGATTTTGAGAGAATTTTGGCAGCAAGAAGAGATTTGGGTGAAAGAAATATGAAGACAATGAAGTTGAGTGAATTTGATGCATTCATTAAGGGCATTTCAGACTTTACTCACATTTATTAGGGTATCCATGAAAATAAAAAATGAAAGGGGTATTTAAATAATTTTAAAACTATTAAAATGTATTTAATTAAAAACCCCGTGTTCGCCACTATCCTGAAGATTAATCCTCCTCCATTTCTCATCACTGACATTCATACCTACAATGTATCTGTTTGATTCAACATTCCAATATAAAAATTGCCCATTTATTGACACAACGTTTGTCCATCGAAATGTTTGAGGATTGAAAGGTCGCTTCAGTGGTTCATTAGATGGTCCCGGAATCCGTTTCCATTTTTCTTTAGACCAATCTAAGTTGAATATCTCAAGCCCAAAACGATCATCATACATATGCATTACTTTGTACTCATTTGTAGAAGGATCAAAAGCAAGGGCAATTCCACAGCCGGTGTGTGTGTATGGACAAAGAGAGGAGCACAATGGGAAAGCTACGGAGTCCTTGGTGACTAAATTTACAACATGTGGGACCCAATCATTGGGGTGCAGTATAGTTAAACCATTACAACTCGACAGAATTATTCCATTTCTGGAAAATGGTGCAATTTTCAAGTTGAGATCATCCGTCTCCAATACTTGCACTCTCGAAGAATATTGGTCTACCACGAGCACTCGAGACTGGCTTTGCAGCATATTGTTGTGGACCGCCCAAGTTACTAGTCCAATTGCCCATCATTTTGGGCTAGAGAGCCCAAGACAAGGCTAAGAGTGCTAGCTCGGCCCGATTTCGGAAACTTCTAGAAAACTCTAGTACATTTGAGCTTGTAAATATCTAAAATACTTTACACATTTCCAGCACATGTAATTATCTAGATAGTTGGTAGAATTCTCTAAAATCTTTAAAGTTTTGCAAGCCTCCCCCATAAATAGGACATGACATTTAGCATTTGAGCAATAAGCTTAGAGCAAGCAACTCAAACGCTCTTATAAGCTCTCTTGTAATCTTACATTTGAGTAATACAATTTTCTTCATTCGGCTTCATTGCTCTCTTCTCTCTAACTCTTTGAAAACCTCAAGGCTTAGCTAGTCGAGAAGCTCAAGGCTTACTTAGCAACATTCGGTAAAGTTGTCTAAGTGCCGCACAGGTTCGTTGCTCAAAACACTCATTCCGTGACAATATGCTGGGATATGAAGTAGCTGCAAGTGACTATTTGCTGCCACTTTTTGCACACGCGCCTGACATTCCAAGCATCTTCAGCTGGGAGTTTGGCAAGAATCTGAAAGATAAAATGTTCCGGAAGATCTAGCTGGTGTGTTTCTTCTACAACATTCTCTGTCTGGGGATTCCTTGTATTGGTATGGAATTTTGTTTCACATATTTGTTTCTCTGGAAGTTGCACATTTTTGCCTCGCTTCTTCTCAATTGCAGTTAGAATCTGAAAGATATTTGCTTTAAGGAAACCCATCAGGGTATTTTGTACGTTCCCCATCTTTTGTCTTGATATTATACGTACGTGCTCACCAATTGCACTACCCGTCCGAGAAAAGCAACCAAGATTTATTCTACCAATCGAAGAAAGGATGAGTGACTGGTAAACACCATCAGGTTTTTGCCCAAAGGCAGTTTCAAACATACCCCAAGTTTTTTTAACAATTGTACATAGATTACACACAAGTTCATCCTACAGAGTCCTAAAATTAAAGGAATCAACATAAACACATGGTTAATATCTATTTCACCAAAACTTTTATTTTTTTTTTCAATTAAAATTGACCCTTGTGAGTCAATTTTCTGTTCTAAACGCAGAACGTAATTCATAGAAAAAGATACTAATCATGTCAAATATTCATCACAGCACTTTTTTATTATTATTAATCTTTATTAAACCGATTAAACTCTACGAAAATAAATACAAGAGTAAGTAGAAGAAGCCATACCCGGCGTAAGCTTGCAAGCCAAGTATAACACGAATTGACAGCGGGGCCTGAAAGTTGGAAGAGTCAGATTTTGTTTTTATATATTAGGACACAGTAAGAGTTCTTGCCCTTTTCTAAATCAAACAAGTATTGGCATTACACGTGTGTATAGCTACAAACCCTATCCTTCTTAGGAAAGGAAAACTTCCGTAAGTAGCCAGGTGGGGGAACCAGCGGGGCAGCAGAAAATTATTTTTTTAATTTCAAGTGAGAAATTATTTTTTTTGTAATAAAAAATTATATTTATTCCCACCGTCTTTAACTAATATAAGAAATAATTTTGAAAAATCCGGCAAACTGATATCATGGCTTATTAGACTGCTTGAATGGTTTATTGAGTCTGCCTTTATGCTGTGTCTCTTGATCCGCTACAAATAATTTATCAACCATTCAACCTAACATGCACTTTAACCCCATGCAATCAAATTCCACCACATCATCAGTCCAAAAGTAAACTAGTTTCCTGGTATTTATTACATTTCCTTTTCAATATTTTTATTATAAACAAATTCTATGGTATAAAATTTGATAAATTCTAAAAAAAAAATTGAAATTAAAAACATGTTAAAAGTATAAAATTTAAATCTTTAATCTGATTGGTGATTTTACCTAAACATGCTTGAAAAGAATATATATTTCACCTAAATTAAGTGGAGGATGACTGAGAGACATGAGGGAATGGTTTCCTCCCACTAAATATGAAATTCTATTCACACGTTTTTCTTAATTTTTTCCCCTTTAAATGAGTATAAATATAAGTCCAAATAATGCTCATTATCAGCAAAAAAAACAGCATGACTGACCAACAAAATAATAATGATTAGTAATTAGAAAAAACATTAAAGTGGAGAGTACCAACAAACTAAACTTTGGCTTCGTTGCTTGGTATCTTTAGGGAAAATAAAATATATTATTTTTATAAAAAAAAGAAGGAAGTTCACGTGACTAATATTAAGAATAGAGAACCGTGCTTTAACTAACCGGAGAGGATCCATGTCCTCCAAATCTCCAGTGATGGTACAACACTTTTGGAATCTTTCGGCTCGCTTCGTGTGTTCTCGTCGTTATTCCGGTTTTGTGTAAAGCGTGGGACTCTCCATTATTGCCTTTTCGGCGAGTCACGCTACCTTGGCTTCCAGTTTCCTTCCGCCTTTGCTTTTGTGGCGACAGACGAGTGGCGATGGCGTTACCGTCGTACAATGTGTGACTGGAGTCAATCGAATTGACACCATCGCCTATCTATCTACCTACTGTTTGTGCTTTTGTCGCTTTTGCGGTTCCTTCTTCACTCGGCTGACCGACCCCACTCTCTAATCACGTGTGCTTGTTTTTCTGATTCAATCAAGTTTTCTTTTCACTTTCTGATATTATTACTTATTTTTTAATATCTTATTTTTATTTTTATTATTATCCTTTACAATAACAATTTTTCTCCTAATGTTTCCGTTTGTTTATTTTACCATCAACCATTAATAACTTTATTAATAAATTACTGATGTCGCAAAGAGTATTTTAAGAATTTCAATATATTCAATATTTTAAAATTTTCATAATGTGTAATGTTTATAATTTTATTAATTAATAATTTTAGATATATAAAATAATCAATGGATAAAATTATTATTTATTTGTATATAATTCATTTTGTATTTTTATAATTTAGAAGATTAGATTACACTTACATAATTTAGGGTAAAATAGACTTTTACTATTTTTTTGTTAAAAATTCTATTAACTTTAACGATTTGGTGGTGAAATATAAAAAAACTAAAGTGTTAAGTAAAAAAACAATTATTAGAAAACTTTAATAATTAAGTGATATTTCATAAACTATTAGATAGCTAAATGATAGTATTCTTTTTTTCTTTTTTTCTTTTCTATTGTGCTGAAGTGTTTGATAAATACTTATTATTGTGATTTATAAGTTAAAATTAATTTTTAGACAGTAAAATGATAGTAGTCTTTTTTCTTCTTTTTTTTTGCACTAAAGTGTTTGATAAATACTCATTATTGTCATTTATAAGTTAAAATTAATTTTATCTCACACTTATATAATGGGAAAAGCTATAATATTTTTTTTATCAAATTTATTTTTTAAAAGAAATATTTACCGATAACCTTTTATTTCATGGTTACTGCTTTGTTTATAATAACTTAAGGCTCAATTTAGTATAACTTTTATAGTATAGCTGTGTCTAGCTTTACAAGTAAGATTTAAAAAAAAATTGATTGTTTGATTGTTATATGAGATTGTTAAAAATTGTAAAATTATTTTAATAGACAAGTTTTAAAGCCATGTTATGAAATTGATGAAAAAAAAATGTAAAATAAATATTGGGCATTTTAAACAATTTAACCTTTCAAATAAGTTCTCTAATCTCTCTACTTGTAAAAGCTTAAAGTTTAAGATTTTTCTATTAGAGGTAAAATAGTTTATTTAATTCTCAAAATCTCTACTTAAAATAAAAATAAACAATTACAAAAAATAAAATAAACACTTATGATTTTTGATAAGCTATATCAAGTAAACAATAAAATCATAATTCCCAAATTTCAAACAAAGCACTAGGCTTTCAAAATAATTCCTACTATCATAGTACGGTCCGTGGTAGTCATAGTAATAGTAATAGAAGCAGTAATAATAATAATAATAATAATAATAATTAGTAAAGGCACCATAAAAGTATTTAGGTAAAGACTTATGATTAGGGACCCGCCAGTAACTAACCAATTTGATATGAATATAATATTATTCTCTTAAATGTAAAAGTATTTAACTTTCATGGATAAATCTGTTATTGGTCGATTGATATTAGAAATTGCAGTCACCATCTTATAACGAACTAATGAAAGTATTTTGTGTGTTTGGTAAAATGTGCGTTTGGTAAAATATGCATTTGATTGTGAATCTTTTTAAAATGTTATTTGTCAAAAAAGAAACAATTTTTAAGAAATACTAAGGTCATGTCTGGTTTGAAGAAAATGGAAGAGAGGAAAAGAGTAAAATGGAGAGAAAGGGAGAAGAGTAGTGAAATTAGATTTTATTATTTGGTTTGATATAACATTTGATAAGAAAATGAATTATAATTTTTTTTCTTTAGATAAATTTATCCTTTACTTTAAATATTAAACTATTTATATTAGTAATAATATATATATAATAAAATGGCGGTCTAATGGCCGGCAACTTTCTGACAAAGGTCCGGTGCTTTTCCGGTAAAGTCCACATGGAGGTCCGGCGATGATTTGGTGACGTTCGGCGAAAGTCCGTTGACGTCTGACGATAGTCTGTCAACTTTCCGACAACGGCAGTGGTTCGGCGACTCTCCAGACCAGGTCTATTTATAATGTTAAATCAATAAAATAAAATTATAAATAATTATTATTAATGGCATTAAACAAGTTAAAAAGTTAAAGGGTAATTTGGAAACTTTAGTTTCTAACATAAGAGAAATTTAAATTCTTCATTACTTGGTGTGGAATTCAAATTCTACATTATGATGGATATTAAATTTTAATGGAAATTAAATTCTTATATATTTTGTCAAACCAAACAATAGAAATAAAAAGAAAATTTAAATTACTTTCCTCTCTTCCATTCTCTCTTCTCAACCAAACACCACCTAAGGGTCTTTAAAAATAAGTAAACGTCAAATAACCAAACATTTTTTTAATTAAGCATATTATAATTCGATAGTTGATATTGTCAAGCACTCTTCAATTAATCTCAACTTCAAGATAATTTACGAGATTTTAAAAAATCACATCGCATATCGTGTTACCAACTGTAAAGTGGGTGAATTTTTTTTTTTTTGAACGCAAGTGGGCGAAATTACCTAACAAATTAATCATATACATTTTATTTATCAAGGTTATTGTAATTTTTATTAAATTATCAAATCTTTCATTATAGTTCATATGTAATTTTTTTTACTATTGGCCTAACACTAATTTAATCATCTTTTCACCTATGTGAGTAGAGTTCAAACCAAATAATAAGTTTGTACTTATAATACTTTTTTAAATTGTATAATAAGTTTCGTTAATAGTTTAATTCAAGTATTAATTCATAATGCTCGCCAACTCTCTCTCAAGATCTGTTAAAAGTTTCGATGTATATTCATAAAACAATTAAACAAAAGAATGAATAATGTTGGGAATTTAAATATGGGGGATTGCCACTTTCCCCCTATAGTAATCAACATATACCATTTACTCCCCTATTGTTTTCATAATGGCCAAAAAATCCTATGACAACATAAGTTTACAATATTACCGTTATTTTTAGCTATTCTTTTATTTACATTTATTATAAATTAAATAAATTACATGAATAGAAACTAAATAAAAAAATTAAGTATTAAAAATAAGAAATATATGTTTTGATATGAGCAAAAAAATTAATAATAATTTTTTTTCTTGTAATTATTTATTTTGTGAACATTTTCTTGTAATAAACATTTTTTAATATTTTAAAATTAAATGTAAAAAGTATAGGTAAAATATTTTATTATTTATCTTATAATAAATTTTTATTTGTCATTTAAGTTTTCTTATAATAATTTTTTTATCATTTTATAATAATTTTCTTATACATTTTTTATAAGAAAAATTTCACAAAATAAATAAGTACAAGAAAAAAAATCTATTATTAATTTTTTTGCTCATATCAAAACATATATTTCTTATTTTTAATGTTTAATTTTTTATTTAATTTTTATTCACGTGATTTATTTAATTTATACTAAATATAAATAAAAGAGTAGTTGAAAATAAGGGTAATAATGTAAACTTATGTTGTCAGGGGATTTTTGGCCATTATAAAAGCAGTAAAGGAAAAAATGGTATATGTTGATTACCATAGGGGGGAAAGTGGCAACCTCCCTTTAAATATTTAATTTTTAATTTGTAACTTAATTAATGTGGCATCCATTCATTGGAGAATACAATAATAATTTAATTAGATTATAAAATTAATCATCTAATAGATGAGCTACACATGTAATTAATATCCATCATTATAAAAGAATAAATATAACCCACTTATTTACCCTTTGAGTAATCTCTATAAAAAATTGTCTATTTTGTTAGAAAATCTGAAAATATGTTTATTAAAAATAAAATTAAAACTCAAGAGTCTTTTTCAAGTCAATTATTAAATGACCATAATGTCCTCGTAATTTGGCCTTTTTAAGATTTAAGATATCATCACCGCGCCGTGGGTAATTTCCCATTTATAAATAACACGGAGTTATATTTATTAACTGACCTCCGTTCCCCTTTCATTAAACAAATTACAAATCACAAATCGTGAAATTGCCTCCTGTTCTCTCTCGTGCTCTCTCTCTCTCTCCCTCTCTCTCTCCCTCCCCCTCTCTCGTGACATGGATTAATCAATTCACTTTTACTACTCTCTCTCTCTCGCTCTCTTTCTCTCTCTAGGGTTTCGAAAGAGAACTTTCAGTTTCGATAATTGAAAGTGTCTGCAAAAGAAAAAAAGTTTTAAAATTCGTAAAAATCGTTTTAAAAGTTTTAGTTTCGCTCGTAATTACTTGATCGCGAGAATCCTCAATTTCTCGCCGGTTCAAGAGTCGGCTTCTATCTGCTGCATCGCAGTGCACTGTTGTTCATTCGACTGGGTGAGTTGGTAGTCTTTTATTATTTGTTAGGTTTTGGCTCTTCGTATTTGTTTCCTTTAAAAATGATGCGTTTTGTTACTTAATTAATTAGAATTTTTTGGTTAATTAGGGTTGTAGGCGTTGATTTAGTTAAAATGATAATAGTGTTTGTGAACGCATGAGAAATCGAGACGAGTGAATTTTGAATTTTTCCTAAAATTGTTTTGGATGTTTTGTTGAAAAGTAAAGTTATTGGTCGAATCAAGAATTGTACTGAGTTTGGTCGATGGTTTTATGACTTTGTGCTTTTAATTGATGTAAATAAGTCTGTTTTTGTTGCTCACTAGGATTTAAATTGTGCTCTGGGCACAGGTGGGTACGAGTTCAAACTTTTACTGATATTGTGAAGGTAGCCTTATGGGCGTTTGAGACTTTCATGTCGGTGAATGATACTGAGTGGATGTTGAATGATTGGTGCCATGGATTTAAATGCTTCACCGTTACCTGAAGAAGATGAGGATACTTTTGAAGGACATATAGAAGAATATGCTGCACAAGAACGAATAGAATCTGGAGCTGAGATTTTGCGCAGGGTACTTCTATCTTTCTCTTTTATTTATTTATTTATTTTTTCTCTTTAATATATTATTCATTTTGTCCTCTGATATACTATACATGATAGCTAGAGGGATTTCAAACTGTCCTTGATCTTTCAGTAAATTATACAAGTTGTGTGAAACTTGCTAGATTTTGATCCCTTGCGGGTTTGGCATAATGCCTCGAATGCCAGTTCAAGTGATCTGTTTAGGGTGGTCAATATGTAGGTGATTTCTGTTATTATGTGCAAGGTTTAAGATGACCATTTGGTCTCTGTATCCATCTCTCTTCTTCTTCTTCCATTTTCCCCCCTCTTTAGGTGAGAGAAGGAAGATGACTATCTGTTATTGAGCGAAGTTATTAGTTACCATTTTTCGTTTCCGTAGTTTTCTACTCTTTTTGTTGATGTCTGTTCACGGTTAGAGATTTTGTTTGCTTGTGTCAGGAGCGTGAAGAAAGAAGAAGGCGTTTGAAAAGAGATCGACCTGATGACAGACCTGTGCATGCATATCAGCCGGCCATGCATGATCAATATTATCAAAATAAAAACTACAAGTCCTATGACAGAAATAAGCTCCCCCCTGGTACTTTTCTATTTACTGAGTCAGGTTCTAGTTTATGTCATTTTTATGTTGTCTCTATCAGCAATTAATTTCTGTATCTTGTATGTCCCATTACAATAATTTGAACTCCTTTTAAAAGAGTTATCTTGATTGTTTTAAGAGTTTACTGGTTCTATTTGGCTGAGTGGTGAGATACTGCAGGGATCTTGCTCCCCTCTCACCAATTTGGGTTTGGTAAATATGTTTCATCAGAATATAAGTGGGGAAAGATATATCCCTAAAATAGAAATATAAATTTGTATTGTGCTGTAAAAGAAGTGATCTAGGTTGGTCTTGGTTGACCCTTGATTGTAAATGTCATTAGATTGTAACACATAAAAAAAAGAAGGGGAGATTATACAGGTTTTTGTTTAGTAGGATTCAATTTGACCATCATTTTTTTACATTTTCCGGTCAGGCTACTTTATTATTTTGGAGAGTCATGAAATAAATGAGGAACTTAATACCTTATAAGACCCTTAATTGAGGGATCGAGTGACTGGTCCATGGTATTAACTTTTCCTAATATTCTTTATGGAGAGAGTGTAATTTTAATTACAGATTTATATTCTTGATTTTTTCTAGGTTCAAATCATTTTGTTCTTCCCTTGTAGGTTGGTTGGACTGCCCTCCATTTGGTCAAGAAATTGGTGGTTGTATAATCCCTTCAAAGGTTCCGCTTAGTGAATTCTTCAATGATTGTATTCCTCCTGGAAAAAGATACTCGTTTAAACAAGTTATTCACCAGCTAAGAGTTTTGGGAAGAAAGGTAAATGAAGTCAATAAAAATGTGAGAAAGCTCTTTTCTGCCTTGAAACATCAGCATTTTTTTTCTCTGTGGTATGCTATAAATGCATCTAATCATGATCGTGCACCTTTTGGCTGGACAACTGGTTTATGAGAATTATCTTCCTGTTTCTCTTTCTCCCAGCTTGGTTTGGTGATTGATTTGACAAATACAACACGTTATTACCCAACATCAGATTTGAAGAAAGAGGGCATTAAGCATGTTAAGGTGAGTATCCTTCTTTTCTCTTTATGGTGATTGAACAATTCCATATTTTGAAACTTTTTATTTGTGTTCTAGATTCAATGCAAGGGCCGAGATGCTGTACCTGATAATGCTTCTGTAAATAACTTCGTATATGAGGTTTGTTCTTTACCTTTTCTATGCTGCGTCAGTTTAGCACATTGAATTTGCTGTGTTCAGCAGGCTAAAGCTTCTTATGATGCTTTATGTAACCAATTTTTCCAGGTTACCCAGTTCCTGTCACGACAGAAACACTCAAAGAAGTATATTCTTGTTCACTGTACACATGGACATAATCGAACAGGATACATGATTGTTCACTTTCTTATGCGTTCACAGTCAATGTCTGTTGCTCAGGTTAGTTTTGTGATTGTTGTTTAGAGTTTTTCAAATAGTTTCAATTAACAAGTCGTATTAAAATCTGGTTCCTTTGATTTGGCTGGTGTGCAGGCAATAAAAAAGTTTGCTGAAGTACGCCCACCTGGAATCTACAAGAATGACTATATAGAGGCTCTGTACACTTTTTATCATGAGAAGAGGCTTGATTCGACCCCTTGTCCTTCAACTCCAGAGTGGAAAAGAGAACTTGATCTCAATGGTGAAGCTGTACCAGATGATGATGATGACGGAGTTCCAGCTGCTGCTTTGCATGTATGCATACTCTAAGAATATACTTGAGTTTAAATAATTGTCACTTCATTTTTTGGCTACAATAATAGTGTTGATGCAGATCTCTCGATATGTGTGCTTTTGTCCCTAAATACTTGAGTTTAAATAATTGTCACTACATTTATTGGCTACAATAATAGTGTTGATGCAGATTACTTATGTGTGCTTTGTCCCTAAATGTCATTGGAATTATTTCGTATACAAGCTTTGGCTTTTACTTATGACACAATATCACTTCAAATATAGCATATTAAGTTTCCCTAAATTTAGCCACTGTACTCCTCCCTTTGAAGCTACAATCACAAAATGATGAATGTCATCACTGGTTGAAATAGTGAAGATATATAATTTGGCACAATTTAATTTTCCTATCAGATCTATGCTAACAGTGTTGTACGTGGTAGGTGTATGTGTTGTTAATATTTCTATGTTATTTGCCTTTATTGAACTTCCTTTTTCTTCCTCAATTGATGGGAATTCCATTTCTCTTCCATATTTTTTGTTTTGTTTATCACTTCTCAGTGCCGCTTGTCTTCAATGAAATAACTGTGATTGAAATTGTTTTGTGCCCCTCCCCTTGTTCCTTTTTGTGTTAATAGAGACTAAAGGGAAATCAATATAAACTATTTTGTTCTGTGCATTTATTGCACTATGGATATTATCTTGTTAATATTTTTCATGTTGTTGGGGTACTATCAGCCAATTAATCATATGGGACAAAAGGCTTGATGATTAAGTTTTCAATAAATCAATAGAAGTTAGTGCTTTTTTTTTTAAAATTATTTTTCATGTTTGTCAAATGCTTTTAATGATATGTCTTGATTCTTATTATTTCAGGAGAATAATGAGGTAACTATGACAAATGATGATGTTTTGGGGGATGAAATACCTAATGACCAACAAGATGCCTTTCGGCACTTCTGTTACCAGACACTTAAGTTGAATTTTGGGGTAAATTTATACTTTAAATGTGTATACCTGCTGTGATTTGTATGCGTCTTTACATTATTCAAGTGTAGAAGGTTTTAAAGAAGAAATGATTATTCAAATATGCTCCAAGAAAGGGGCATCTGTATAACACTAGAGTATTAACCAAAGAATGGATCACAACTCTTTTTATTTCTTGAAACATTATGTCTATGCTGTATGCTTGTTATGCATTTGGTAGCTATCTGATTTAACTCAAGGTTTACCTGGTTCATTTCTTGCAATCCAGGGAAGAGGGAATATGCAATTTCCAGGGTCACATCCAGTTTCTCTCAACAGGTCCAACTTCTGAATCTTGTTTACTCTAATTAGGTTGCACATTTTCTCTGGGACATCTAAACAGCTGTTCAGATCATTAGAATTGTTGCAGCAAGTTTTATTATCAAAAGAAGAAAAAAGAAAAAAGAAAAAAGGATAAGGAGAACTGTGGGGTGGCTGGGTTGGCAGTGAGGAGTTGGAATATAGTTGTCCTCCTTTCAGCATGCTATTCTATGGAATGTATTAAGCTTATTGGACTTTTAAGAGTGTTCAAAATCCCGTTTTTCCTGATATCATTGTCAAAAAAGGGACTGTCTTGTTCTGTTCAAGTAAAAATAGTCTGTACTAATGGAGTTCTTAATAAACTGCCTCATTTTCTGATTAGTCTCGATTTTTCAAAGTTGCCGCTAGGTCAGGGCAGGAAATAATTTATTTTATTCAATGTTAGTATTAAGGGAAAAAAGGTAAAAAGTAATGCTTAGTAGGGTAGATTCTGGCCATTTCAAAATGTACCCTCCCCTGGATAATAAAGATAGATCTTGGTAGATGATGTTGAGCAAAACTTTATGTCAGACAATATTGGAGATATCTTTCTCCAAAATTTTCCCTGTTTCTTGTGTGCATCATTTTAACAAGGAATATATGATAGGGTGGAGATTTAGAACGAATCCCGAATAGACAGATATTGGCTGGATCGAACATCTGATGTAAATTCCAACTTCACTAACCTTGAGTGAAAAGTGAATATAGTATGAGTGGAATGGAGCCTTTGGATGTGTTTTTGTTGAATTGGATTTCAAGGATTTTTGTGCTTGAGATCCATAGAAGTCGAAAAAAATGTTTCCAATCCTACTCAAATGGATGCTGTTCATATAATTATGCCATCCAATCAGATTCTGGGAGCTAATTTCGTATGATGTGATAATATTTTTCTATCTTCCAAATGCAGAGTAGTTGGAAGAGCATGAGAGCTATTTTTTTTTTTTTTTGTCTCTGTGTGTGTGTTTTTTTTGGTGACGACATAATTTAGTATTTCCATATGCAAGGGAATTGTTTGAAATTTTTGTTCTGAATAACTTTCTTGTTTTTGGTTGCAATCTCTGAATTTTAACTTTTTAACTTCTAATGCATGCAGTGACAACTTACAACTATTACGGCAACGTTATTACTATGCCACGTGGAAAGCTGATGGGACTCGATACATGATGCTTATAACCATGGATGGATGTTATTTGATTGATAGGTGTTTCAATTTTCGAAGGGTCCAGATGAGGTTTCCTTGCAGAAACTCAAATGAAGTATGTAGTTGAATCTCGGCTTGCAGAAAGGTTCTTGGTATTGAAACCCAATTTTGTATAAAATTGGAATAATGACTGTTAATTTGTCATATTTGTTTTGCTTGTAGGGTTTGGGTGAGAAAACTCATCACTTCACATTGCTGGATGGGGAGATGATTATTGACAAATTGCCAGACTCACGAAGGCAGGAGAGAAGATACCTTATCTATGATATGATGGCAATTAACCAAGCGTCTGTCATTGAGGTTGGATTTGGGATAAACCTGTGATAAATTATTTTATGTTCTTTAATTCATGTCATTATTATAATTATATCACTGCAGCAATTGAATTAGTTGTATTGTGACTATATGTTGGTAGTTAGATACTTTGCCATATGTCGGTCAAGCACCAATGTGTCCATAAGCCACTGACAAAAGAGTTTTACCTTGAAAAAATTTACTTTATCCATATTGGATGTTGCTTATCTAACTTTCTGTGCAACATATTTAGCATTAGTAGTCCCTATAGATGAGTTTTCCTCAACTTCTTAGGTGTTATGCCATGTATGGTCAAACCTGATCTAAAAATGTTAGATTTTGAGGTTTCTGAATATAGTTTATTTGAGAAAGCCCGAAACAGCTTCTCCCAAGTACACATTGAAGTAGTCCTCTGTTAGAAAAGTTGACTTGAGCATATGAAGATTTATAATTTATGAAAAGGATGTATGATTAAAAAAGTTCCTTGTTGCTTTGATTTACATGTGTTTAATGGAAAACATTGTAGCATGCTCTTTTTGGCTGAGATATGGAGCCAATATGTGCTACTGGTGATGCTTTCAAATCAGGCAAATGAACTGGGGGAGTTCAATGAAACCGGCTTATTTTGGGGAAAAAGTGGTTTAGAAACTGCAATTATATTTTTCTTGTTCAAACTAGCTTAATAGGGTTGTTAATAATGTATATTAAATGCTGATAATATCTCATTGTGATCGCAATCTATTTACAAAATTTATTAAGAGGTTGATGGCTCCACTAACAAATCAAATATATGAGAATATGTAGGGAGGAATCAGGTTCCTAAATAATTTTACTGCTGTAATTCATATTGTTAATGACAAAAAAAACATATAGAATGTGGTTGATGTTTTTCGCTGGATTGTAAGAGGGATTAACAGTACATGCATAATAACTTACGTTTGCTTCTGGTATTCATCGACTCCTAGAGGATGTGGTAATTGTGTTCTGTGAATTCTAAAATAGCACATCAATATTTACATTTCCTTTGTATTGTACGAAAAAATTGTTTGGACTGTTATTTTACTGTTAGATTCATATGTGGATGTGTTTAAGGTGTTCCTTTTAGTAGTATTCCGTGTACTTGTCTTTATTTCTTTGGTTTGTCACAAAGATATAAATAATTAATAGTTTGTACTAACAATAAAGTCTGGTTATCAAATGTGGGCCAGCGGCCTTTCTATGAACGGTGGAAGATGCTTGAGAAAGAAGTCATTGAACCACGGAATTATGAGCGCCACAATATTTACCAGAGTAGGAACCCTTACTACAGATATGATCTGGAACCATTTAGGGTATGTATTGAGAAGCATCATTCCTCCTGCCTTTCCTTCCCCAACTGCTTTTGGTTATTGATTGTTTAAATAATTTATCAGGTTAGGAGGAAAGATTTTTGGTTGCTCTCCACTGTTAACAAGCTGTTAAAGGAGTTTATTCCAAAGCTTTCGCATGATGCTGATGGTCTTGTTTTCCAGGTAATTGAGGATCATAAACTACATTTGCAAAGTGTAATTTAACAACATTTTTTGATGGTTTTATTAGCACAATATAGGCCTCTGATTCTGCTTCTTCCACCCAAGAAATTTTTACACTGCACTGTGTTTTCCTTGTGCTGTGAAATCGATTATTTAATTGCATTTTAGTGACTATTCTTTAAAAATTTGCCACTTTTAAGTGAAGTTAAGAGAGTTTTTTTTTGGGAGGAAAAAAGTGAAGCTGAGAGTTAAATGTTAGGTTGTAAAATGTGATTATTAGTGATTACTATGTGGCAGGGCTGGGATGATCCTTACGTTCCTCGAACACATGAAGGCCTTTTGAAGTGGAAATATGCTAGAATGAACTCGGTTGACTTTCTATTTGAGGTAATGCTATTATATTTACTTCGAGTATGAAAAACTCCTCAACATCTGATTCTAATATAGAAGGTATATGCTGACAGGTGACTGATGATGATCGACAGCTACTTTATGTATTTGAACGTGGAAAGAAGAAGCTGATGGAAGGGAGTTCAGTTGAATTTACAGGTTCATTTTCCTCACAGCTAACTAGTTTTTTGAAGCAAACCCATGCCCGTCGGATTATTATTTTGGATGCCAAAATTTGTCTTCTATATTCGGAGTCCCAGCCATGACGCCTATAATGGCATAAAGCCAAAGATGGATCCACTTGTGATGTTAAATGGAGCTCCTATTCAATTTTAACTGCATACATAAATAGTTTTATCTTTTTTTCTCCCCCTATTTCCAAATTTTTTTTTGGGGAGTATTTCTGGGTGTTATGGTGGTAAATTCTATGCTTGTTGGGCTTGCTGGTGTACATTGGCCTTATCATGTTCTCGTATTGCTTAGCTGTTGCCCATGATATTATGGAATAAAGATGAATCATGATTGTATATTTGGCTGGTTATGGATATGCTTTTGCTGGATTTCTACTTCATGGTTGCCCTGCTTACTATGTGGGGTAAAGAAGTCCTGAAATGGCATTTCTCAGTTGTGCAAGTTTTGTTGGGACTTCATTCTGCTGCTATGTTTGACATGTGGCACCAGATTGGTCAGGAATTGATTTTTTGTCTATTGGATTTTCCTAGTAGAATTTTTTCAACATTTTTATTTTGTAGTACTTGCATTTGCATGCAATATGATGGCATTTTCTGCTTATGATGACGATCAGCAATCTAGAGTCCTGTCTGTCTCTGCCATGTGGCAAATATCTTCAATTGGAGGAATTCATATCCTGCAGAGGTTTAATTGCTTATCATGGAAAAATAAATAAATATATAAACAAAAGCTTGTCATTTGGCTTGGTCTGATTATCTTTCAAAATGCCAATAGTAGTTGGAGTATCCGTGTATTAAGTTGCTGTCTGTCCTGGATGTTATGAAAGTAGGTCAATTGCAGTTTGATAGTCATAGAGATTTCGTCTGTTTGTGTGGCATACAGATTGTCATCATCTTCCAAATTCTGGTAGACACAGACAATTTCAACCTTGGGATTGCAATTATATTATGTCCATTTTCATGTGTCTTTTACATCATGGTTCAGTACTTTGTTTACATGCCTATGATAATTGTTCATTCGTTATCCCTTGTTTTGAAATGGCTAAGGCTTGAAAATACTTGCAGATAGAGAACCGTCTTTTTACTCGGGAAAGATTATTGAGTGTACTTGGGATCCAGACGTACAGTTATGGAAATGTATGCGGATCAGGACTGATAAATCAACCCCGAATGATATCAATACCTACAGAAAGGTCCATCTCTTCACCTATTCTGTCATATATAACTCTATTCTTTTTTTAATTATTTAGCCTTAGTGGAATAATAAAAGGTGCTTTTTACTTGTGAAAACACAGGTGATGCGAAGCATAAGGGACAACATCACTGAGGAGGTCTTGTTGAACGAGATACAGGAGATCATTCGCCTGCCAATGTATGCTGATAGAATTCGAAATGACAGCAAAGCACACTTACATACAAGTTCAGCACGAAGGAGGTGATGGGATAAGAAGTGTTGAGTCCTGGATTACCGACATACTTTCCAGGATTACCTTAGTAGAAGAGCCCAAAGACTAAAGTGGGACTATGGAGTACCCTTTCTGATGCATGCCTGCATTTGCTATTGCAGGTTTTGGTTGGTTGAAAAAAGCTGGGGCATTTACATCGTCTACCTAGGGGTCAATGAGATATTTAGATATTTTGTAATTAGACAGTCTTTTTTTCTTTTTTTTTTTCTCATATTGTAATGTGTGCTAAGCTGGTGACTTGTATGATCCAGTGGGGTACACTTGAATAGTTATCATATCAGAATTATTTTCCTGATAGTTGTCCAAAATCAAGAGAAATAGGATTAGGATCTCAGTATGTATATTATTAGTGTTTATTTCTGCCCCTTTTATCCTATTCTAATTTAGTGACTGCTAAGTTGGTTTTAAGAGGTAGTCATATTTTTTTCTTTTAAATAAATTTCTATTATGTGGATTTGCTTTTCCTCATTTCTGTGGATATTACTCAGGTATGTATGTGTTAGCTGAAAAGACATACTAGTTGTAGCTCTTAATTCCCTTATCTATTCTTCTCCGAGCAACCGGATTTTAGGGGGAAAAAAGGAAGGAAACAAATTGTATTTTTGGAGAAGGCTAGTATTAGGTATTGCAAGTGTGGTTAAGTTAAAAATTTGTTGATGACTTTATGTATCGATAAATTTATCGAATCTGAATCATTAGGAAGTTGGTGACGGACAATTTGTGCGCCCGTGATAGTATCTAAAGACGTGCGCCTGGTCTGAGCATTCCCGGTTCTTCGGTATCGGAAAACATTCTTGGATGAGCTCTGAATTTTATGCTCAACTAATTAATAACGAATGGGGGATAGCATTAATCATTTTTATATTTAAACGCAAAAATTCAGTAATTGATTAAATTCGAAAATTGCATTAATTTAGTTAATTAGCCTTTTTTTTTAATTGTCTTAATAATTTTTATTATGGTATTTTTAATTGTTAACACAGAGCAAATGCTACAAAAACGCTCTTAAAAAATATTTTGCAGTCGCGACAAGATTGGATTAGTCTTGGCTTTATTCCTGTCGCCGGTCGCGGGATCGAGCGCTGGTGAGTAGTGACGCATTAGTGCTCAAAACCCTCAATAACAATTTGCAATAGAAAACAAAACCCTAATTTTCCAAGTTCCCAATTCCAACTGTCATCAATGTCGTTGAATTCCCCAATTTCAATACTTGTACATCCATCTTCTTCATATCGCCTTCACAAAGAGATCAATTAAATATATTTTTGACCAACAGATCTTCGGTGCCGTCTTTAGTCACTTCCAATTACAATAAAATCACCACATATTTCAAACCCAAATAAATTCAAATTAAAATTTTAGTTGTTAGCAATTTTCAAGGGTAACATATGAAATCCTCAACAACGTCAGCGAACTGTGTTCTTTTAATTTGTTTTTTGCTCTTCAATTCCGCTCGTGGCGGTGACAACTCCGAGCAAAATAAATTTCGCCAGCGAGAGGCTACCGACGATCAGCTTGGTTTGCCTCAAATGTGAGTTCATAAATTTTTAATTTCTTTTTTTTTTTGGGATTTATTTGTGAAATTGCGAATTTATGATTTTGTTTTTGTTTTTGTATTTGTTAGAGATGAGGATGCGTTGGTGAATACGCAGTGCCCTAAAAATTTAGAGCTTAGATGGCAAACTGAAGTCAGCTCTAGCATCTACGCCACTCCTTTGATTGCTGACATCAACAGGTATTAAAATGAACTGCATCCGTAACCTAATCAGCTGATTATGGAATGATTTTGTATTGTTTTCAGTTTGGCTTTTTTTTATCTGCTAAATTTTTATTTTAGTGATGGGAAGCTTGATATAGTGGTTCCTTCGTTTTTGCACTACCTAGAGGTTCTAGAAGGTTCTGATGGCGACAAAATGCCGGGTATAATTCCTTTTTATGTTCTTTTCTGCTTGTATACGTTGCTTTTGCACCTGCAGTAAAATAAAATGTAATCCTTATAACAACCGGTTGCCGTAATGTTGTTAGGTTGGCCTGCTTTTCATCAATCATCTGTGCATTCTAGCCCTCTCTTATATGACATTGATAAAGATGGTGTTAGAGAAATCGCACTAGCTACTTATAATGGTGAAGTTCTATTTTTTAGGTAATTCTATCTTTTTGGTATGGTAATTGAGATTATTTTGTATGTTGATTAATGTGGTTCTCAGTTGCCAAGATGCTCAGACTTATACCAATTAAATTTATATTTACTGTTTAGGGTGTCGGGATACATGATGACGGATAAATTGGAGATACCTCGTAGGAAAGTTCGTAAAGATTGGTATGTGGGTTTGCATTCTGATCCAGTGGATCGCTCACATCCAGATGTCCATGACGATCTAATTGTTCAGGAGTCAGAGGCTGCTCGTATGAAATCAATGCTTGGTAAGTTACTTCTAATTGTTCAATTTGGAGTTGTTCTTGGTACTTTCTGGCACATTGTAACGTTATGTTCTTCTACTTGTTAACTAAAGCAAATTCACAATCAGCCTGAGTTTATCGTATTTCTTGATGTGTTTTTGAGATCGCTCGCTGCTTGATTGTTCCTTGCAATATAGTTTCTGGCATACTAGAAAATACTATGATATGGATCCCCCCCCCCCCCCCCCTCCTCTTTTCCCTTCAGATTTTGTATAAGTAGCGATTTGGATCTGTTTCCACCTCTTTGAGTCCTATGTTGTTAATTATGAGCTGATTTTATTTATGTAAATTATTTTTTCTGGACCTAGTGTTCTTATCTTCATAATCAGTCTTGATTTCTTCTATGGAATTTTTTACTTGAAAGAGGGTTGATTCTAACTTGGCTTATGTTGGTAATTATTGTAGAAACGAAGAAGAGTACCCCTGAAACAAATGCAACAGTGACGACATCAACAGAAAGTAATCCTGCTCCAGCAACTGTATCTAATCCGGATGTAAAGAAAGTGAATGAGAGTCTGGTAAATGTATCTAATCCTAGTGAAGAAAGGAAAGTGAATGAAAGTCACACAGAAATGAACATTAAGCTTCCCATGAGTGTGGATAATTCTTCCACGACTACTGTATCAGGTGGAACTAATAGTTCAGAGAATGGAACTAACACTGGGAGACGTCTTCTGGAAGATAACAACTCAAAAGGGTCACAGGAAGGCAATGATAAAGAGGATGTTCCCGTTGCAACTGCGGAAAATGATCAAGCATTGGATGAAAATGCAGATTCATCTTTTGAGTTATTCCGTGACACTGATGAGCTGGCTGATGAGTATAATTATGACTATGATGATTATGTGGATGATGCCATGTGGGGAGATGAGGAATGGACTGAAGAACAACATGAGAAAATAGAGGATTATGTGAATGTTGACTCTCATATATTGAGCACTCCTGTGAGTGATCTTCAGTAAATACAAGGCTGTTTTAATGTCTGAACACCTTGACAGATGAAGCTGAGATATTATTTTGGCACTGATGAAATATAGTTTTCTCATTTACACAGGTCATAGCGGACATTGATAATGATGGTGTCTCAGAAATGATTATTGCTGTTTCTTACTTCTTTGATCACGAGTAAGTTTTATTTATGGCTTTTCAAAACTTTCTATTCCAGTTTCCTGTTTTCTTAAATATTAAAATTCAGATTACAATTTGAAAGTTATCCATTTCTTGTGAACTGGAGATATACCATTGTATCTCAAATTAGAAATCAGTCATCATCATACACTCATGTTACCTTTTGCACTTAAGTTTGCTAGCTCAAAGCATTCCTGGTGCTTTATATGAACCGATCTGAAATTTTAGACACCTTATGAGTTGGCAGGTACTATGACAACCCGGAGCATTTGAAGGAGCTGGGTGGTATTGATATAGGGAAATATGTTGCTGGTGCCATTGTTGTTTTCAATCTTGATACAAAGCAAGTTAAGTGGACTACAGATCTAGATTTAAGTACAGATAATGCAAGTTTCCGTGCATATATATATTCTTCTCCAACTGTCGTGGATTTGGATGGTGATGGCAATCTTGACATACTTGTTGGGACCTCTTTTGGGTTGTTTTATGTCTTGGATCATCATGGTAATGTCCTAAGATTGGTTATTATTGTTTATTTTTTCTGAAAATGTCTGTTTGGAACATATTTTAATATATTTTTCCTACCTGGGCACGTCGGTAACTAATTTGAATTGTACCATAATCTAGTAAGTGTGGAAATTGCTAAAACCTTTGAAACTGTAGGAATTGACGGTGACAACTTTCAAGATGACATCCAGTTTGGATATTGATCCCTGTTCTCATCCTTTCCCTAAAGGATATTAGTTTGATGTTAAATGCCTTTGCATATGTGTCATATCTCGCAAAGAAGTTAAGTCATTGCCAGCACATTGTACACTTTCTTCAAGGGTGACTGTGAGTGGTGACTTTAAATGATTACACTTTACTCTATTTGGGACCTCTATTTCATATTGTAGAGACATTTCTGGTTTCTCACTAAAATATTATGCTTGTGTATTTGTCAATTTCCTTTGAGCTTCAATGTCTGGTCAATCTTTTGTTCAATTGATTTGCACAAAATTTAAGAGGATCAATCAAAACGGCTATCATGACATATCTAAAAATTATGCTTTGAAGGTCTGTTAAAGAAAAAACAGCTACAATGATGGGGGATCTAATGATGCATGTTTTCATTAATTAAAGGTGTTTATGCCAGGATCAAAGTTTTAATTTTTTTCGTTCTTGTTCGAACTAATTTTTAATGTATCAGCAACTTAGTGTCAATATCAGTTAGTATCTGAGAAATTAATTGTTTCTTTATTGCTAGGCAAAATTAGAGAAAAGTTTCCTCTGGAACTGGCAGAAATTCAAGGTGCTGTAGTTGCAGCTGATATCAATGATGATGGAAAAATTGAACTAGTGACCACTGACACACATGGAAATGTTGCTGCATGGACTGCAGAAGGAAAGGGAATATGGGAGCAGCATCTGAAGAGTCTTGTTACACAGGTTTGTTGCTGTGTCAATCACCTTACGGTGGAATGATTTATATTAAAAGCCAAATTGTTACCACAGGTGCATGGGGCAGATTCTTGTTTGTGTGCCTCAATTTTACTGAGATCTAATGATTTTTTCCAAGTACCAACTGTAATTGTCTACTTAAGACTATATTGATGCGAATATGGCATAATGGCTTGTGGACTATTCCTGTAGAAAATGTACCTTATGTACATGTCTGCCAAAGAATTTGTGTAGGTGTTTAATACAGCGTTTTATAGCTTAAAAATGATAACTGTTTATGAAGCTGTTTTAGGCTTTTGTCTTTGCATAAGATTAAGAAATTATTACAATGGCAAAGAGAGTAGCATTCAGTAAACGGAATAGTTACATTGATAAAGAGAATAGCATAACTAAACACTGTCAATATTGAAGTTTGTATTCTTTGTATTGAAATGTTTCGGTGCTTATTTTTTAAAATTAGTTTTGTAATTGTCTGAAAATGACGGTTTTAATCCTCTTTGTCTATATCATTAGTTGTTATCAGAAAGTGGTAACTGTTGATTTTTTTTTAAAAAAAGCATTTCTTACTCCCAAAATAACAACAAATACAAGTGTCTTTTTTGCCCTTAAAAAATTGCTGGACCAGTGTTATCATTCACTATTGTATAAGATTGTATTAGTTGGTCGTACGGCTAACTAAGTGATTTTTTTTTGCTGTTTATTTATCTGGTGACTCGGTAGAAATATGATTCTGCATGGTCATTTCCTTTGAGGGACACTTGAGTTATGATTGTTACTCTCATCTTGGAAAGCTGTAAAATTGTGTAAAGATACAGTTATCTGACACATCTTGTTATCAGGGTCCCTCAATAGGTGATGTTGATGGGGATGGCCATTCTGATGTTGTGGTTCCAACACTATCGGGGAACATTTACGTTCTTAGTGGCAAGGATGGCAGTAAAGTCCGTCCTTATCCTTATAGAACTCATGGAAGGGTGATGAATCAAGTTCTTCTTGTTGATTTAACTAAACGCGGGGAGAAAAGCAAGGGACTCACAATTGTTACAACATCTTTTGATGGCTATTTGTACCTTATAGATGGCCCAACATCATGTGCTGATGTAGTCGACATTGGCGAAACTTCGTAAGTATTATCTTGTTCAGTGCCATAAATCTTTTTTCCCCAGCCTCCAAACACATCTACTCTCTTCTTCTTCCAAAATTTGACTTAAATGTGAGTCTCCTCATGACAGATATAGCATGGTCTTAGCTGACAATGTTGACGGTGGAGATGATCTTGATCTTATTGTTACCACAATGAACGGCAATGTTTTTTGCTTCTCAACTCCTGCTCCACACCATCCCCTCAAGGCAGGATAAATTTGAACCTTGGTTTGTAGAATATTCATTATAGATTTATCGAGCAATCTATATATTATTTGCATGTTATTGTTTCCAGGCATGGAGATCAATTAACCAAGGAAGAAACAATGTTGCAATCCGTTACAACCGTGCAGGAATCTATGTCACACATCCATCAAGAGCTTTCCGTGATGAGGAAGGCAGAAACTTCTGGGTGGAGATTGAGATTGTAGATGAATATAGATTCCCATCTGGGTCCCAAGCTCCATATAATGTCACTGTAAGTTGCTTTTAGAGTTTTAGTCCATCAAACTGTTGTTTCCCACAGCTATTCAGATCCTAAGTCCAGATTTCAATCTCCTGAAAGCAATTTTAATATTTTGTTCAAACTTGCAGACAACATTGTTGGTCCCCGGCAATTACCAAGGTGAGAGGAGGATTAAGCAAAGCCAAATCTTTGCACGTCGTGGAAAATATAGAATCAAATTGCCGACAGTCGGGGTAAGGACGACAGGGACTGTTTTGGTGGAGATGGTTGACAAGAACGGACTTTATTTCTCAGACGAATTCTCGCTTACATTCCATATGTATTACTATAAACTACTAAAGTGGCTCCTAGTCCTCCCGATGCTCGGGATGTTTGGTGTGCTTGTCATCCTTCGTCCACAGGAAGCCATGCCTTTGCCATCATTTTCACGGAACACAGACCTGTGATGAGATCATCCTGTATTAGACCTGACATGCCAATGCTGTCAAGACCTGAACCGATATTTCCACCTTAATGAAGGTTAGATTGAGGTACCAACGGATTGAAAATCAGATCCTCTAGTGACATTTTCTCCGGAAAAGCAATCGTGTGATAGACTGTCTAGGAAGCACTGGCTCAATAGGATTGATTTTTGGACCAAGAAAGTCGGGACTTGTAACATAGATAAATTTGAGTCCTCTAAATTCATTTCATAGTTTCAGTGATTGTCAAAAGAGGAAATATATATTTTTGTCAATTATTAGAAAGCCATTAAACATGTCTCCCACAGGGCCAATACTTTTACAAACTTTGCTTTTCCAGTGTCTTTTTCTCTCTACGCAATATTTATTGGTAATGATACTTGCAGCTTTTCTCAGAAACTGTAACTGATTTTCATCTTTCTTTCTTGGTTGTTCGGAGTTATTGCTAGAAACGAACCTTTTATTATGAGAACCCTTAAACCCTTTGTAATTGTGATTGGAAATTGGAATCCTAACGCATCCTGGATAAATTTAATTCAGGTTTCTGTTTCATGAGCTTAAATGCTCTCTGCTATGTTTGATAGTTTTATGTCACCTGCTCTTATGTCACATGCTGCTTTTCCAAAGTAAAACGTCAAATATAACAATGCCGAACGTCAACGTTATTATCTTTTATAGCTTAGTGACATAGTTTTGGGCAATCAATTCGTGAAAAATGCAACTACTACTTTTCAAGGTGGGATCCGACAAATAACTTGCCAGAAAAACAACGTTCATGGGCATTCATCAGTTTCAGAAACTTCTCTGGGAAAACTCATTTCAAAATTTGGCCGCAAACTTCTAATTACAAAGAAAATACTTACCAGTCCATCAAGACCAAAGTTCATACTAATGGAACAACTAACAGAGAGAGATTCATGTTTCTTGGGGGTAAAAAAAGTTGTAGTCTCTATGTAATTCTCACTAAACTGACAATAAAGAGCTTTTGTGCCTCTAAATCAGCATATGAATTATACCTTGCCCAAGAACCATTCACATTTCTTCACCCAAAAGGCATTCTTAAAATGCAACCAAATGTTATACTATGACTTCAACTTGGTAGGAGCTGCTATGAATTACTGCAACAGCGGACAAAATTCAAGTGTGCCACAAAAGTCTGAATGCTTACACCACTAACCCTGACAAAATCACCATGTACACTCAAGTGTCTACAACCGCCAATCTGGAATATTTTTCTTTAGTTGATACTTGATAGCATAACACCAATCAGACACTCAATAGCAAGAATCCTTGTAGATAGTCTCCAAATTTTCAGGCCTAAACAGCCTTGCTTAAGTAGCAGTTTAAGTCTTGAGGTGCTGCAAATCATAGAACATTGTTCTATCTAGACCATACAGAATGGCAAAAGCAAATTTGTATTTCCTGATGCTATAGCAAGGAATATGCTTTGTTGAAAAGAGGTGAGTGCACTAGATATATTCCCTCAGGCTTATAGGTATCATTTAGAAGATAAGGTAAACAAACATTATGGAGTTCTATGATAGCAAATAATAAGCATGTAAACATGTAATGCAACTCTGAAAAAACTAAATTTAGCATTTCTGGACCAAAGCAGGTGATAATTCAACCATGCAAATCTTCACCGGTTTGCACCTTATTCCTGATTTATTGACTGTATCCAACAATCAATGTTTTTTTTTTGTCAAACAAAGTTCATTTCTTGGCCAAACAAGCAATCAAATCTACAACTGACACCATTTATAAATGAAAAAGCTCTCAGTAAAATCATTCTCTCTACAGGACACTGCACGAAAATCAACATTGCATTCACTAGATATAAGTACCTCTGAAAACTGATGAAATTAATATGATATTTGCATTCTTGCCCCGAGAAGGGGCAGAAAATTCTAGAAAAACTGAAGATTCAACAACAAAGCCAATATCATCCAACGCATAAACCACTTTGAAACCCGTTGTGAATTTATTCAAGTGATGAATCATGTTTGATTTCAAGCGAACATATTTACACATAAGAAAACGAGAAACAAAGTTAACATTTGACATCAACAACGGGTTCAATTTGAATCGGAAGCATCCTAAAAGCATATCAAAGTGTATCCTGTATCATGAACAGTCAGAGAAGCTTACAATATGATCAAAAGACCTGCAAAACAGGCCTCTTGCCAAGCCTCTTGATCTCTCTATCCATTTTCCCAGTAAGCATCAATCCAAACATCTTGAAATCACATAAAACCGACCAAAATGGATGCCCAAAAGTTGCAGGAACATTTCCTTCAACAAAAAAATGGCTATACCATGCAAACCCGTAACCAAAGATTGGCACAAAAACCAAAAAGCACCAACTAAAAAATACAGATAATAGCAAAAAGAAAATACTTATGAGTGTGCCCACAAAGTGCCATCGCCTAGTAGAAGGTTTTGAGTGTTGGTTCACATAGAAAGCCCAAAATTCATCCAAACTCCTGAAATTCATAGCTTATAATACAAGCACTGCAAAATAAACCCAATTAAAAAGTTTTGATTTTTTTGAAAACCCTAGCCAAAAGTTTTGATTTTGAGGTTTTCTAGACAGCCCTGGTGGAAAAAGAAAATAAAAAATTCTATCTGGGTTTGTTTTGACTGGCAAAATAGACCGATGGGTTTAAGCCTGTGACTCAAAAAATAAAAAGGAGTGAAATTCTGAAATTTTCATCTGGGTTTGACTGTAATTTTGTGGCAAGAAAATTTGTGAACTGAATTATCAGTCTTCACCTAATGTAGGGAGTTGATAGGTTTTGATGTAATCTTAAATCTAACAGATCAAACACAACAAGATGAGTTGTGTTTTGTTTGAAGGGTGGATAGTTGCTGTCTCTGTGAAGAACAAATCAAAGTAGGCTTTGTGTCTCTCATGCAATGGTTACATAGACACATCATATGAGATGTTTGGTGTTTTCAAAAATCTGCTCCATTTTAATATTATATGCAATTTGTTACCCAACCCCTTTTTTTTTTTAAAAGAGTTGTCATTTGTTGAAATTTTTGAAGTTCGTTAATCGTTATCTTGATCATCTGAACAGAAATGGTATGATTGGGGCATAGCAGCAAGCCTTAATCTTTGTTTGTTTATTTTGTTTCATTTGTCTTCCTATATAAGCTTAAAGCTTTGAAGCCATATGCAGTGGCGGAATACTATTTTCGCAACAATTTTTTTTTAATAAAAAATGATTTCTTTGAGTTTTTAGTTTATTAGAAACTCAATAATGAGTTTGATTTGTTTGTGATATAAAAATACACGTGAAATAATTATCCATTTTCTTGAACCTATATTCTTTTTTTTTTTTTTTTTGAAACTGTTTAAGCATTAGGTTACTGTATTACACAAAGATATATACAACTGCTCTGACAGCAAGTCATTACACTGATATTTATAATCAAATATATATACATGAGACTTATATTATTATATTTTTATTCTATGAAGTACATGCCCATCCAAATACCCCTCACGGAGGAGGGATGTCTCTACTCCACAGAGATATATACAACTGCTATGACAGCAGGTCATTACACTAATATTTACAATTAGATATATATACATGAGACTTATATTATTATATTTTTATTCTATGAAGAACATGCCCATCCAAATACCCCTCACGGAGGAGGGATATCTCTACTCCACTCGCATTTCGCAAGGGAGAAAGACGCTATAAGAAATCTCCACACAATTACTTTAATTGAGGGAGGTTGAGTCCTTGGGGACTCGAACCATTACCCTCATAGTCATGTTTAACTTTGAGGACAATGGTCCACCACTGGACTACAAGTCCAAGTGGCCTTGAACCTATATTCAACACAAAAAAGATTAAGATTTTCTTCTTATTTTTTATTTTCTCTTCTTGTCTCCCCTTGTCTTTATAATTTAAGGAAACAAATTGACTTAATTATAAATAAAGTGAAAAAAAATTGACTTTATCTCAATCTTATCCCAACACAAAAAACTTATTATGTGTAGAGTTTTGCAATTCCTAACATTAGAAGTGTTGCGCTGCAAAGATTGCTTCAATCAGAAATAAATTTTTAATTGAATTAAACAAAAAAAATATAGAAGCACGTTTATTAGTTTTTACAATTTCATACGAGATCGCACACCTCCTAATTTCTTCTTCAATTTTATATTCTAAAGGATAGACCGGGAGTGTGCCTTAAAAAAAAAAATAAATCGCTTACATACAGGGCAATTTGCCTGGTGCATAATCAATTAAAGAAAAAAAAAACAAAAATAAACTGTACACGATCAAGTTTTACTTCCATCCATAATTATGCCCAAGAAACAGGCTCCGAATTTTAACTACTTGAATCAGCTTAGTTCATCCTTTTTCTTCAGCTGAATCATGACTCGAAACAGTTTGTGCATTGGTTCTAGAAGACTCGTTCTCCCGTAGAGTACAGGTTCCAAAAGATGGTTGTAACAAAATAAAGTCCTGCAGTGACTGTGAGGAATGCTTGGAATGATCCAAGCCATTGTACAAAATAACCTGTTCCTATTGTGCTGATTATTGCAGCTAATGTTCCTGCTGAATTTGCAATGCCGTGGAGAAATCCTGCGCAATCTGGAGCGATTTCCTGATTAAAGAATCCGAAGAAGACATTAAATTGGAGGGGAAAATAATTTAACATCGGCTGTGCAACTTTATGGTATTGTAGTGACTGGACTGTTAAACTTACTTGAATATTGAGGAGATATCCCGCTTGGCTGAAAGAGCTTAAGCTTAGAGCTATTGTTATTAGTACAGCAGCAACTGCTGGGGATTTAGCATAATTCAAGCACAGCAGTGACACCCCAGGTCCAATGAAACCTATGGACTGTTAAATTCATGATTATGTGTTAGTGCTCAGATTATGAAGAAGAGATTCCTAATGTCAATAAACAATTTAGAAACAATGGTAACCACGCAGAATTGAGATGCAATTTCTCTTCATTTACGGCTCTTGAGCCACACATTTATTATAATTCACAATATGATTGCGGTTTTCTTTTGGCCTTCCTGATATCACTTAATGGAGGGCATTCAGTTCTATTCAATACTGGTTGTATGTTATATAACTGAATGCTATGGATTTTAATTTTATCCGGCATGTTGCTTCAATACTATTATGATTTTGATAGAGGAATTATTACCTGCATTATCTTTCGAACTAATGTCAAAGAGTACCCTGCCTTGATTAAGGAATCTGATGCTTTACCAGCCATGTAGCCAGAAACTGCCATTGTCCCCCATGGTACAGCACTAAACCAAGCTGCTTGCTTCAAATTCACATTGAACACCTATATTTACCAGAAGAGAAAATCACAGATGATCAATATGACATATAAGTATAAGATTGTAGAAAAGTCTCATCTAAAACATGAGCATTCCATATAGAGGGCAATTCTTAGATTACATCACATAGAAGACAGGAATTTATCCAAATTGAGAAAATTGTGACTTACAGTATTGAAATATATAGGCATCCATGATAGAAGAACAAAGTATCCCTGCGAATTGCAGCATGTTCAAAAGTGTCAATGCGAACCCTAATTCATTTAGCAATGCAAATGAGACATCATGGCGAAGAAAACTCACCCAATTGTTAGTTATATTGGCTATGATAACTGTCCAGCTTGGTAATTTAGATAATAAATGTTGCAGAGATGGAGGGTTCCCTTTCTTGGCCACAGAATCTGATTTTCCAGCTTGGATTAACCGCAGCTCTGATTTGCTGACAAAAGGGCTGTTGCAAGGATCGTTCGTGACTTTAGATGTCCATGTTGACAACCACAGCAGCCCCAGAGACGAGAAAAGAATGAAGGGACCAGAAATCCCAATTGTTGATAACATAATTGGAGTAAGAAGTAAGCCTACGACATTGCCAAGATGAAATCCACCCATACAGATTCCAATTGCACTTGCTCTTTCATGGCTTGGAAACCACCTAACCAAAGATACAGAATCAACATAGTTTTCAGTTAATTCGAAAATCAGCTTGTCGTGTCCTACACAACTGAAACTCATCTTTAAACTTTGAGTAGCTAAGCCAAACATGACATGAAGACATATATTATCGAAGGGTCCTGTTGATATGTGTCCTTCAAGATATAAGTGAAGGGAGATTATGACTCTGCATGATGTATCAAATAGAATTTAATAAGGCTTAAGGAATAATACCTTGATGTGAGGGTGCTCATGGCCGGCATAGCCACGCCTTCAGCCAGTCCAAAAAAGGCGCGTACGGCAAGGAGGCTGGCTGTGGAGTGGGTGGCAGCCCAGGGAGTGAGAAGTGTAGACAAAGACCATAAGGCCACACCCCAAGCCAGCACTTTCTTCCCTCCATATTTATCCACCAGGGCTCCTCCTATCACTGATGAGAATATGTACCCCCATAGAAATGATGACTGTCAACACAAATTTAACATTTCAACCGTATTAGAATTGGCACAAACACAACCAGAGAAGCTCCAAATCATATCTAAATTAACCATATTTGAATTAATATAATTTCTAATCAAATATTTATATGGCTAGTCCATTCATAGGGGCAAACTAGTTTAGTTGATAAAATCTCGTGCTGTGTAAGATTAACTCTGCTCATATGTGGGAACAGAATTCAGTTCACGGCTACTTATTATAATTATTATTTTTAAAAATAATCATAATTATTATTATTTTTTTTAAAAAAAGAAACCCAATATGAGTTAGTGCTATTAGAAGACAACTTGGATGACAGCGCCATTTGACCGAAATCTACTCTCAATAAAGAAGAGGTGATAAGGACGAATTTAGGAGGTAAAAAATGTCTAATTCAATTTATTTTTTTTGGCGAGTTACTTAATTTAATTACACAATTGTTATTTTGCCTCCGTAGTGCCAACTGTAATTTACCCTGTTCATTAGCTTGAACAAACTGGAAGAAAAAGAAAGGGGGGGTGGGGGGGGGGGGGGATTGAATTCAAGCCTAATAGATGTAGAATTTTTGTGGTGACAAGTTGCCAACTTCATTAACACAAACGCTAGGATGGGATGGGACCTGGTTGGCGAACCCTTTCCGTGTTTCTGCTTCTTGGTTTCAAGCAAAACAAATACATCATCTGGCCCACTAATATTAATATCTCTCCTCCTTCCTTCGAACATCGGCCCATTTAATAAATAGGGCGCCAGGTTTGGCGAAGTGGCAACAGCCCTTTTGGTTCGTCACTTCAAACGCTTTACCATTATTAATGTTTGAAAGTAAATTTAGTCAATCAATTTTTTTTTTTTTAATTCAAATGCGTTTAGTGTGAGGCAGTGTACTGTACGTTATTATATCGTAATATATTACATTAAGGTGTGTTAAAATATAATAATATTATGTATATTTAATAAGTTTATGATACCGTTTATATTAAATTAATACTTTTATTTATTTTTAGAAAATAAATAAACCTTTCAGCTAGCTGCAACCGTTAGGCCACCACCGTTTATCCAAGCGCCGGCCAACAGATATAAGAGACGATACCTTTCATTTTCTCACCAACTCACATTGCTTTTCTCTTTCCTTTTGTTTTCACACGATAAACAAATCCCACCTTTTACTACAGTCCAAATAATCTAATTTCTAAGTCAAATATCTTTTTTTTTTCCCCTCTTTTTTAAGGAAAAGTTTGTTTTTGTTTTTTTTTTTCCTTTAGCATTTAATATTGGAGAAGTTGGTTCACATGCCCTAGTCATCAGTCTTTTCCATTTTCGATATGACGTTTTGTATACATGACCCAAATTTATAAGCTATTCCTAAAATCCAAAAGTTAATAGTAGTAGTACAATAAAAATATGGCAATTGTTAATTAGATGATGCAATATAATCGTTTAATTTTTGTTATCACGTTCTTCGATTAATTATGTAAAAATAAAATATTTATGATTACCAAGATGGATTTAAGATAGTGTCATATATTTTATGATTACAAAGATGGAGTGGAGAAGGGGCCAAGGGATTTACCTGAACGATGCCGAGGAAAGAGCTGGACCAACCAAATTTAGCGGCGAGAGGGACAACAGCAACGGACATGACAACTCTGTCAGCATTGCACAGGCACATGACGCACGCCAACAAAGCCACCACCTTGTATCTCTCTCCCACCAATATCGTTTCTCTTGATTCCCCTCCTCCTATCAGGATCCCTCTCTCTATCCCTTCTGCCGTACACTTTATAACGCTGCTGCGGCTGCTGCCTCTCTGCTGCTGCCTCCTTCCTAGCTTGTATGAGAATGATAAACTTTGCTGTGATCCCCATTTGATGGGCTTTACGAGGAGATTCCTAGTCTTGAATGCTCCCCCCAGACGGGTTCTCTTCAGATTTGGTAAATTCGACTGAGAGCTGAAGAAACACGATGGGTTTGACGAATGCAGCAGAGATTTAGCCGCCATTTATAATAATACCGGCAGAGCTCTAGAGAGAGAGAGCGAGAGAGAGAGAGGAGAATATAAATAGATTGAGTTTTGTTTCAGGAGGTTTTCTTTAAATAATAAGTAATGGACTTTTATTTTTATTTTTATTTTTATTATTTTTTTAGAGCAATAATGGACTTTTATTGTTGGTGAGCATGAGAAAACTCAGTTGAAGGCCTTTATTAATGAAGTGAAAGCGTTTAAAATATGCCAAAGAGATTTGGTGTTGGTGAGGAGCAGGAATTGACTCCGCACGGCAGTAGCCAGGATTGAATGGTGGGTTGGTTGGTGACGACTACTGAGCGAGTCTCGAGTGACTCGAAGGCTCCTCCTTAAAATGCTCCTACAAGGGTAGTTTCGTCATTCGCTACCCTAAACATTCCGACGTGGCGACACGTATTGCATATAACCTACTCACCTACCCTCTCTTTGAACTGTTAACTCACTATTGTCCTCCAACAACCCCCGGGGTGTTTATATTTTTGTACATATTAAAGTCGTATAATAAATGATTACTTGAATAAAAGTATCACATAATTTACATAATAATATGTCTTTATTATTTTATATATTTGTTTAACCAATTAGATTGTATAAATGTTAGTTGTTAAAAATAATTTAATACAAAAATTTATAGCTGTGAACTTGTATATATATTAAGGGGTGTTTATATTTATTTAATGACTTGATATATTTGACTCAATTGAAATAATTCAGTCTCATTTTTCAAACTAATGATAATTTTGAGTGATTTTGACTGAACCGATTTTTTTTTCTTGACTTTATGATATGACGTCTTAATGATATCATTAATTTATTTTCTCAAAATTATCCTACCTAATTAATTTATCTTCATCCAAGTCCAAATTAAAACCTAACATATATTTGATATTTCATTCTGTTAAGAAACGGTATATAGATTTTGTTGGATTTTCTGCATCTCAACTTCACTCGTAATTTGAATATTTATAATGATGATTTTAACTTTAGTAGCCCTAGTATTCCGCTTTTAATCTTTATATTTTGTTCTAATTTAAATTGTTTGTCTTATAATTTTTTAAAAGTACTTTTCATAATTCATATGCAACATTATAAACTACAATAACATTCATGTTTTAAATAGGGGTTTAAAAAGTTACTTTGGCCTTGCCCACCCCTCAAACTTCAAAAAACATCACTAGATAAATGATTTAATATGTTTGTTTGAAAAAAAAAAAAGTTATTCATTTAACCCATATTTTTCATTTTTTCTAAAAAGGTAGAAGAGTGAGCAAAACTATTTTAGTATGATTTGAATTCAGATAGTCAGTTAAAGTAGGCCAAGCCTTAAATAAATATTCAAAATAAAATATGTCACTCAAATTTAGATAAATATTTAAGTCTATTTAAATTACGTGTGGAATTACATTCAAGAGAGTATTGTGGGCAATTGACCCTCTCAATAATAATTTTTAATATTAATTTTTGGGAAAAATTATCTTTAGTATGGGAAATTTTATAAAAAAATTTGATATTGTGGTCAATTTTATGAATTCTTATTTTTTATTATAATATTACCCCTGTGAATCAATTTTCTAAACCCACCCCTGATTTAGATATTATATGAATTTATATTTTAGTTAAAAAAACTAACGCCATCTAAGATTTTCTTCCAAAGTTTAAAAAGTTAAGATATTAAAAATGTGATACTAATGTATAGGTCTAAAAAAAGTAACATGTTTAATTTCTTTTTAAAGTAAGGATAGCTCTTTTTATTTGTGTCAAATGGTAGGAAAGACTTGTATTAAGATTCTCTCATGATCTGATAATGTTCTGAGCAAACCACTCAATTTCTGATTGGTTGTTAATAAATAAAAAATAAATAATAAATAAATAAATTTTACCCATACGCTACCGCTAAAAGACACATGGTAGAAGATCTTTAAAAATTCAGTAAAGCTCAGATCATGAGAGGATTTTGTTCCAAAAGGCTTAATCTAATGATAATGTGGATAATTTTTCTTATATTAAGTTATTCTAGCATTGCATTTTGTGGTTTTATACTTTTATTTGTTGGTTTACCGATCATGTCTTGCGCCGCCAGATTTGGATGATTTGTAAGTCAAACAAGGATTGTGATTCTTTTTTTTTTTTTTAATTATGAATGTAATATTTATTTTAAAAATCTCACTCGATGTTTGAATTTTGAAGGGTTGAATTGAATATGACTTATTATGTATTTTCGAAATTCAACTGCGGATGATCTATTGTAAATAATAATAATAATAATAATAATAATAATAATAATAATAATAATCTGAAAGGAAATTAATTATATTTAATTTAATTTAAGATTTAAGTATTTTTTAATTCAATAACTTATTTTTATGAAATGAGATTATTTGTACTATAAAAATACATTGAGTATCCATATTTTTTATGAAATTTTATATTACTGACTACTGATTGTTTAATTTAAAGAAAAAAATTAAAAGAAAGATGCTACAGATTTAAATGTATTAATTGTGTGTAATTGGGTGAGTCTCACTTAAGACTTTAATTTCAACATTTTGTCTCCGAATGATAGTAATTTTCAGATCATTAATTAAGAATAGAGAAATTTCAGTAATTCATTGACTGAATTAATTAGGATCTTCTCTTTCTATCATTGAGGTTGGGAAGAAATTTTAGAATACATCTGAGGTACCATGCCAGCCATATAATAAGCAAATAATGCCATGACATGTGTGTATTTATTTTAAAAAACCATCATGCAAGTGATGGTTGTATTAAATTCAATTACAGATGTCATGCATGCACAATTGGTTGTAATACATCTTAGGAATTCTAGAATTTCTCGAGGTTGAGGCTTCGTGTTTGTCCATTTATTCATTAATACGAAAATTTATTTATTTGTTAATTTTTTCATTTCAGATTTTTGTGCTTGAACTCATGAAGATCAGCGGGTGAGAGTATTGCCAGATGCCAGTCAATTCATTATGCAAGAATCAAGATTTGTTAATAAATGAGAGAATGAGCTACGTTCATAGAACTTGAATAGGATTTAATTTTTTTTTTTTTAATAATGCTATTCGTCAAAAAAATTATATTCCAAATGACTAATGAGATATTAACATATTAATTGTTTGACTTTGGAATCTCTCAGTGATTTTCATATCAGATATTGTATGACTTTGGGGTCTCTTTGTGATTTTCATATCAGAGATCTTTGCTTCCGAGATAGGAAACCCCTTAGGGCAGCTAACAAGAACTTTGATCTACATCAGTATCTTTATTCTTTAATAGCAACTATTTACTCAGAGATTGTTTATTTATTTATTTCGAGTTATGGATGGAAACTGATCTATCCCCTTGTCAGACATGGAGGATCCCTAAAGATGGCGCCATAGACAGAGCATATTCTGATCTGATAGTAAAGGCAAACTTTCTTTATATTTATTCAAAAACTAGACTCAAAGGGCACTGCCCATTGCAACACACGCTTAATTGGATCCCTTTCACAGACACACAAGGAATCCTACAACAAGAATACATTACAATCATCACACTGTATTACTTACCTCTCTGGAGGTAATGTTATTAACAAGACATTGACATTAATTATCACGCCACACACACACACACACACACACACACACACACACACACACATCTTAGGATATTTTAATTCATCAAATACAAGTTCCAATACCGTTGACCATCAAAATTACTAGACTCCGTACTAACATCTCCACTGTAAGCATCGACATTTAAAAGATTAATCTCCAAAAGAAGACAACCTCCATCACTACCCACACGACTATGATCCGTTTTGAATTGGTTAAATGGAACCATAGTTCTAACGCCATGAGTATTACCACCTATGGGAGGCGGAAAAAAAATTCCATTACTAGAACCGGATGCAACAACGTCAAACAAGTCTCCGGTCTCCATAAAATTTGATCTCGAGTGCGGTAAATACTCTCTCCAGTTTTACTCTTTAACTCCGCGAGCAAATACGACGGCCCATGAAATGTGGAGAGCCCAACTCCGACCGAACAAACCAAAATCCAACCGATCGTAGCACTCCAATTGTTCATGATCTGCATGGCATATAAAAACGTAATCTGATTTGAAATTTCTCAATTGGCGATGACCAGACACCTTTACCGCCATATCTCGCTAGCTTCTGAATTTTTTCCCCCCCTTTTTTCTCTCTACGTACACTCTCTATTCGAACAAGACATTCTTCTTCCCACGTATTTATACAGTAAGGAACCCGAATACAAACAAATCCAGAACGGTTGGGGGAACTGGAGTGCAAACAAATGAATAGCGGTTGTGACTTTGTCCGATCAGAGGCTGCTTTTTCTGAGTCAGACGACACGAGTATGCATTAGGTGAGTCAATGCCTCAACCACCAAAAACTGATAAGTAGAGATAAAACCCCGGGTCGGGTCCAGGTATTGCCATGACCGGACCCTGCCCGGATGCAACCGGTCCGGGTCCGGGTCCGGGCCGGATTTTAATTCGGGTACCCGAATTTTATATTTTTTAATATTTTATGTGTATATATTTTTTATTTTTTAGTAATTTTATAAGTTTTAAATTTATTTCAATAAAAATTGATATGAAAATATAAACTTTAAGTGTTTAAAACTTTATATATGTATAATAAATGAGTTAAATAAATATAAAATATTTAAAATAATATGTATTTTATAATTTTTTTAAATAAAATCCGGGTTCCGGGTTTATCAAGTGATGTCCAAGACCGACCCGGCTTCATACCCGGACCGGGTAATACCCGGCCCGCAACGCCTGGGTACGGTCCGGGTCCGGACCGGACGGGTATTTTTGCCACCTCTACTGATAAGTTAATAATTTCAACATGGTTATTCTATTTTATTAGTTATTTTAACTTCATTAAATGGACCCGGACCGTACCCGGTATTTTTGCCACCTCTACTGATAAGTTAATAATTTCAACATGGTTATTCTATTTTATTAGTTATTTTAACTTCATTAAATGTAGTCCAATAATCTAATGTATACACCGATTACAGAATATTACTCTATAAAGTCTACGAGTTAATCCAGTTTGCACAAGAAAGCCAGCCTTAATGAATATAATATTCAAATTGAACCCAACAATTAAACTTTTTTTTTTCTTTTAAAGGTAAGGGGGGTAGGCAAGCTCAAATATAATTTTTATCTTCTTACCACCTTCAAGAATCGAACCCAGATTTTGGTAGAGGCTACAACTACATTGCAACCAATCCAATCACGCCTTTGGGGGCAACTGAACAATTAAACTTGTTTATGTCGCAATCAATTTTTAGGTAAGGGCATACTTCACGGTGAGCGCATTGAGGTGAGCCTGTCTCATGGAATATTTTCTCTAGCTTGTGTGGTGGAGCTTTTAGGAGCCATCTTGGTGCTTTTTTGGGAAATTGTGGACTATTTTTGTGTTAATCAACATCATATATTGCAGAGGCTGTTGTGGCAATTACAGCTATGGAGTTAGGTGAGCAGCGTGGCTGAAATTTCTATCCCTCAAGAGTGATTCCATGTTGGTATTTCATTTGTTTGCTAATTCGGAATTAAAGACTCATTGGTGGGTCGAAAACAGGTGTCTTATTTGTCTAAATGTGGTCAAGTCAATACAATATCGGTTCTCTCATACATTTATTAAGGGTACTGCCAGTGGCGGATCCAGAAATTAAAATGAGAGGGGGGCTTAGCTTAAAAAAATTTATTTAACTTAGAAATGAGGGGGGCTTAGCTCAAAAAAATTTATTTAACTTAGATTTTTTTAATGTTCACTTGAATACATATTAAGTTTTATAAACTCAAATTTTATTACTTTTTTAAATTTTAAATAATAATAGTAATAAATTATTATTTTTAAATGTAAAAAAATATTATTTTTCGAAGTAATATTTTAAATGCGTGAAATTATCATTTTCCGAAGTAGTTTCCACAAAATATTTTAAAAAAATAAAATAATGGAGCTAATGGGATTTGAACTAAGGTTTTAAAACCATTAAATAACACTCTTACCATTGAACTACAAGTCTTTTAATATATAAAAAATATGTCCAAATTTTTTTATCTAACTCTTTCAGAAGGGCTTATAGTATATTTAAAAGAAAACTTAATGGCCCAGGGGGGTTGAAGCCCCTCCTGGGCCTTAATTGGGTCAGCCCATGGGTACTGTGCTTGACGATCATATGGCTAATTGGGCTATGGGTCATTCAATTAACTCTGTCGATGTGTACTTGGTGTTGGTGGTAACATCCTCTTGCTTCTACACAAGTCTTTCTCTCCAAAATGCGAATGGTTTCACTTGCACATATTTGCATGAATGTTCCGAGAAACTTTTTTTTTTAATTTTTATTTTATAAATAAACCTCAGCTAATGAAGCAATTTTATTTAAGATAAATAATATTATACTCCTACTTAGGGGAGACAGTGAGTTTTATCTTTAAAAACAGTTAGAAAGTTACAACAGTAAAAGAAAAATAAAAAGATAGATAGTGAAATAAGAAAAAAGCAAAAAAAAAATAATAATTTAAGAGAAACGGTAATTATGAACTCCATTAACATCATTAGAAAGAAATCTAAAGATCTCATTTAGTAAATTATCCCACCAAATATAAACAGAACACTCTAATCCTAGGTTCGCCAAACAATCTGCTACATAATTAACTTTATGAAAATAGTGACTAATTCTAAAGTCCATCTAACTAAGGAGAAGACAATAATTTAACTAATGGTTTTATAAAGTTCAACGAGACTAAAGTGGCTTATTGTTTAAAAAATATAATCACAAAGTTAAAAATTTTTAGCATAATAGGCTGTATGATTTCACTTGCACATAGAATTACATCCTCTTGCTTCTGTACAAGTTTTTCTCCAAAATGCGAATGGTTTCACTTGCACATATTTGCATGAATGTTCAGAGAATTTCTTTTTTAAAAAATAAACCTCAGCCGCTAAAGCAACTTTATTGAAGATAAATAATAATATATTCCTACTTAGAGCGGTATAATGAGTCTTATCTCTCAAAATAGTTAGAAAGTTACAACAATAAAAAAAATGAAAAGATAGACAGTGAAATAAGCAAAAAGTAGAAAGAACAATTTCAAGAAAAACGGTAACTAGGAATTCCATTAATTATTAGAAAGAAATTTAGAAATATCATATGGTAGATTATTCCACCAAGTGTCAGTAGAGTACTCTAATCTTAGGTTTGCCAAACAAGCTGCTATATAATTAAGGTCACGAAAATAGTGATTAATTCTAAAGTCCATCTGGCTAAAGAAGGTGACAATAATTCAACTGACAATTTTATAAAGTTCAAGTAGGTTGAAGTGACTTATTGTTTAAAAAATGTACAATCAACATAAAATTACATTCTAGCAAAAAGTTCAAAAATCTTAGCATAATAGGCTGTATTATCTCTTAAAGGAATGGAATAACTCCCCAAGAAAGTATCCGCTAGAATCTCGAAAAAAGCCACCTGCAGCAGCCCACCTGGGCTTCCTTTTGATAAACCATTGAAATTAGCTTTTGCACAATTCATTTGGGGAGGTTTGCTAATTTCACAATTCATTTCGGGAGGTTTCCAATTAAGAATAAGGACTTTCAGGGTCCGACCCATAGAAAAGTCCTACAAGAGAGGCCATTATGTCTCTATCTCGATCATTAAAAACATAACCAAGAAATGTTCAGAGAAGCTTAATTATAGGATTTATTCATATATTTTTTTTATAATGCTACTCATCCAAAAAATTAAATTCGAAATGAGATGTCAGAAAATGTTTTGCCTCCAAGATAATAAATGCCGTCCCTGGCTAATAAGAACTCGACCTTAATTTAGGTTATCTTTATCTTTAATACACATTAATTACTCATAAATTTAGTGGGTTACGCATGATAATTGGTATTTTCCCCTTTTTTAATATGGAAGATCCCTCAAGAGGGCGACATAGAACAAAAATATAGTCCGAATATATTAGAGAGCTGAGGATGTCTCTAGCACGTATGAGTGGAGACCCTCAACTTTTGATTAGTCCAGACTAATTTATAAATTTATCATAAATATTTGTGTGAATTCTCTGAACATTCTTGGAAATATGTGCAAGTGAAACCATTCGCATTTTGGAGAAAAACTTGTACAAAAGCAAGAGGATGTAATTCTATGTGCAAGTGAAATCATACAGCCTATTAACAAAGTGTTGGCTCCACTAGCAATGTAGTCCCCTTAAGTAGCTTGACTGGGTTTGTTCCTCAGTTCGAGTCGCAGGGAAGTCACATTTGTTGGGAGAACTTGTGCCTCCTGATTTGAGTGAGGATTACTAGTCTAGGTTGTGGTACAAGCTTAAAGGTGTCTCCCACAGTTGGGGCCCTCTCCAGGATACCTCGTGGTCAAAATAAAAAAAAAAGAAGTAAAAAATTAAGGGTTTAAGCCCCGCTCTCGTATGAAGTCACCACTTTGGCCAGCATTTTATCCCTTACGGGCAGACCCGGTGCGGGCATGAATTAGTCTGAATTGTGGTACGGGATTAAATGTGTCTCCCACAGTTGGGGCCCACTTAGGACCACCTTGTGGTTCAGACAAAAATAAAAAAATAAAAAAAGGTATGAAAAATTCTTTTTCAATTTTATTGATGTTGGTTACAAATCTTAAATTCTGTGCGTTTCTCATGGGATGCAAAATTCATTATTACTGCTGGAACAGGTAGACAACGTCATGTAAATTCATTATATATTTACACGACATTATCTTTGTACATAATATGCAGACATTTCCTTGAAAACAAAATAAAAGCCCTATTATGTATATGAAAAATTATAAGAACTTGAAGGGAAACCCGGTCTACATGTTTTCCAGATTTGTAAAAGCAAACTTCTTTACTTATTCAAGGGGCTCTGCCCCTTACAACGGCAGACTTGAATCCCTTTTATAGGCACACTAAGGAATCTTATGTACAATACTTATTACAACATACTAGAATCCCTTTTATTGGCGTACTAATGAGGGTTTCTACGAGATCTAGAGGTAATCTCATCATTGTTATTACTATAATTCAATACATTGACACATTACCTTATCTTACAAAATTCAATTTAAATATAAGTTCCAATACAGCTGACCATCAAAATCCCATGAATTAGTAAGAGCATCTTCGCTATTGTGTGCATCTAAAAGATTAATCTCCAAAACAAGACAACCTCCATGAGACCCCACACGTTTATCAGTTTTCAATTGGTTCAATTGAACCGTAGTTCTAACGCCATGAATGGCAGGTTTTTTAGGACCTTTTCCGTCAACAAAATATAAAATTCCATTAGTAGAACCAGATGCCACAACATCAAGCGAGTCTCCGGATCCTATAATATTTGATTTTGGATCAGGTAAGTAAGCTCTCCAATTATTCTCTTTTGCTCTGGGAATAAATGCGATGGCCCAAGAAACATTAGGAACCCAACTCCGGCCGAACAAACCGAAATCCAACCGATCGTAGCTCTTCAATTCATCAGGACTTGCATAACGTATAAAAACGTAATCTGATTTAAAACCTGTCAGTTTGCGGTGACCAGATATCTTCACCGGAGTAGACTCCATATCTCCTGAAATTTTATTGAAAAACATATCTCAGGCTTCAGACAAAGCAAGCTAATTAACCAGAATAAAATTCTTTGCCCAGTGGTTTCGAATCTGGGGGAGATAGGGGACTAAAAATTAAATTATAAGGCATACCCAACTGATAAAACTCTCGATCTTTAAAAAAAAAGATAATTGTTAAAGCTAAATTGCTATATAAAGAACACTTACTTGTGTTACCAGACGCCTTTACCGGAAAACACGGTGCCATTTCTTCTGTAGTTTAATAATAAATAAGCTCTCAGAGCCTATAACGACTGAATGGTCTCAAATAAGTTTATTTGACTAGATTTTTGAGTTCAAATCGATCCCTAATTTAATAATAGATAACTCTCAGCCGTTTGGACCTGACTTACTAGAAGGGTTTATACTTTATACGAAGAGAGAGAGAAAGCTGACTTGCTAGAGTACTTGCAATCTCTCTCTATTTTCCTGCCTTCTAAGTAAACATTTTCACATCTATTTATATGAGGAGGACCTGTTCATACTGCCACTGTAGCACATAGAGTAATAATACTGTTTATTATACGATGTTATCATTTAAACATTTTTCACTTTAGAAATATGTATTGTAGGTGCATCAATGCCTGATGCGAAATACAACCGCCTTAAACACGGCATGTGTTACTCTTTCACTTGAAAACAGCTCTTTACTAAAATTTGTTTTCGATCATTTGTTTCTATCGTGCGAATCTGATTTTCCAACACCATCCGAGTTTCAAAATCCTTTGCTTTGCGTTACACTTGCTTCCTTCAGAAGTTTTTCATTGTACACTATATTCATCTCATAGCTACTTTGAATGTAAAATATTTTTTTGGATTTTAATTCGCAAATATCATTGGTTTAATTGGAGATTACAAAGTTAATAAATAGCAATTCTATTGCTATGCTTTATACTCACACATACAAGTCAATTCAATTTCATTTATCGTGCTCAGATTCTTATTGCTCTGAATATATCTCAATATATATTTTGTATGGTTGGGGATACTTCCACTCCACTATTTTTGCAAATCCACCTTATTTCTAGAAAATAATTATAATGATTCCACAATATTTTAAAAGAATATAAATTAATAAAAGTTTTATATAGTTAATTAATTAAATCATTCTATTAATTTTTTTCTTAAGTTTCTCTGACCATCGTTGATCATAAATTTTAATAGAAGTTAATTTGCTAATTTATTATTATGATATAAAATGACCAATTCTCCCAATAAACATGAATTATTGTATCTAATAATTTAGGTTTTTAATTATGTGACTTATAATCTTGTATTTTTAAATGAAATCTAATTATTGTTTTCACTACCCTTACTTATAAATGACATAAATTTGATATCCAATAATTTACATAAATATTGTATAATAAAGATACTAAGTTACTTTAATTAAAGTTTAATAAGTTTACTAATAAAGTAGTATTAGAAACAATAAATTCGGTATAAAATTAGGAAAATACTAAAGATAAAGTAAATTTTTTGGTAATTTTACTTTATAAGGGTAAAATAGTCCATTTAAACTATGCGAAAGCAATCTCTATAATCAAACATAATAAAAAAAAATCTAAGTTACAAAAAAGTAAATTAAGATATGTTTAATTAATTAATTCTCCAAAATTCTTTTTTATTTGAAACTTTTTAAAAATAATGTGTACTTTTGTAATTATTTTCTAAAAAATGTGATGGGTTTACAAAAAGTATGGGGTGGAGATATCATCACCCATTATATCCCTCTTTATTAAATATAGACACATTGTTTAGCCATGTGACTTAATAAAGTTATTTTTGAATGCATTATAAAATTGTATTGTTCGATAGTCATTAAAATCTAACATTATTAAAACGCACGGTTTAAAATCATGTTCACATGAAAAAAATGAAGGTGCCTTAGATGCCACTAACAGACAAAAAAAAAAAAAAGATTTTGTACACCAACAGATAGAAAAATACAAATTTTTATATATTAAAATCTGTGTTTTTTTTTGTATTTTAATGTGTAAAGCGAAGATACTCTCACTAGTGAATATGTATGTGTATGTATGTATGTATCTCTGTGTGTGTGTAAAATATTCCCTATGTTTTAATTTAAGTACCTATTTAGTTCTTATATTTTAAAAAATACCTCAAGATACCCTACTATTAAATATATTACAATCTTACCCTTACTTTTCTTTACTTTTAGAATAATATCCTTACAACAATATTTCTAACATGAATTTCTATTTTAAAAAAATTAATTAGCAAATTAACCAATAATTACTTATTACCAAATTAAGAAATAAATACCAGAATGAAACAAATAGTATTTTTCATAACTTACAACAATCTTGCTAATTATTATTTATAAATAGATTAATATCAACCAATTTAAAGCAATTTTTAATATCCTTGCAACAATCATTTTGATAATTTTTTTTGCAACTAATTTTATTTTATTTTTAAAGCTAATTTGATATATTTTTATTTTCTCCCATAGTAACCAATGTATTCTTTATATATAAACACATGTATGGAGCGCCTTTATCTGCAGTGAAACAATTGAATAAAAATGTCCTTTTAATTCTAAAATCAGCCTCTTTTCCTTCTAGATGCCTCTGGTTTTTAGATAAGATTATTATTCTTTTACAAAGATCCCTTGTCTTCCATGATGTTGCTGAAACCACTAGTGCTTAAGGGCCAATTTGGTAATGCTGTAACTTTTAAAATAATTATTGTTAACCATAATGTATAAATAATCAGCAATAAAGAGAATTAGCTAAACGTTTAATAAAATTTACTTTTAAAAAATACTGTGAGTTTTAAAAACATTTTTATGTATTTAGTAAATCTTATTATTAAACTACAGTAAACTACAGTAACCTTTTTTATTTTGTTATCTCAATATAATTGGAAATAATAATAATAATCTCTTTAAAATTAATGATTTTATTTCCTAATTAATAATGATAATGTTGGGTTTTATGATGTGTATAACAATACATATGGAATTGTATTAAGTATAAAAGTAATTTTCAAGATCAAATTTTGAAACACTATTCCTTTATTTTTTAAAATCTGCTGTAGACTAAGGTGATTTTGTCAAAAGTCATTTCTAATAAAATTTACTAAGGGTCCGTTTGGGATTGCTTTTGGAGGCTTAAAAATGATTTTGAAAATCTAAAAGCTAATTTTAGTGGTTGGTAAAAACAAATCAAAATCACTTTTGTCAAAATCATCAATTCCTACAGTTAATTTTGAAAAACATGGAATGAGTAGCTTTTACATTCTGATTTTGAGAATCAATTTTTTCATTTTATACAATTTCATAAATATCCTTAAAATCATTACCAAAACCCAAAATTATCCTTATTCAAATTGGAAACAAAATCAATATTTTAATGAATTTTTATTATAATTCATCAATATAAATGTATTAATATCAATTTGTTGATCGAATTATTGTTAAATTTGTTTCATTATATTATAAATTTAATTATCAATTGTTTTAAGACAAAAAAAATCAATATATTATAAATTTTATTTTTAGTTAAAATTATTATAATACACAATTAGAAATATTGTATGTACATATTTTTATATATATAAGTAAATTTTATCCTACACTATGTGCATTTTAGTCGTTTATTTTTATCAGCAATTTAACAGTAAAATTTACCAAATACTTAACTGATTCTATTCACAGCTGATTATTTCTACAACACAGCTAATAACAATTATTTTAAAAGGGACAACAGTCCCAAACTGGTGCTAAACACCAAAATTAACTTTAACTTTTTAAAATCATTTTTGAGACTCCCGAAAAGCAATCCCAAATGGGCCTTAAATACAAGATAAATTTTCATCACCTATGGATAGGTGATTGGTGTGTTAGTAGTAAATTCGGGAATAAATGTTTTTCTTATTAAATGATATGCTTAATTCGGAAGGGATTTTGCAATTAAGTTTTAGCATATTTTTGGTTATCATAAATGAGAGGAGGGTAGATAAATAAAAATGAGAGAGGGGAAGAGAAAATTAGAGAAAGAGACGGTCAATCTCAATTTCATTCTTTGGTTTGACTTGAAATTCATCTCTTTCCCCTTTATTTCTTTATTTCCTCTTTTCATCTCCTCTCATATCCTTTTATTTCTTCAAATTAGACACGCCATAAGTGAGATACAAAAAAATCATCAGTTAGCTTGTTGTATATTGTATAATATTAATTAGAAAATTCCATTGGGTTCTTGTGACTTGGGTTGTAGAAGTTTTGATTATTTAGTTACTCCTAATCATCATTTCATAAAGGGTAAAAGCTCGTTTGGTCCCTATAGTTTGAGGTTAGTATCCATTTAATCCATGTATTTTTAAAAGTACATCAAAACATTATTGTCATTAAATGATTGACACCTCTATTGTTACTTTTGTTCCTTTTGACTTGCTTTTATAATATTATCCTCTTATAATAATGTTTCTTTTTTGGACGTCAATAAAAAAAATGAATTAATAATTTAACTGCAAAAGTAAAATAGCAACAAAAAGAATATATATTAATTTTTGTAGAACATTCTTTTGAGGAGTTAGTAAATTATTTTTTTTATTAATGTCCTAAAAAATTGGACGTTTATGTAAAAAAAACATTATCGTAAGGAAGTAATATCGTAAAAGTAAACAAAAATGAATAAAAAGTAACAACATGGGAGTCGGTAGTTTAATGGTAGTGATATCTTAGGATATTTTAAAAAATATAGGATTAAACGGACAATAACCTCAAAATACATGGATTAAATAAGTTTTTACCCTTTTATAATATTAATTAGCAAATTCCCTTAAATTGTTGTGACTTGGGTTATAGGAGTTTTGATTATTTAATTACTCCAGTTCATCAGTTGTGTACTCATTGGATAAGAAGATAAATTTGTTCGATATTGTTGCTAGATAATATATTAGATCATTCAAGCAAGACAAAGACATTGCAGATCCAATTCAAGGCAGATTTGGGATTGCTTTTAAGAGGTTCAAAAATGATTTTAAAAATCCAAAAGTCAATTTTTGTGTTTCGTAGAGTAGATTTTGAAAAGTTGGGAAGAAATAGCTTTTCAAAATTTAATTTTGAGAATCCGTTTTATGTTTAATACAATTCCATATATATCCTCACATATATTACGAAAATTTAAAATTTTCTAATATAAAGTTATTAAATATAAAGAAATTATTATCATTACCAATTATGTTAAGCCACCAAAAAAGTTATTTTAGTTATCAATTATTATATATACGCAGTAAACATAAATTATATATACGTGTTTTCAAATTATAAATAAATTTATTCAACGTTATGTCTATTGTAGTTATTTTTTATTCTTGCATCACTTTTAAAAGTACGATTACTTTTAAAACTCGCATTAATTTTAAAAACAAAATTTATAAAATGTTTAACTGATTCTCTTCACAATTGATTATTTATATAATATAATTAACAACAATTATTTTAAAAAGTACAACATTATCAAATTGGCCTTAAAGTGACTATATTAATAACAAAGAATTAAGTATTAATTTCATTTCTATTTTTCAACCCTTAATTATGTTCGATTTCTTACTCTTGGCACTCTTAAGTTAATCATCTTAATCTTCCTGTCTTTAACTCATTATTGTATCTAAACCTTTTTCTTTCTTTCTTTATTTTTTTTTTCAAATGTATTAGTATTTCACAAAACCATAAAAAGTGTTGAACTAATTTTACATCAACAAGTGAAGGAGTTACTTAATGTGCCCTACCCTTGATAAGTATACATAACACTAGAAAGAAAGCCAAAATAACTACAATGTAGATCCTTTTTGGTATTAAGATATTGTAACTTTTACGTCATAATTGTTGAAAATAATTATAATTATAAAATAAAAATTACTAATTATGTAGTAAATATAACTTTTTAATAAATTTTTTAACAAAAATAATAAAAATATAATAAGTTTTTATCATACAAGTATGAGATCAAATTATTTTAGCTTTCAAGTTAAAGTAATAAGTGTTTACTGAAAACTTAATTTAGTGCTATACCTTTTAAGCTACAACTACTATTTCTCAATACCAAATATAGTTATTCTTTGAGAATATGGCAAATAACAAAAACTAATTCTAGACTCAATCGAGATCATATGGGATACTCCGTCTAAAGGAGTTTACAACATAACTCATATCCAGTATATGATATAATTCAATTAATTTGAGTACAAGTTCCAATAGACTTGACCATCAAAAGTAAATTCAGTTCCCAGAAGATTTCCACCATCTCTTGGGTCTGTAAGATTAATCTGTAACACAAGAGAACCTCCAGACAGCACACGCCTGTCGACTTTCAAATCGTCCAGTCGAACCATAGTTCTAACGCCGTGAACAGCAGTCTCATAACCACCGTGTTTATCAAGACGCCTGTAATTTCCACCGGTAGAACCAGATGCAACAACATCACGCAAAGCTCCAGTGCTCGTAACATTTAATTTCGAAGCTGGTAAATAATCTCTCCAATTACTCTCTAATACCCCCGGAACAAATACGACGGCCCGAGTAATAGTAGGAGCCCAACTCCGACCAAACAAACCGAAATCCATCAGACAGTAGCTCTTCAATTCTTCAGCACATGCATAACGCATAAAAACATAATCTGATTTAAAATTTATTAATTTTCCATTACCAGACACCTTCATCGGAACATATGGCACCATATCTCTTGCAATTTTAGTAAACAATTAATTACATATATAACTGTTCCTCCCTTTCTCTCTCTTTAAGGTAAGGCTTTAAGGCGAACCGTATGGTGGCTGGAAAGAAAGACGACCTCACCTTCTCGTAGATGGTGTCAGTGAGAGCAACTTTAATACTCCCCGTTGACGTTGATCTGCCCTCAATCAAAGAAGCTGCAGTTCGACCTCCTAAGCTGTCTCTTTCTAATGCACCAGGAAGTAAGCGGCAAGGGCTGGGAATAGAAGGGCTTTTTATGCACGACCTGAACTATAAACCTATTTTCCATGATTTCTCCTATAAGCTCTCAGCCCTGCTTCTTTGTCAGTAAGGCTGCTTTACGAATTACCATTATCTATTTTAGGTGCATCAATGCCTGATGTGAAACGCCATTACCTCAAACACGGCACGTGTTACTCTCTTACTTTAAACGATTCTTCACTAAAATTTGTTTTGGATCATTTGTTCCTGTCATGCGAATCTCATTCTCGACCACTTTACAAGTGGTTGGCATCCATTGCTTTGCTTTAAACTTGCTTCTTAAAGATTTTTTTTTTTTTTTTTGGTACAAAATGGACCTAGTTAAAAACTAGGCAACAACCATACGCGGGTATGCAGAGCCAGATACATCATGCAACAGTCACCCTTCAGTTCCGGTTGGAGGAGTTGGAAAAACATGGATCCCAAGAGGAAAAAGGAGAGCTTGGTTGGTGAGGCAATCAGCTGCAAAATTAGTTTCTCGATAGCTATGCGACAAAGATACCTGCCAATCCTTGTTAAGTAGTCTTTTAATTCCCTGAATAAGAGAGGATAAGCATTGGGATGACTGTTATTTGTGGCTAGGATCTCAGTGGTGTGCCGATTGTCAACTTCAACTTGTAGTTGTCGAATCCCAATATTCCAAGCAAGTTGCAAACCTTGAAATAGACCCCAAAGCTCCGCCCGAGTAACAGTGAAATGGCCAATATTCATACCAAAACCAAGAACCCATTCTCCGCAATAATTTCTAATGAGGCCACCTGCACTGGCATGTCCTGAAATCTTTCTAGCACCATCTGTATTTAATTTTTAAAAAGGCCAAGGTAGGGGGGGGGGGGGTCCATTTTAACCATTTGATGATCCTTTCATGGGCTGGTCTAATGATATTCTCCATGGAAGAATTAATTTCATCCGCACGGTGCATGATGTCAAGCACAATATTTGCAACACTGATGTTAGCAATATTGCGAATGAATTGATTTCTCCAATACCAAATCCTCCACAAAACAACACCAAAAATACAAGGCCATTTTTCATCTCTCTTAATCAATCCCATGTTCTTAAGATTGTAGTAGATCCAACTCTTCAAGTCCAAATAAAAAAAAATTATTCCATAAATTACTAGGAACCAATTTAAGCCACACCTGTCAAGCAATAACACAATCCCTCAACACATGAATGGTATCTTCAAGGTAGGGGCCGCAACTACAGCAAGTAGCATCCACAGTAATGTGCCTTCGATGAAGATCAGACTTTGTTTTCAGCCTATTGCTTATGGCGAGCCAAATAAAGGTTCTGATGCTTTGAGGTCCATTCCATTTCCATGCCAAATTCCACAAAGAGTTATCGGCCATATTATTGGACTGGTGCAAGGAGAGGTACGCATATTTTGCCGTGAAATACCCTGTATTAGAGTAAGCCCAGTAACATTGATCCTCACCACTATTGGCACAAGGAGCTTTAACTGCAGTAATCTTTAGAATTATGTGATTGGGTAGCAAATGAACAAATAATTGCCAATTCCAGTTGCCATTGTTATCTGAAAAATCAGCCACGCACAAATTAATTAGCTTATTAGGGATCAGGTTCAGGGCATATGATTGTAAGTTATCAACCTCCCTGAGCCATAAATCCCACCAGAATTTCACTCTTTTTCCATCCTTAAGGGCCCATCGAGTTCTCTTCAAAACATGATCCCAAACCTTCCCCACAGTAAGCCACAAGTATGACTGGATCCTCGTTTGTAAGTTATCAAGAAGACAAGTAGTATCAATCTGTACTTAGAAGCCAAAACCTGAACCTAAAAATTATTAGGAGAGTTGACCAGGCCCCACCCAATTTTCATCAGCAAAGCCATATTCGTATGAGATAAATTTTTAAGACTAAGGCCCCCACACAATTTGGGTTACCATAGAGTGTCCTACCAGATGAGATTCAATTTTCTTTTTTCTTCATTTCCACTCCAAATAAAATGCTTACAGGTTTGATCAATTTTGGTAAGAACCGAAGCTGGAATTTTTGTTGATTGCATGGCATAAATGGGGAGAGCTTGAATAATTGATTGTGTCAAAGTGATTTTGCTCGCTAGAGAGAGATGCTTGGCATTCCAGCCTGATAAACACGGCTGCACTTTATCTAGAATCTCTTGATAAGTTGCCTTGGTAACTCGGGAGTGAAGGATGGGCATACCAAGGAATTTACCAAGGTTCTTTGTTACTAAAAACCTGAGCATATTCTTTATCTCTTAGATTATGTCCGTCTGAACATTTCGAGAGAAGAAAATTTGGGTTTTGCTTTATTCACCTTTTCTCCAGAGTTAAAGCAAAAGGTATCAACGACTTTATTAATCACATAAGCTTGGTCAATGGAAGCCTCTGCAAGAAGAAGAAGATCATCAGTAAAAAATAAATGAGTAATAGAAATGCCTCCATGTGTAAGCCTGATTGGTTTCCAACGCCCATTCCGAACTGTCTGATTGATTCTGTGACTGAACCTCTCGATGCACTTGACAAAAATATAAGGGGATAAAGGGTCCTCTTATTTGATTTCTCTAGATGGGATAAAACTTTCCGTGATCTCACTATTCCACAAAAGTTGCATCGAAACTGTGATAATACACTCCATTATAATACGAATCAAGTCTCTCAGTAACCCAATCACGTTCAGGGTCTCGTGAATAAAATCTCAGCTCAAACGATCATACACCTTTTCCAAATCAACCTTGATAGCCATCTGACCAGTTTTACCCCTTTTGTTCTTCATGTAGTGGATGATTTCCTGGGCAACAATAACGTTTTCAATTATATGCCTACCAGGGAACAAAACTCGCCCGAGCAGGGCCAATGAGTTGTGGCAGAATGGTTTTGAGACGATTAGCCACTAGTTTAGTTATAGTCTTGTAAACCACTGTGCAAAGACTAATAGGTCTAAGGTAGCGTTTACATTTTGAATTGGAGTGAGAATCCTACGATTGGGAGTGTGGAGTGGCAGGGGGAGTATGTTTTTTATTTACACTGAAATAGAAACATGAAATGGAGATCAGAATCCAATTTATGTGTTTACTTTGTCTTGGATTGGGACTAAATAGTTTCAAATTACAATTTTATCCTTATTTAAAGAATTGTAGTTTTTAATTATAAAGTTAATAAAAATATATTTGATGAATAAATATTTATTTTATTATATTTGTAAATTTATAATAATTATTAATATTTTTAATTAGGTACATCAAATTGTTTTTTATTAATTTTAATCTTAATTATGTAAATTAAAAATTATTGATAAGGGGAACATAAATGAAACATTTTTACTATTAACATAATACAAAATTAATATTTTCTTAGAATAAACTATTTATTATTATTAATTATTAATATTAAATAAATATAATACTATTATTTTTAGATAAATATAATAATATTATATTTTAAATAAAGATAGTATATAGTAATATTATTAATCCTCTATTAATGTAATAATATTATTTTAAAGTAATCTTAACTTAGAATCAAACCAAATTATTATTTAGTTAAATATAATTATATTATTTAAATTTAATATAATTATATTAAATTTAAATATAGTAATATTAAATTTAAAAATTATATAAAATAATAATATTATTTAGTACAAAATTAATATTTTCTTAGAATAAACTATTTATTATTATTAATTATTAATATTAAATAAATATAATACTATTATTTTTAAATAAATATAATAATATTATATTTTCAAATAAATATAGTATATAATAATATTATTAATTCTCTATTAATATAATAATATTAATTTTAAGTAATTTTAACTTAGAATCAATACAAATTATTATTTAGTTAAATATAATAATGCTATTTAAATAAATATTATATTATTTATTTTATTTTATTAAATATAATTATATTAAATTTAATAAAAAGAGGATAAAAAAAAGAAGATCCACTCCCACTCCCCACTCTAAAAATAAGTGGGGCCCATGGAGTGAGATTTTTAATCCTCCCTTAAAATGTACAAGTAAACACTGAAGTGTGAAGAATCCACACTTCTTACTCTCACTCCAAAAAGTAAACTCAACATAAATAACTTGAGAGAATCCAAATTATTGGTCTTCGGTATCAGCACAAGAAGAGTTTGATTTAACTCCTTGGGCAATTGTTTTCCCGAAAAAAAATCTTTAATAAGTTGACAAACTGAGGACCCCACCACATGCCATTGAGTCTAGAAGAAGATGGCGTGAAGACCATCTACTCCCGGGGCTTTCATTGGGCTCACGCTAAAGACTGTATCTCTGATCTTTGCATCATCAACAATTCTGCTCAGATTGTTAAGAGCACAATTATCAATTAAAGGGAAATCAAGAGTAAAAGGATATTGGACATCAACACCTCCCTCTTTCGTTAACAAATTGCAAAAATAAGAAACTGCATGGGATTTAATATCAGCTTCATCATGGATCCACTGCCCCACGTTGTTTTTGATCATGCCAACTCTATTTCTTCTGCGTCTCTCGATAGATTTTTGATGGAAAAAAGCTTTGTTCCTCTTGAGTTGAAACTTTTTCAAGTTCTCTCTTTAACTTAGTTTCTAACTTAATTAAACTTCTAGAATGACGCTTCTTAAGAAATCATTGGATTCCACATATTCTAGCCAGCAACTCCTTTTTCTTTTTAAAAATATTGCCAAAAATGTCTTTATTCCAGTTTCCCATTTTGTTGATAAAATCGTCAGCAACATTAAAGAATTTTTCATTGTACACTATAGTTCATCTCATTGCTAGTTTGAATAGAAAAATATGTTAATGGATTTTAATTAGGCAAGTATCATTGGTTTAATTGGAGGCGATTTAATTGGAGGCTGTAAAGTTCATAAATAGCCATTGTATGTTGTTCGCCTTTGCATCCACGTAGTCCAATGAATTTAATTTCATTTCTCGTGCTCAGATTCTCATATATTGCCCTGAGCCCCTCAATATATCTCAATATATTTACATTTATATCTTGTATATATGTGTTGAACTGTATTGATAGTATCTTTTTTTCACGTACCTTTACAGTAGAACTGAAATATCAAGTACCATGGAGGAAAATTATATCAACTTAATATTGCAAATACTGGTTCCTATACTAACTTCTTTGACTCGACAACTCTTAACTACTTTCTTGACTAAATTCAACAAAGACAAAATAGCAATTTTAAATAGAAGACACATTTCAATTCCTCCCTCTAGAACGACATTGTGCTTAAGGCTAAATTCTGAAAATTGAATTTCAGGGATTCAATCACAGTGGCAATGAAATTTCAGGAGTCTTGTCGATAATTCCATCTCTTTATCAGCATCACTATCATTGAAGGGGTTTGAATCATGAATAATTTTTTGCACAGATATCTAGGACTAAATTTTCATTACATTTGGAACACAATCCTTTATTTATTCTCTTATCTATCTCTTCTATGGTTAATCTTTTGACTGGCACCAATGCTGAACCATTTGGAGCTTCAGAATGCTTGGAAGAAAATTTATTGACTTTTGAGAGAGATCACGAGCTTCATACAATCTGGCTAACCTACTTGAACATTAGCTTGAACAGAACCTTGAAGCCCAGTCACACAACAACTAACTTGTGTGCTTGAGTAAGGTGCCCTACTTTTGATAATAGCTTCTCGTACCGGCTTTTATATTATGAACAGTTCCCAACTGTTGTAACTTAGTCAAATCTCCAGATAAACCTTGAAAGAGGGTGGGACCAAATGAAGCATGAAATGCATCCCAATATTTATCCCATTTCATATCTCCCCTCTCATTTGTAAGTGTTTGGTACTATAATTGTGCTTCCCACTCTAGGTGGAAAGATGCAAATGCAACACGATCTTGTTCTAAGGTATGATTAAAATCAAAGAATTATTCCACTTAACATACCCAACTTGTTGCATCATCCTTACCTTGGAAACATGGAAATTTAGTTTGATAGTTCTAGCTTGATAAGGCTGTGGCAATCCACATGGATGAACTTCATTGGAATGAGTGCCCTGTTCTTCTTGTTGAAGGAGTGGAGCCACATGCATTTTTCCAAAATTTATTGTTGGCTAGTGGACAAAGAGCCCACTTCGTTCTCTAGCTTCTCAACTCTGGATTTTGATAGAAAAGTGAAATGAAGTTGTTTGGTTACTAAGAAGATGGACTGAAAGTTCTGGAAAAGTTTCTTAACAAACTTTATTTTTTATTTTGCTTAACTAACGATTACAGTACAACAACTATTTATATATTGCACAATTATGATTACATCATTTAACTAATCTAAAAGTTAATTGTAATTAAGCTAACTAATCTTCAGTTCAATGCACAGTGTGCTTGTAACAAACTTTAACTAATCTGCTGAGCTGTCAGCTGAGCTGGCACTGCTAACACGATTGCTCTGTATTTTCTTCATCTTAGCGTTCACCTTCTTCTGTTCAGCATAGTGAGCTGCTCTAACAGCCCCCCTCAAACTCAGAGGACAAAGATGGACGTTGAGTTTGGATCTCAAGTAATTAAACATTACAAATGAGAGAGGCTTAGTCATTATGTTTGCAATATGTTCTTCACTTGGTACATAGTGTATGTTTAACTCGCCAGCAAGAACCTTATTCCTAATAAAGTGCCTATCAATTTCGATATACTTTGTTCTTGAATAGTACACAGGGTTATTTGCCAATTCAGTGGCACTAACATTGTCACACCATATGGTTGGCTTTTCTGTGCAACTTATTCCCAACTCAGAAAATAAAGATTGCAACCAAGTTAGCTCTGCACTTGCTGATGCCAAGGCTTTATATTCACTCTTTGCACTTGATCTGGTTATCACTGATTGTTTCTTAGAAGACCAAGATATCAAATTGCTGCATAAATAAATGCAATAAGCACCAACTGATTTCCTATCATCTAAGTCACATGCTCAGTCCGCATAAGTGAAATCAGTGAGTGTTCGGCTTCCTTCTCTGAAGAACTTCAAGCCATAATCTTGAGTTGCCTTTAGGTATCTTAGGATTCTCTTGCATGCCATTATATGTTGTAGTGTTGGTGCAGCTACATATTGGCTGAGCTTGTTTGCAGCAAAAGCAATCTTAGGTCTGGTAAGTATCAGGTACTGCATTCCTCCAACTATGCTCCTATAATGAGTTGGATCTTCAAGATAGTATCCAAGTTCTCCTTGAACTATCTTTTGCAATTTAGTGCCAGTACTCATGGGAGTATCAATGTCTTTACATTCAACTATTTTAACCTTCGATAATAAGTCTCTGATATAATTTCTCTATGACAAGTACACACAATTTACATCATATAATACCTCAATTCCAAGAAAATAAGATAACACTCCCAGATCTTTTAAAGCAAAGGTTTTACTGAATTCAGTTATGAAACTTTCCAGTTCTGCAGTGTTTGGACCTGTCATCAGTATGTCATCAACATATATAAGAACTATGATCATAAATGCCTTATTTCTCATAACAAACAATGAGGTACCAGAATTAGTATTAATGAAACCTCAGCTCATTAAACACCCTTTAAGCTTATCATACCAGGCTCTAGGGGCTTGTTTGAGTCTATATAGAGACTTATTTAGTTTGCATACAAATCAGATCTCTGAGCATCAATAAAGCCATTAGGTTGAGACATGAATACTTCTTCTGTTAATTCTCCATTAAAATAGGCATTGTTGACATCCACTTGATTTATTCTCCACTGATTCATCACTGTTAGGCTGAGTATTACTCTAACTATAGTTAACTTCACAACTGGACTAACTGTCTCAAAATAGTTAACCCTTGCCACTTGTTGAAAATCCTTTGCAACAAGTTTAGCTTTGTACGTAGCTACACTTCCATCTATATTATACTTGATTCTATACACTCATTTATTCCCAACCACATGTTGATCAACTTGTTTTGGAACCAAGGTCCATGTATTATTCTTAATTAAGACATCATATTCCTCTTTCATAGCTTGTAGCCACTTTGAATCATTCAATGCCTCTTGCATAGTGTCTGGTTCCTTATGAGTAAGCACAGTAGTATAAATTTTGGGCTTAAAGATTCCTGCTTTACTTCTGGTTATCATCTGGTGTGTATTTGGTTATGAATATGGATCGAAAGAAGTATTGCCAAAATGATGATTTTGTATAGGTAAAGAGTGATGTGTAGGCTTTGGAATATGTTGTATGGGTTCAGCAGTTATTGGACATGTATGAGGGGTTGACATATTATTTATAACAGCTTGTTGTGAATTCTGATAAGTTGCTGTCTGTTCTGGATGATCTGAGTGACTTGAACTGTTATTTCCAGATCTTACAAAGTCAAGATTATCAGTGCTGTTATTTTGAAATCCTGGTATGACAAGTGTTGGTTAATTTTTTTAAGCAATTATTATCAATGCCAATGTGCAAGTATACACAACAAGTAATAAAGTGATAAGTATTCAAGATTGTTTCCACATGGATTGATGTTACTTAAAATGCTATAGCATTCACAATAACGCAACTCAACTTGCAACCAAAACAAACAATTGTCGAATAATTTCTATCGTAATTAATAATTGAAAGAAGAACTAAGTAAGATAATACTTTACTGAAATAAACTAAGTTAAATGTGTCTAAGATTCAATTGAGAATATAGTAGTTGAATGATCAAACTCTCCTAATGGGGTGACTGTTATTTGCCAAATTAGCACCAGTTGTTACAATAAGTGTTGCAGCACTGGGCAAAATAAATTTGCATCCTCAGCTATCGCATGTTGAAAGTCTCATACATTCAAATATACTAACAATGACCAGTTGCTCATATATTTATAGTACAACATTATAATCTTTAATCTCTCTACCATACAAGGTGAACACCTATTTCTAAAGTGTCACAAATCTTAACTTCAAGTATTGCCCTTATGGGATTCAAGATAACCTAATTCAGGAAACTCGACTTAAGAACAAGTAATACTCTAATAATACCGCTAAGACATGTCCTTTTGCTGCTCTATCTTAACTGAAACCATTAAATGGGTGGTCAACTGAAATAACAGTTATATTTATAAAAACTACTAGAGTATAATGCTACAACAATACCACAACAACACATAAGAACAGTCAAGAACCCATTGGATTGTTTGTCACTCAACTACAAGTAAATTTAGTTTATAATCTGAATGAGAAAAGTAAACATAAATATACTGATCACGGAATACATCCAAACAATTAAAGGAAAAAAGATAATATAAGTTGAGCATGGTAAAAGACTAATGATCCTGCACGGTTCTTCAATGATGCCGAACAACACTCCTAAATCTCGATATTCTTCTCATTCTTCTTGCCTTTGTAATTATTTTGATGATAATTCCTTTCCGCCCTTCTATGTGGTGCATGCCTCTTTTTTATATTGCAAATTAGGTTAAAACTAAAACCCATGAGCGTGCATGTGTTTAAATTAGGAAATATGCAGAACGCGATTTTATGGCTAACTCGCGCCTAAGTTCTCTCCCGCAATGCTCCCCGATTGCTACAACACTGGTTGCTCTAACATCCGCAACACCACTGCATTGCTCCCGATTGTGCTTTTCTTCTTTTATGGCCGTCTTCTTCCCTTTTCTTGCTCATTGAATGTCTCAACATCCCTTCATGAATTAAGACTTTCTAAGAACCTATAATTATGCATCTGTTTTTAGCACAAATTACTATGATTTAAGCAAAACTTATTAATACTCAACTAAAATGAATGTTTAAGCAAAATGTAATAAAAACACCTTATTTGTTCTCTAAATGATCTTGATTCAAGTCTAGAATTTATGTAATAACTCTCATTTCCTAGAGTTATCAACAGGCAAGGAAGAGATATGATAGATTTGTTGTGGTGTAAGGGAATTAGAAGTCTGATGATTAGATTTTGTGTGACTATGAAAAACAGATTCAGTGGCATAAGGAAAAATTAATTCATTAAAGATAACATGTCTTGGCACATAGACTCGACCTGAAAAGTGTAAACATTTATAACCCTTATGTGAAGGACTATAGCCAATGAATATACACTTACTAGAATGGTAGGCAAATTTGTGTTTGTTGTAATCTCTCAAGTAAGGATAACAAGTGTTGTGCAAATTTTAATGTACTCGCAAGCGCACGAATCTATTGTAGTATAGACTAATGGTGACGAGTGTCGATCCCACGAGGAGGTGGATTTTAATTATGTGTAGAATTAATTTTGTAAATGAGTGGTTGGATTTATGGTGGAAGTGATTTGGAATATGCCAAAACTTAAATTAAAATGGCGAGAATAAATTCTAAAATTGGAATTGCAATGGAGAGAATAAATTGTAGAGAAAATCTATTAAATTGACATACTTGGGTATCTGGATCCGTATCAACATGCATCATGGGCTAAATAATCCGTATTAATACCAATTAAATCATAAGGGGGGAATCCACACCTCATGAACCACGCTCTAATCAATATGGTGCTAAGGGTTTATCGTGCCAAATAATAATAACCTTGTACTAGAGGGCCGGTGAAACCAAGGCGGTACTAGACAAGATTACTATTATTTGTCGATGAGAAGTCAAAACATCCACAAAAACTAGAGGGGAAGAGAAAATAAATTTACCAAATAAAGCCCATGACACATGTTGAGACTTCACCTTCAACCCAAACTTGAAAGAAAATTAGCCACTCATAATTGAACTAGGGGCAAAATGGGAATTTATTAAAATACGAAGAAAATACAAGATGGAGAGGGAATTACAGAAAATGGATCCCAAAAATGGATTCAGAGATATCAAATTAGGGGGGAGAGGTCCCCTTTTTATAGATACATGGAGTAAATCATGGCCATCGGATTAAAAACAGTTTGGACGCTCAGGATTGCGCCACATCATCAGTCAACAGTGCACGGTTTGACCACGCGGATGAACAGTAACACGGTTTGACCCGACTTTGAACAGTAACGCGGTTTGACCTGAATGAACAGTAACGCGGTTTGGTTGAAAATAATCCTGTGTGATGCATGCACCGTATGCGAGATTTTTCGTCCACTGATATGTTGCCACGTCACCATCAACAGTATATAAGAATTTTAGTCCAACAGGATCGTGACACCTCATCAGTCAATGCCACGTCATCGGTCCGTCTATGTGAACAGTGTCGTGAACAGTAACGTATACAGTACCCTACACGTGAATAGTACCGTACATGTGAACAGTGCCATTTTTCCTTTTATGCTCCTCTTAAGGTTTTCGACCGTCCTGAGTTCAAAAGTGATGTCCGTTTTGCCATCTGATTTCTCGTTTATTGTGAAATGACTATGATGCCCCTAAAATACATAAAATACTTAATTAAAATAAAACATATGTAATTAAATCACAAGAAGGTTAAATACATAAGAGTAAGGGTTGTTAGTAAGACTTGAAATGTAAAATGACGGTTTTCTCCTTTATAAATATGCATTTTCTAACACTCAACACACCCCCCAACCAGCTTATTGCTAGTCCCTAGCAAATGAAGCGAAAATAAAATTCAAATTCAAAATGATTTTTTTTTTTAAATTTAGAAACACTCGTGTTTATTCAATCAGATTAATAATAGCAATCAAATAAAAGTATAAGCATTATCTCCAGTCTAAAGTAACATCACACCCACATCAACCATCCACATGAATCAGCCCAGTAGACTTTGTTATAGCTACTTTCAAGAATGACATGTCAAACCCCAAAATCTCACTGGAAGTAGTGACACTCTCACAAAGAAATTAAACCCAATAAAAATAGTCACTCCAATGAATGGTAATTGAGAGAAAATAATGAAGAAGTGATATCACATGCTCTCACCAAGATGAAATAAATATGCCCTCAGCTTAAAAATAATACGATCTCAAGTCAAATAAAAACTGTTAGTCAACCCAATTTATTTATTTATTTTTTATATGCACCACTACATCTTTTTAGCCCATATAACTAGCTTCTACTTTAGATTATAGTTCCCTAAAATCAGGAAGGACTTTTATTAGGATGTAACGTAGGCTAGGGACATGGTTAACAAAGAAAGGAAATAAGGAAAACAAAGTGTATGTTTGAGAAAAATGCAGAGAATTTTTTTTTTTTGCAAGTTGCAAGGTAGATTTCACCTATTATTGTTATTTTTATTCTTTTTGAAACAACAACTTTTGTTTTGTTGTTTTTTTTTTGCTTTTTTTTTTGGTATAACTTCACTGAACAACATAATTATTTACATTTTCTCAAACATAAATAGGTGATGGAACTTATAAGATATCGGGTAATACTCTAAATCGGAGTGGGTCAAGATGATAAGTTGACAAAGAAAATGTTTTTTTTTTTTAAAGGCTCAAAAGGGTTAACTATGGATATTTAATAAAATGGATGGCTAGAAAGGCTCAAACGGATCAAAGATGGCCTTTCCATCGTCTTTTAGGGCTCTAAATAACCTTCCATATCTACTAGTTAGATGGGCCTCCAAATGTAGCAACACACTTTTTTTTTCTTTTTTTTATTTTTATTAAGGGTTAACTCAAAAGAAATCTAGAGATCGTGTATACAATAATAAACTGTTAAGCTGTATAAAGAATGGGCAAAAGGGTTACTCTCCAAGAAAAATGATAGGCTCAAAAACTCACTTGGTACTTATTATGACATGTTCATTCCTTCAAGCAACTCATATATGTCTCCGACATCAACATGTAGAGTAGCAAACATAATGTAACATCACTTAAGACCAAAGATAATACAAATACTAAAATTTAAAATTAATCATGTCACCCAATGTTAAAACAAATCACACAAATTTTTTTTTTAAACAACATTCTACCCCCCAACCTATTCTAAACATGAAAGGAAAATATGCATGCAGAAATGTGAAAATGATGCATAAAAACTAATTAGAAAAGTTACACATAAAATGATAGAAAACGAAAATGATTTTTTATTTTTTTTAAAGAAGATGCGTTTCTAGAGAAACTACACTCCATATTCAGCCATCTTCGACTCAAAAGTTGGGAAATGTATATTTATAGAGGAGAAATTAAAAAGAAGAAAAATAAACATAAACACATAATAAAGAAAAAGAAAATGTCTGAATTTTTTTTAAAGTTTTTTTTTAATTTTTTTTTTAAACGATGAAGATGCGTTTCTAGAGTCACTACACTCCATATTCAGCCATCTTCAACACAAAAAGTTAGCGACAGTTAGTTTCTACAATAAAAAATTAGTAAAAACTTAATCAAAATTCCACAATTGTCGACTATTCCCTCCCCCCAACCAGAACGAAACATTGTCCTCAATGTTTGAAATGAAAGAAGTAGAGTTTAGAAGACATCACCTGGGTGGTGCAACACAGAAGAAAATATTTACAGGCGGAGAGTTAAATCTAATTTGTACTTCTTACTGCGGCTACTGTTACCATCATTATGTGGATGCTCCAACACAAAGGTCCAGGGGTCTGGCTTCGGTTTATAAGCTTGTAACAGATCAAGTAGCTCATTAGCAGTGTGAGCACAAATAAAAAGTTTTTTCACATTAGAAGGAATGAAATAGTTTTTTATTGCATGGTTAAGAAATGCGATAAAGCCATTATAAAAGTTATTGACATTTAACAAACCGATGGGTTTCTGGTGGATGTGCAGATGGGCCCAAGATGCTAGTGTGATAAGTGCCTCTAGTGTTACAAGATCTCTTGGAAGGAAAATAAAAGCATCAGCATGATTAAGCATTTCAGTTATTCTTTCTTGCATACCTGAGACGACTAACTCTTCTCCAGTTGATGAGTCAGACGAACTGCCCAATGGTTTTAAGACTCTTGGGATGATGCCTAACACTTGACTTCCTCTGATAAAAGCTGCTTCTGAGACCATTTTTGATAACCCTCGGTTACCTCCTCCATACACCAAGTGTAATTTTCTCGCTGCTATGCTTCGACCAAGATCTATAGCTGCCTCAACGAACTCTTTATGTTTGCCATAGGTAAATCCAGAAAGCACACAAATGTTCTTGAATTGTCTATTGGGAGTAGCTGCCATTGTGATACTTCTCAAAAAACAATTTGTGAGTGCTTGACAAAAAAAATCACATTTAAGAGTCTTGGTGACAATGGGTCACAGTTGTGTATGAGGTAACATGTCAGTGTCAAATAACGCGTAAAGCACGTGGCTCGCGAGTAAAAAAGAAAACAGTAATAAGAAAAAAGCAAACAGTAATAAAATTATTAAAGACAATAATGCACACAATAAAACAAAAATAACAGTAAAGTAAAAGGATATTTACAGGTAGTTGCGACTGTGGCTCACATCTTCCTCTGGTTTTACGTCCAGAAACGGCTTGAACGCCCTCTATGGGTCGAGGATAGGCTTCCTATCCAGTTTTCTTATAAACTGGCAAACAAGGTCGTTTATAGTCAGATTCCCGAGACTATATCGTGCATGCTCTTTCTGGAATAATGGCCATAACTGGAGAATCGCTCCTTGCACATATCCACTGGGATGCGTTTCAAGAGACAAAAGGATTTCATCCAATGACTCCTTATTCAAGCCATCCCTAATGAATTGAATCTTATCTTCCCTGTTATCAGACATCATTCCTAAAGAACATGGGTTTTTATTGCAACTCATTCTGGCACACTTATGACAAGCAACAGAAATTCTTCGAGCTCGTCGTTTTCTTGCATAATTTCCTTTACCACAACCAGGCATGTATGCAATAAATTTTGGAGGTAACTCACCTGCCGATCGTACTTTAGCCTCGATTAACCAACGGATGTCAGCAGGTATGTTATTCCTCATGAGTAATCGCATGCGTTCGGACCGAGCTTTATAGATCGTAAGGAGGGCATTCTGAGGAAGTGAAGGGAATCGCTTGTGAAGTTTCGCTAGAATCTCGTTTCTGTCCATACCTTCGCCTCAGAATATCAGTTATTATGGGAAACTGAAGTAACCGACTTGATTGTCACGGAGTACCGTTATCCGCCACTTCACCGGGGTAACAAACTAAAGCACACAAACAGAAAAACAAATTAAAACACACAAAGAAAATTAAAATCGTCCTCTTATTGAATTTACCTCAAGCTCCAACTGGATGTCGTAAACACTTCTCTCAATGTCTCTGAGTTGGCTTTCTAAACCCTCAACATATGCTACTAACTCTGGTGGTTGTAGAGCCCAAATGCGATGTATTTTACAAAATTGAATCTGCCTTTTGAGATGAGTTTTGACACGTTGAAGTGGTTTAAGAATGTTCAGGAGGAACGGTTTAAGTAAGGTACTCATGATTAAAAACGATAAAAGAAAACTTAATAGTTAAACAAACACACGTATGCAAAAATAATTTCAATTAGCAGAAGAATAATATAAATAAAAAAAAATCAAATCAACGAAAAGAAAAAAAAATCAATTTAAATTTGGTGGGTCACTCAAATTTACTTCGGTGTCTTCTCCATGTGGTTGGTATTCTAGATATGACTTTAATCTTTGACCATTAACTTTAAACGTGACACCGTTCTTTGGGTCCTTAATTTCAATTGCCCCATGTGGAAAAACAGTATGAACAATAAATGGGCCAGACCAACGAGAGCGTAACTTACCTGGGAATAGGTGCAAGCGAGAATTGAATAAAAGCACTTTTTGACCTGGAGTGAACGATTTTCTCATAACGTGCTTGTCATGGAAGACTTTCATTCGTTGCTTGTAAATCTTGGCATTTTCGTATGCATCATTGCGAATTTCTTCAAGTTCTGCCAGTTGTAATCTTCTTTCTGAGCTAGCTTGCTACATGTCAAAGTTGAATTTCTTGATGGCCCAATACGCACGATGCTCAAGTTCCACAGGTAGGTGGCAAGCTTTTCCATACGCTAGCCTGTAGGGTGACATCCCAATCGGGGTCTTGAAAGCCGTTCTATATGCCCATAAGGCATCATCAAGTCTTAATGACCAATCTTTTCTGTCCGGCCTCACCGGCTTTTCTAATATGTGCTTTATTTATCGATTGGAGATCTCAACTTGGCCACTGGTTTGCGGATGATACGGGGTCGCCACTTTGTGTGTGATTGAATACTTTGTCAAAAGAGCTTTGAATGCTTTGTTACAAAAGTGGGCACCACCATCACTGATTATTGCTCGAGGGAATCCAAAGCGCGAAACAATGTTGCTTTTCAAAAATCCTATCACCACCTTGTGATCATTGGTTCTACATGGAATTGCTTCTACCCATTTCGATACGTAGTCAACACCAACCAATATGTATTGATGGCCAAAAGAAGGGGGAAAGGGTCCCATGAAGTCGATACCTCATACATAAAAAATCTCAACCACTAAAATTGGATTTAATGGCATCATGTTCCTTCGCGTAATGCTCCCCATTCGTTGACACCTATCACATGAAGAACAGAAAGTGTAAGCGTCTCGAAATATAGATGGCCAATAGAAACCACATTGTAAAACTTTAGTCGCTGTTTTCTTAGCACTGAAATGGCCTCCACAAGCTTGTTCATGGCAGAATGAAAGAATATTCTGAATTTCATTTTCTGGGACACATCATCTAACAATTTGGTCTGCACAATACTTGAACAAATAAGGGTCATCCCAAAAGAAATTCTTTATCTCTGCAAAGAATTTAGCCTTATCTGGCTTGGTCCAATGCTCTGGAAGTTTACCTGTAACAGGATAATTAACTATATCAGCATTCCAAGGTAATACTTCCACACTCATTAATTGTTCATCTGGAAATGACTCATTCAATATTAATGGCTCTGTAATTGTGTCAAAATGGAGACGAGAGAGGTGGTCCGCCACAACATTTTCTATCCCTTTCTTATCTTTGAATTTCAAGTCAAATTCCTGCAAAAGTAACACCCAACGAATTAGTCTGGCTTTTGCATATTTCTTTGTAAGAAGATATTTAAGAGCAGCATGATCCGTGAATATAATTATTTTACAACCAATGAGATATGATCGAAATTTCTCTAATGCAAACACTATTGCTAGCATTTCTTTTTCAGTAGTTGAATAGTTCAACTGTGCATCATTTAATGTCATACTAGCATAGTAAATAACGTGGGGAATTCGATCAACTCTTTGTCCTAATACTGCTCCTACTGCATAATCAGATGCATCACACATTAGCTCAAATGGTAAGCTCCAGTTTGGGGCCTGAATGATGGGTGATGATGTCAACAACTGTTTTAATTTTTCAAACGCCATAAGACATGAATCATTAAAGATAAAAGGTACATCCTTAGCAAGTAAATTGCATAAGGGTCTAGAAACTTTGCTAAAATCTTTAATGAAACGTCTATAGAAACCAGCATGCCCAAGGAAAGATCGTACTTCTCTGACTGTTTTGGGTGGAGGAAGATTAGAAATGAGATCCACCTTGGCTTTGTCAACCTCAATACCTTTGCTCGAAATGATGTGACCGAGAATAATACCTTGTTTTACCATAAAATGGCACTTCTCTCAATTCAAGACTAAGTTCTTCTCGGTACATCTCTGCAGAACTAGTGTTAGATGATGTAAGCATTGATCAAATGAATCACCAAAGACAGAAAAGTCATCCATAAAGACTTTAAGAAATCGTTCAACCATATCAGAAAAAATGCTCAACATGCATCGTTGAAATGTAGCAGGTGCATTACATAATCCAAATGGCATTCTCTTATATGCAAATGTGCCAAAAGGGCAAGTGAAAGTAGTTTTCTCTTGATCTTTTGGTGCTATGGGAATCTGATTATATCCTGAGTAGCTATCTAGAAAGCAATAAAATTCATGGCCTGCTAATCTATCAAGCATTTGATCGATAAATGGTAAAGGAAAATGGTCTTTACGTGTGACAGAATTCAACTTCCTATAATCAATGCATACACGCCATCCTGTAGTCACTCTAGTGGGTATCAATTCATTATCAGCACTGGTAACTACTGTGACTCCTGACTTTTTAGGGACAACTTGTACAGGACTGACCCATGAACTATCAGAAATGGGGTAAATGATACCAGCATCTAATAGCTTAAGGACTTCTGTTCTAACAACTTCTTTCATATTAGGATTTAATCGACGTTGCATTTCCCTAGTAGTTTTAGCATTTTCATCAAGGTGAATGTAATGCATGCAGTCTATTGGGTTTATACCTTTCATGTATGCTATGGTCCATCCTAATGCCCCTTTGTGCTCTTTCAAAACATCTAACAACTTACCTTTTTGTTCGTCATTGAGGGATGATGAGATGATTACCGGCAGAGTGCTTTCTTCTCCCAAAAACGCATATTCCAAAGTGTTGGGCAATGGTTTGAGCTCGAGTTTCGGTGGTGATTCTGATGATGGAATGAGTTGCTTCTCTGATGGTGCTAGTTGCTCAACTCTTGACTTCCATTTATTAGTGTCCATAGATGGTGCTGAGTCAAGTAGGGCGTTGACCTCATCGACTGATCTGTCAATATCAAAATCAGAACCAAAGTGAGTTAAACATGTTTGCAAAGGATCATCACTAAGGTTTGAAACAAAAGTGTCATCAACTAATGCTTCTATTAAATCCACATCAACAATTCCATCATCTGCACTGTGAGGTTGTTTGACAATGTTGAAGATGTTCAGCTCCATAGTCATGTTGCCGAAAGACAACTGCATATTTCCAGTCCTGCATTGAATGTGAGCATCCGCAGTTGCCAAGAAAGGTCGGCCTAGGATAATGGGGATGTGCTTCCTTGAATCCTGTATTGGTTGAGTGTCAATTACAATGAAATCAACAGGAAAATAAAACTTGTCTACCTGGATAAGCACGTCCTCCACAATACCACGAGGTATTTTCGTGGACCGATCTGCAAGTTGTAACACCACTGGAGTTGGGTGTAATTCTCCCAGTCCAAGTTTCACGAATACAGAGTAAGGCAAAAGATTTACACTAGCTCCTAAATCCAACAAAGCATTCTCAATTGTGTGGTTCCCTATACTACATGAGATAGTGGGGGAGCCTGGGTCTTTGCATTTTAAAGGAATTTTATATTGGAGTATAGAACTAACGTTTTCTGTTAAAAATGCCTTCTTTTGAACATGCATATTTCTCTTTTTAGTACAAAGGTCTTTAAGAAACTTGGCATAAGATGGAACTTGTTTAATAGCATCAAGCAAAGGGATGTTAATACTTACCTGTTTGAAGATTTCAAGAATCTCACCTGTGGATTTTCCCTTCTTGCCTTTCGCTAACCTCTGAGGAAATGGAGCTTTCGGAATGTATTCTCGTGGGTTGGTTTCTTCTTTCTCCTCCGGTGATGATTCCTCAACATTCACAGGTACAATTTGATTTTCTTTTGTCACCGGCATCTCCACTTTGTTGTCGATTTCTTTTCCTTTTCGCAAGGTCATTACTGCTTTGACTTTTCCATGCTGCTGTGGTGAACTGGGAAACTTACCTTTCTCAACGGTCATTGCCAAGGTCTGAACTGAAGAAGCAAGTTGTCCCACCATCTTCTCGAGGCTTGAAACTGATTGAGCTTGTGAGTTGAAGCCTGCTCTCAACTCATTTCGTAGTCCATCAATGGTGCGGTTCTGTTGCTCAATCGTGGAGTGAGTAAGATTCTTAAGATTTTGGAATGAATCTTCCCATGGTCTGGGCTGAGAGTAATTCTGGTTCTGATTGTATGGTCTAAATGGTGGCTGAGAGGCTTGAGGATTTTGTGGAATTGGTGGAGCTGGAGCTGCTGGTCCATTCTGTTGGAATCCTTGAGACCATGAAAAATTGGGGTGGTCTCTCCATCCAGGGTTATATGTGTTGGAGTATGGGTTGTAATTCGATGGTTTTCTCATTACACCTATGGCATTGGCTTGATCTGAGTATGAGTCATGGTCATGTGACTCTGTTGATTTAGCAGTCGATAATGATGCTATTTGTCGAGAGAGACCTTCAATTATCGCTTTGACTTCTTTAATTTCTGAACTTGATTCGCCAATGTGAACCTCATTTACTCCCTTAATTCTTCTAGTATTCCTGAGTGATCGACTCCGTTGTTGGGAATTATCCGCTTGTCGCTGGAAGAATTCCCAAATCTCTGATGCACTTTTTGACATTAGCTCTCCTCCACTTGTTGCCATTAGCCATTCTTGCACATTCGACAATAATCCCTCCAAAAAGTATTGGCATTGGTGCCATTTCTCGTACCCAAAATGTGGACACTTCAAGAGTAGCCCATTGAATCGCTCCCATGTTTCGAAAAATTGCTCGTCCTCTCTCTGTGTAAACTCCGAAATTTCCCTGCGAATAGCATTGGTTTTATGCACTGGGAAATATTTATTCAAAAATTTAGTTACCATTTGTTCCTATGATGAAATGCTATTGGCAGGCAATGTATTAAGCCATGAATGAGCTCTATCCTTTAAAGAAAATGGGAATAATCTGAGTTTAACATCATTGTCTGAAAAATTTTCATATTTAAAAGTTTGACAAATGGCATGAAAATCATTCAGATGATTATATGGGTCCTCATTTTCTCAGCCATAGAATGTGGGGAGACAATTTAGCACACTAGGTTTTAGTTCAAAACTTCTAGCAGCTACATTTGGGTATCTTATGCATGATGTGCTCAAATTAGCTAAGAGACTAAAATAGTCCTTAAATGGCCTCTCTTGTGGTGCTTGTAAATCCATTCCAAATTTATTTTTAATGTGCTTTTGTGTGCGAAGTGTTTTCTCAAGCTCAAGGCCTATAGGTTCAAGATTAGGTAATAATGAACTACGACCATGCATGCAAGACAAATAAAATAAAAATAAAGATGGGAATAAAACAAATAAAAATAAAGAAGATGGAGAAATTACGATACTAACCTTATTGCGCTATTACAACCTTTCTATAAAAATACACAAAAATAAATACGTGAAATAAATTAACTAAAAATTAAATTAATAAAATAAACAAAAAAATTACAAAGAAAAATAAATTGAAAATTAAATTACAGAATTTTAAAGATGAGAAAAAATAAATAAATAAAATTCTTAGCTCAAAATGTAAATTCACTCTTTTTTTCTTTTTTTTTAATAAAAAAAAATTACAAGAAGAAAATTAAAAGAAATTATTCACAAAAATTAATTCTATGAATTAAAATTACTTATCTCCCTGGCAACGGCGCCAAAAACTTGTTGTGTAAATTTTAATGTACTCGCAAGCGCACGAATCTATTGTAGTATAGACTAATGGTGACGAGTGTCGATCCCACGAGGAGGTGGATTTTAATTATGTGTAGAATTAATTTTGTAAATGAGTGGTTGGATTTATGGTGGAAGTGATTTGGAATATGCCAAAACTTAAATTAAAATGGCGAGAATAAATTCTAAAATTGGAATTGCAATGGAGAGAATAAATTGTAGAGAAAATCTATTAAATTGACATACTTGGGTATCTGGATCCGTATCAACATGCATCATGGGCTAAATAATCCGTATTAATACCAATTAAATCATAAGGGGGGAATCCACACCTCATGAACCACGCTCTAATCAATATGGTGCTAAGGGTTTATCGTGCCAAATAATAATAACCTTGTACTAGAGGGCCGGTGAAACCAAGGCGGTACTAGACAAGATTACTATTATTTGTCGATGAGAAGTCAAAACATCCACAAAAACTAGAGGGGAAGAGAAAATAAATTTACCAAATAAAGCCCATGACACATGTTGAGACTTCACCTTCAACCCAAGCTTGAAAGAAAATTAGCCACTCATAATTGAACTAGGGGCAAAATGGGAATTTATTAAAATACGAAGAAAATACAAGATGGAGAGGGAATTACAGAAAATGGATCCCAAAAATGGATTCAGAGATATCAAATTAGGGGGGAGAGGTCCCCTTTTTATAGATACATGGAGTAAATCATGGCCATCGGATTAAAAACAGTTTGGACGCTCAGGATTGCGCCACATCATCAGTCAACAGTGCACGGTTTGACCACGCGGATGAACAGTAACACGGTTTGACCCGACTTTGAACAGTAACGCGGTTTGACCCGGATGAACAGTAACGCGGTTTGGTTGAAAATAATCCTGTGTGATGCATGCACCGTATGTGAGATTTTTCGTCCACTGATATGTTGCCACGTCACCATCAACAGTCTATAAGAATTTTAGTCCAACAGGATCGTGACACCTCATCAGTCAATACCACGTCATCGGTCCGTCTATGTGAACAGTGTCGTGAACAGTAACTTATACAGTACCGTACACGTGAATAGTACCGTACATGTGAACAGTGCCATTTTTCCTTTTATGCTCCTTCTAAGGTTTTCGACCGTCCTGAGTTCAAAAGTGATGTCAGTTTTGCCATCTGATTTCTCATTTATTGTGAAATGACTATGATGCCCCTAAAATACATAAAATACTTAATTAAAATAAAACATATGTAATTAAATCACAAGAAGGTTAAATACATAAAAGTAAGGGTTGTTAGTAAGACTTGAAATGTAAAATGACGGTTTTCTCCTTTATAAATATGCATTTTCTAACACTCAACAACAAGCACAACCAAAGCATCTGAGAAAATCATAATCAAGTTTGTGTTTGAATATCTTTTCATATAAGGTTAAAAGTTTCAAAACAGGAGATGGTAATCTATTGATGTGATATACAGCAATGTGAAATGCATCCCACCAGAACTTAAAGGGAAGTTGAGCTTGAGTTAAGAGAGTCAGACCTAATTCAATAATATGCCTATGCTTTCTCTCAACTAACCTATTTTGATGATGAGTATAAGGGCAAGGATGTCTAAAAATAATACCAGATTGGTTTAAGAACTCAGTGAATGGTCTATACTCTCCCCCCAGTCAGATTGCATCATCTTAATGGTTGTGCTAAACTGATTTTCAACCTACAATTTAAAAATCTTAAAGACCTCTAATTCCTTTGACTTTAACTTCAAAGGATAGATCCATGTATACCTGCTAAAATCATCTACAAAACTTATATAATACTGATAACCACCTCTAGAAACAATAGGAGAAGAACCCCATAAATCTCAATGTATAAGTTCTAGGACTTTTGAGGTTTTGGTTTCAGTGATTGGAAAGTGAAGTTTATGAGTTTTGCCCATTTGACAGGCTTCACAGATATGCTGATGCATTTGCTTTATTTGATATGCAGGTAAATGATTAGATTTTGTTGTCTTGAGTATATGTGTTAGCACTTAATGATTGGGATGACCAAACCTTCTATGAAGTAAAATGACTTTATTGACTAAAGTTTTACAAGATGAATCATTAGTTTGATTACATGATTTTTGAGATACTGTAACAACTCTAGAGGGAACAACAGAATTGAAATAACAACAAGAGAGCATAGACAAAGGTTTATTGAAACACATATGGGAAAGAAAAGATGAATGTGATAACTGAGAAGATGATGATGATTTCAATAATAGCCTGTATAACCCTTTCTCAGCAAGGCCCTGCAGAAGTACTTGTCCCCTCAGAGAATCATTCACAAAACAAACATTACCAAGAAATTCAACAGACAAATTGTTATCAGTGGTAAGCTTTGAGATACTTAACAAATTTTTGGAAATGGAAGGAACCAACAAAATATTTTTAAGTGCTATAGGGGAGTGTTTGTGTTTAGAATTGGAACTTTTAAAGAGAAAGAATGCATCACCAACATGTGTTATAGGCAAACCTTGTCCATTTCCAATAATGAGCTGATCTACTCCAGTAAATTGATCTCTAACATGCATATTAGCCATGTTGTTAATGATGTGGTGTGTAGCTCCACTATCAAGATACCATCCTTCATCAGTTGGTCCTTCAAAGTTTGCAATATAGGCTGCTCCAGGTGCAGAGTAAACATCATATGAGTGGTGATTTACTGAGGAATTCATATTAGGTGGATGATAGCCATGATAACTAGGATACTCCGTAGCAAATGAGTCTTCAAATTGTGAAACAAAACCAATTTGTGCCTCAAAATTAGCCATATAAGCAGACTTATGTCCTCTGTCCCTTCCAAATTGTCTAGGTTGAAGAACATAGTTATCAAAGTGTCTGTACCAACAAACATCAGCTGCATGTCCAGCTTTATGACAAATTTGATAGATAAGCACATTATCATCAGATCCATTTCCATTAGACATTGAAGTTGAACCATGAATCATATTGAAATTATGCCTATTGTGAAGCATTGGTCTATAAGCATATGCATTCATTTGTTGTCCTCTGCCACCAGCATTACCAGTATAACCTCCAATTGAAAATCTTTTTGAATATGTGTTGAAAAACATTCCTCTTCCTCCATTTTGATTCCTATTACTAGCATTGAATTGTCCCTGATATCCACTATAACCACCTATCCTATTATATCCTCTAATATGAGAGTAGTTTAGCATTCACCATTCCATAGTTTGTATTAAATAGGTCCTTAGTATTCGGATTTTTTTTCCAGTCTTGCCTCATTATGTTAAGAGTAATGCATAAGCATCATCATATGACATTCTATTAGCAGTAATTATTGAAGCAAGATCTAGAAATCCAGGTCTTAGGCTATTCAAAATTTACATTAACAAATATTTCTCAGAAACATGACTACCAGCACAAGCAAGCTTATCAGCAACAACTTTTACTTTTAAACAGTACTCCTCAACAAACGTATTCTCTTTTCTAAGGACATTCATTTCATATTGCAATTGCATAACTTTAGCTTCAGATTGTACTCCAAACTGTTTTTAAATTGATCTCCATGCTTGAAATGAATTTTCGCAATTAAGAACAATATTTAAGATACTTTCACTTATGGAGGATAAAATCCAGCCAAGCAAGGTTTGATCCTGAGCTCGCCAATTGATGTAAGGTGGATTCTCGATTCTTTATACTGATCCATCAACTACTGTATTAGAAATGTATTGTTCTGGTATGATTTGATTTCCAGAAATAAAATCTTCAAGATGATTTCCTCTTAGTGTAGTAAGAACTTGCTTTCGCCAAATCATGAAATTTGATCGATCCAATTTGACTGGAGTGCTAAATGAAAAAGAAATATATGATGATTGATTTGATGTTGTGCTACTGGAACTAGCCATTAGAGTGGCTCTAATACCATGATAGAAAAGTGAAATGAAGCTGTTTGGTTACTAAGAAAATGGACTGAAAGTTCTGGAAAATTTTCTTATCAAACTTTATTTCTTATTTTGCTTAACTAACTATTACAGTATAGCAGCTATTTATATACTGCACAATTATGATTGCATCATTTAACTAATCTAAAAGCTAATTGTAATTAAGCTAACTAATCTTCAGTACAATGCACAGTGTGCTTGTAACAAACTTTAACTAATCTGCTGAGCTGGCACTGCTAACACTCTTGCTCTGTATTTTCTTCATTTTAGCTTTCGCCTTCTTCTGTTTAGCATAGTGAGTTGCTCTAACAGATTCCATTCCCTAGCTCTGAATGCCACTGTGGTATGTATCGAGTGGCGTTTCCTTACCCTTCAAGAGATTTAAAACTGAAATAGTAAAGAAAGACAGAGAAAAGAAAATTCCATATAAATAAGTCTCAGGAGAATCTGCAGGATAGGAAACCATTTGCTTCATTCAACAAAATTCCTTGAATCTTAACAGGCACCATGTGCCACCAAACCATAATTTTGTGATCCAATTCAATTACATTTGACCAAGCTAAAGTTTAAAACCAAATCCATGGAAGACTCACGAATTTGTGTAGAGAATGGAAAATATTTCTAATCTAAAAATATGTAATGGTGGTGAAAATATCTAAAACTAGAAATCTATTAAATGGTTAAAGATATTGGTAAAATGTGGTTGTTAAGCTTTTATAATTTTATATTTGTGTGGTTTGTATTACTTTTAAGATACTGTAAATACTACTAAACTCTTTGTTATAGCCATCAAGTGAAGAGTAAAGAATTAGTAGAGAGAAAGAAGAGTGAGCCGTGAGTATTGTAGTGTCTCTTTTGTAAAAATGTAATAAAGTCCTTTAGTGTAGCAAAATTCTTCTGTTGCCTCAATAGTTTTAGTTTTGAGCAGTCTAGTCCTTCTCAGTTTTCAACAATTGGTATCAGAACGTTGTTTGTCGTGACCATTGTAGCAGTGCTGCTGAAAGTTAACAACAGTCAAGGACTATTGTGGAGAAGTTATAAGAGTACAACAAGGACAATCGAGCATTGTTTGATAGAGCTTCATTGAACCGTGAAGAGTTTGAATCTTTGGAAATTCTTTGGTGAAGATCGACTATGCTTGGCATTGTCAAAGTCTTACAAACACGATGGTAATTGATAACTCAATGAAATGAGAGTTTTCATGATATTTTTAAATTTAAATCAATATTACTCAAAGAGTTAATAATGTGTTTTTGTGGCATTTTGGTTATATTTTACATAAGTATCTATTTAAGTTTAATTTTAATAAATTGATTTTGTTTTAAATCACTTAGTGCTCTGATTATATGTATGATTGTAGGTGACCAAAAAGCCCAAGTTTTATAGGTGGAATGCTGCTGCAATAGATTTGTAGAAATGAAAAAAGAACTTGACTGTAGATGAAATAAAACAAGTCTCGAACAGAAAAGTTACTGTAGCAATCCTACAGTAACTGCAGACAAGATTTCGCGCGTATTAACTAAAAAATTGCTATCCGAGATTTCCAAAAATAGGAGACATGTAGCCACACACTTTTGGTTGCCTTAATTCCAAGATATAAAAAGAGCATACATCAAGAAAAGAAAGGAGAGTCGTCACTTAAGAAAAATAATAGAGAAAACAAAAAGAAAACAGAGAAAAAAATGAGACTTGAGGGCTACAGTAGAGGATTCCGGAGAAAAATGAGAGATTGCAAGATCAAGCAGAACTTAATTCCTCACCTTTATTTCTCGTTTTCCTTTATCTATGGGAATGTATTGATGGCTATGGCTAAACTTATTTTTGTTACTATTTTATAGCAAATCATGAGCTAAACTTTGTTGTGGTTGAATATTAAACAAGCTTAATGGTTATTTGACTGATATATGTGTGTTTCTCTAGATTTACTACAACATTTTGTCTTGATTTTATTTATTACAATTTCCTATTTCGACTGACCATCCATTTAGTTGATACTAACTAAGAAGGAGGCTAAAAAAAATTTGACTTAGTGGAACAAAATAAGACAATACATGGTTTTAGATTGGGTTTCCTAACTTGAGTTAATCTCGATTTGAATAGGGTCATGCTTAATCTAAGATAAGTAAAGAACTAGACATAATGATTCACCTTGTAGGGCAATTAGAATCTTAAATGCAAAATGTTATATCTAATGTTAGAGTAACAATTTGTTATTGTTAAGTTGCATTTATATATAAGATATCCAACAGGTGACAACTAGGGATGCATGAGAGATTCTGCCCGGTGTTGTAGTAGATGTTGTAGCAACAGAATCTTAATTGGAAAAATATTCAAAACTATTAAGTGAGTTTAATCACTCAACAACTCATTTCCCATTGATTATATCTTAGAGTTTAACTTAAGATTTTTATTATTGCATTTTATATTGCATTTTTTTATTTAGATACTTTATTAGTTCATTAATCATTTTATTTTAAATCAAACTGAAATTGCACTGTTGAAATTGCTAAAGTACATCCTACAACATCAATCCATGTGGAGACGATATGAAATACTAATCATTATATTACTTGTTGTGTATACTTGCACATTAATACTTATAGCAATAAGCATACCACCAACAATGACCTTCAAGTAGTTGGAGGAGTCAAAATGCTCAATAACAAAAATTTCAATGCATAGACAACATTGATAGAGTCTACTTATAAGGCCAAGACCTTTGAGAGATCATTTGCCGTAACCAATGTGAAACCACTAACTGATGATGGCTGCTTCGAAGAAGTGGAACATTAAATCTGAGAGGCCATGTTTGCCATCAAGAGTACAATTGAAGAAGAGATGTTATAACACATAAAAAGAAGCTAAAATGCCTAAGGGAACTTAGGACACTTTTGCAGCGATTTTTTCTAAAAAAGAATAATACATGGCTACAAGTTCTAGAGAATGAGCTACTGTCAATTTCAAAACGAAACATGACAATTGATGAGTACTTCAATAAGCTAAAGTCCCTATGCTGTGAAATTTCTAAATTAGATCCTACTACTACAATTTCTGGATCTGGAATGAAGAGAATTATTGTCCATGATGTGAGGCCTGAGTTTAGGAGCTTTGTTTTGGCTATCTAAGGTTAGTGTTGTATGCTTTCTAAGGTTATTGGTGTCAATGTATAAGCGTACACAACAAGTAATATAATGATAAGTATTCAAGATTGTCTCCACATGGATTGTTGTTATAGAAATTTCTACAACAATTTTATCAGTGCAATTTCTATTCTAAATTAGAATTAAAAAAATTATGAAACTAATGAAATAATTAAAATACAAATGCGATAAGAAAAATGCAATAAAGTAAATTGTCACAGCGAACACAATAATGCAACCTATGGGAATTGAGTAATTGTGTGATTAAATTCACTCAATGGTTTTGACTATTTTTCTAATTTTTTGATCGGTTGCTATAACATCTGCTACAGTACTGGGCAAAACCCTTATGTATCATCAGTTATCGCTTGTTAGATGTCTTATATCTTAATGTAACTTAATAGTGATCAATTGTTATGCTAACATAAGATATAACATTATACGTTTTAGATTCTAATTACCCTACAAGGTGAATTCATATGTTTAGTTCATCACTAATTCTAAATTAAGTATGACTCTTTTCAAATCAAGCTAAACCCAACTCAGGAAACCCAATCTAAAACTAAGTATTGGTTTGATATGTTCTACTAAGACATGCCTTTTTTAGGCTCTTTCTTAGCTAATATCACTAAATGGATGGTCACTAAAATAATGATTTAAAATAAGTATTATCAAAACAATGTGTTATAGCAAACATACAGCAACACAGAATATCAGTCAATTAACCATCAAGTTTGTTTATCACTCAACTAAAAATAAATTTAGTTTATAATTTGTGATAAAACAAAATCTAGAATAGTTTCAGCCATCAAATAAATCATCATAACAAGATAAAACTAGAGAACAAGAATAAAATTTGAAATCTACTCGTCCTTATGAATCCGTTTGATGTTCTTCTTGAATCCTTTGTTGTGATCCTCAATTCTCTCTCTCGATCTTTTTGTTTTCTTTTGTGTTATTTCTCTATTCTTTTTCTCTAATGACGGCTCCCTCTTCTTTTTCTTTACTTGTATGCCTTTTTTTATCGCTTAAAATTAGGGCAACCAGAAGTCTAGGGCGTGCATCTTCTAGTTTGGGAAACTCTAGATCGAAATCTTCAAAGTATCTTGCGCAAAATCTTCTTTATTAATGCTCAACTATTGCTACAGCAACAATGCTTCAGCATCTATATTGTTACAGACTTGTTTCAATTATTTTCTAACTAAGTTTTTTCCTTATCTTTACAAGCTTATTGCAGTAGCATTCCTTCCTTGAAATTTCAGTTTCTAGTCACCTACAATTATGCATATGATTTAAGCACACAATTTATTCTAAATCAAAGAAAACTTATTAAAAGTAAACTAAAATGTATGTTCATTCAAAACATTATTAAAATGCAATAAAAACATGTCATTTACTCTCTAAGTAATTATTATTTAAGTCTAAAAGTGCTATGATAACTTACATTTCATAGAGTTATCAGTTGGCCAACTCAACCAACTATTGTGGAATTTGAAATTAGCTTACTGGCAAGAAGTAATTGGCAAACAAATGAGTGGGGCCTCAGTAAAAAATGAGGAGGGAAATAGTTTTCACTGATAATAAGGTATATTCATTTAGATGACATAGTGATTGTAGATCTAAATAAGATGTTGATAAGTTAAGAGGTCATCAACAAGAAGGTAGCTCATAAATGAGGGGAACATAAAGGAATCACAATAATGGTGGCCAATACAAGCTAAAGAAAAAGTTTAAAGGGAATTGCTACAACTGCGGAAAGACAAACCATATGATGAAATATTACTAGTCTAAGAAAAAGTTTAAAGAGAGTAATGCAGCCACTTCCAATCAAAAAAAGGATAATGACGAGGAATGGGAAGCCGAAGCATCAATCACTATTGAGGAAGAGAAACTGGCCTTGCAGTCACAATACCTAGCTAACTTAACTACGAAAGTGATTGGATCGTTGATCTAGGATGTTCATATCACATGATTAGTGATAGAAAGAAGCTACAAGACATGACTAAATACAAAGAAGGTCATGTGGGAGTAATAGTAAATAACTTGTAACTGCCAATAGCTCACGTTGGCACTACAGTTCTGACATTTCAATATAGTTCATTATAAAATATCACTTTAAGACGTGTATTATGTTCTAAATATGAAGAAAAACCTACTTTCAATATCATAACTAACATCATTAAGCAACTATGTTTTGTTCAGTCTTCAAGATGTCAAAGTGTATCAAGATGTAAAAATCTCAGGGACACTTACAATAGCAAAACAAAGGTTTAAGTTAATTTATTTATTATTAGTAGAGTTTGCTTATATAGACAAGACCCGAAAGAACGAGACAATAGATTTATTACATGCTCGGTTGGGACATGTGAGCTACAACAAATTGAAAGTGATGATCAACAAGTCAATGCTCAGAGGTCTGCCTAAACTTAATGTGAGAATAAACATGGTGTTTGTAGAGTGTCAATATGGTAAAGCTCACCAACTCTCATATGAGGAGTCGAAGTTTAGAGTAAAAGAGCCATTGAAGTTGGTAGACTCTAACGTGTTTGGCCCTATTAATCAACCTTCTATTAGTCGAATACGATACATGGTCACATTTATCAATGACTTCTCTGGGTATGTCTGATTTTTCGTATGAAAAGAAATTTGCTACTTTTTTAATGTCTAAAGTATTCAGATAGCCCAAGCAAAATTAAAAAGCAGGTTTGTTGTCTACAAATAGACAATGTAGAAGAGTATACATTACATGAGTTCTCCTAGTACATATCTTCGAGATTATAAGATACGCCATCAGTTCACTTGTGCCAATATACCAAAATAGAATAGCGTAGTAGAATAAAAAAAATTGATATCTAGCGGAGATCTATTGAAGTATGATACATCCAAAGAATGTACTAGAGAGGTTTTGGGTCGAATCTATGAAGACAGCAGCTCATGTGATTAATAGAGTTTCTCAACCGAAATTGGGAGTCATATCACTTTACGAGAAGCTGTGAAATGTGACACCTACAGTCATGAACTTTTGTGTATTTGGTTGTGTATGCTATGTCTTTGTGACAAGTCATTTACGAAGCAAATTTGAAAAAAAAAAAAAGTGATTCATTGTATCATTGTCAGGTATGACAGCTAAAAGAAATGATGAACATGTTGTTATGATCCTACTAGTGAACGGTGCTACATAACACGAAATGTGGTATTTAATGAAGCATTTTCGTGGTGGTTTTTAGAAAAAGAAGAGCTAATAGATTAACAAAATTAAAAATCAAATGAAGGAATGAATTACCGAAATTCATCCGAGCCAAGAAGAATTTGAAGATTCTGATAATCCAAGAGATGATAATATCAAGCATGATGAGGCATAAAGCCCTTGGAAGACAAATATTCACTAGAGTTCTATTGAATATGAAAAACCAATTAAACAATAACTAAAAACTGCTGAATCTCAACTTAGAAGATCTAAAAGAGTGAGAAAGTCAAATCTCAGGTACATTATGCAGTGGTTGCAAAAGAAAAGAAAATAAAAGAACCTCAGAATTTTAAAGAATCAACAAAGAACTCTTATTGGATAAACGTAATGGATGAAGAAATTACGCAATGAAGTAGAATTAGACTTGGAATCTTATTTCAAAACCAAAGGCTACAAAACTTATATCTTGCAAATGGGTATACAAGATTAAAAAGTGCGTAGATGGTTTATTTAAAAGGTACAAGGCTTGATTGGTAGCTCGAGGATTCTCACAACAATATAGGCTAGACTATGAAGAATATTTAGCCTAGTGGCAAGGCACACAACAGTACGAATTCTACTTGCACTTGCAGCTAATAAGGAATATAAATTATGGTAGATAGATCTAAAAAATATATTCCTACATGGAGAATTAGATCGAGAGATCTACATGAACCAATCGAGAGGATTTGAGAATAAAGCTCATCTGAAGTATATATGCAAGCTAAGAAATGCACTTTATGATTTAAAGCAAGCACCAAGGGTATAATATGGTAAGATTGTTGAATTTTTAATGTAGAGTAGTTATTCAGTAGCGCATGCAAGCTCTAGCTTGTTCGTCAAAGCTAGAGAAAGAAAGTTATCAACTATATTAGTGTACGTGGATAATTTGATTTTTATTGGTGAAGATGAAAAAGAGATTCGAATAACAAGAAATAACTTATTAGTTCGCTTCTAGATGAAAGAGTTTGGTCAGCTTAAGCACTTCCTTGGTCTAGAAGTTATCGAATAGAAGAAGGGATATTTCCTTACCAACAAAATTATGCCAAAGACTTGCTGAAGAAGTTTGAAATGATGGAATGAAAACTAATCTCAACTCCAATGGAAGTAAATGCAAAATTGTGCACACACGAAGGCAAAGATTTACAATATAGAACAATGTATCAACAATTGGTAGGTAGTTTAATCTACCTAATGCTGAATCAACCGAATATTTCATATGTCATAGGTGTCATGAGTTGGTAAATGCAAAATCCAAAGAAGCTTCACTTGGAAGTAGTTCTGCGAATACTAAGATATGTGAAGAGTACAAACAACTATGGTTCATTGCGCAAGAAAGATGAAATTACAAGCTGACTACGCCGGAGATCATGATACAAAAAGATTAACTACTAGGTATGTTTTCAGAATTAGGTCTGGAATAGTTTTTTAGTGTAGTAAGAGACAACCAACTGTATCACTATCAACCACAGAGGCGGAGTATAAAACAACAATGATGACAGCTCAAAAAAGTACTTGGTTGATGTAGTTGATCAAGGATCTACACCAACTAATAGATTATGTATGTAATACCATTGTATTGCGATAATCAATCAATAATCAACTTGGTAGAAAATCTAGTTTTCCATGCAAGAACTAAGCATGTAGAGGTCCATTATCACTTCATCAGGGAAAAGGTCTTACAAGATAAAGTTGAGATGCAGTACGTCAAGACAAACAATTAAGTTACGGATTTTTTTTTTTTATAAAAAGTCTTTGTACCATGAAGTTTAAAAAGTTTCGTCAGCAGCTCAATATGGATCGAAGGATGAAACTTGGTTTTGAGGGGGAGTGTTAAAAGTGCAACACCAATTTTATGATCCAATTAAATAACATTTGTCCAAACCTAAGTTCAAAACTCAATCCATAGAAGACTTAAGAATTGTGTAGAGAACATGGGACATTTCTAATCTAAAAATATTTAATGATGATGAAAATATCTTATTTTAGAAATCTCTTGAACGGTGATATTTATAAAATGTGATTGTTATATTTTTATAATTTAATGTTTTGTGTGGTTTGTATTAGTTTTAGGATACTATAAATACTGCTAAACTCTTTGTTGTAGGCATCAAGAGAGGAGTGAAGAATTAGTAGGAAGAAAGAAGAGTGAGCCGTGAGTATCGTAGTGTTTTTCTTATAAAATATCAATAAAATCCTTTAATTTAGTAAAATTCTTCTATTTCTTAAATATTTTCAGTCTTAAGCAGCTTCATCCTTCTTTCTCAACAAAAGCATTCCATTTAGTATATGAAAAGAAAGTTGTGAGCTTGTGAAGAGAGAATAATTAGAATATCTTTTGCAATTGTTATTTTCCCAATTTTAAGTAACAGAGTTGCTTTCTCCTAGTATAAGAGAGATTGTAATTGTTCTATCCTTGTATTCAAAGAAAATTGTTATAATCCTCATTTGAATAGTGAATTCTTTCTACTTTTGTTGTGGATTTTTAACCCGGTTTATTTGGAATTTTTTCCACTTAAAATTTTTGTGTCCCATATATCTTCATTTGTTCTTAATATCACTTTGGTTACGATCTGATACGGTCCTTAATTTCCTAATAGAAAACAACCGAAACCATCCAATAACGAGAGTGATCTCTGAAAGCTCCATTGCAGAACATGGATAACCGCTGCTTAGGCCATCTGTATTAACTTTTACCCAGCCATGCACTATCGGGCAAATTTTAGCAAAATATTGAAAATGAGAGGTATAACCAGCTTGTATTAGATGAAAGGAGGATGGGGTGTTTTCATATCGTAGCTCTGTCACGGCATCGATGTGAAGAAGATGAGTTGGTTATGTCTAATTAACAAAAAAAAAAAAAAAAACCTTTCTGCTAATCCCAATTTCAAAGCTTTCTTGTGTCGGACTTTAATTCTAACTTTGTAATATCACACTTTCAATGGTTATTTTACCTTTATATTCACTATTGACTTATAGGGGTGAAATGAATAATTAAAACTCTATTATGGATATAAATAACAAAAAAGAAATTTATGTGTCGCGGAACTGGTACTCATATGAAAATAACATTTGACAATATCGAACCATTGGAGCACTAAATAAATTATAGCATTATATAATAGGGGATTTGAATACATGCTCATGTTATGCCCTACGGACTTTCTTTTGTATTTGTTGGCAAAATTTTGCAGATCGTAGATATTTGCCCCTAAGGTAACAAAACTGCAAAAGCATTTCGTGGGTAACAAGTACTCGGGCTTTTATCTAGAATATCTTTATTCTTCAATACCAATAAATCACTTAGATTTTATGGGCTACGGATGGAAATTGTTAAATTCATTATTTATAGAGTTTGTATTTTATGGCAAGTATAGTTAAATTGGAATTTTATTTATTGTATATCTTGTAATAGTGATTAATTTATTAATTCCCTAATTTGGTGAGATTTCAATTTATTAAGAATATTTATTTCCTAATTTAATTAGATGACTAACTTAACAAGTCAATTAATGATGTGATTCTATAATTGACACATGAGCTCTATTTAGAATAAGAAGTCGGTTCAAATAGGAAGTTTATTAAATGCTTTAGATATTTCTTGGAAGACAAGCAATGTAAGAAAATTAGATTTATTCATATTCAGATTCATAGGAATTATAAAAGAAAATAAACTCTTATTTGAAAAGAATCAAAATCTTTTAAGAGTTACTATTTTTGTGAAACCCTAGTGTCCATATAAAGAGAGGTATTTCACAATTGAAGGTGCACAACACTAAGCACAAAGCAGGGAAGCAAAATTCGGCATTCTCCCTAAAGAATCCTAATTTGGCACATAATATTGTGTTGATTTATTTACTTATCTTCTTTTCATATTTGTGTAGAATCTATGTGAATCTTGGATCACTAGACATTAAAAAATTGAAGAATTGCTATTAATCACTTTGCGAAGTGCGTTAAGTATCGTGGATTAAGAGGGGTAGCAATTATTTAAGAGAAGCAAATTCAGTATGTATAGTGATAAACTGTAAGTGAGAGTTTTAAGTTTGATAAATCTATAGTTGTAACATCTCAACTTAGTGAATTCCTTTTCATCTGAGCGTGACCTCGTGAATGTAGAATTAATTAATCCGAATCACGTAAAAATCTCCGTACCATTTAATTTCTGTAATTTATTGTGTTTTTGAAAAATTAATATTTTGATGCGGATAAACAGTAACTGTAAACATTAACTATAAACAATAAGCGTAAACAATAATGATGAATAGTAATGATAAACAATATTTCCAAAAGTTAATTAAGTTGTTAATTTTTAATTTTTAATTACCTACATCTAAATTGCCTACATCTAGTGCAATTTTGAAAGGTATTAAATTGGCAGAGGACTTGGGGTTTCTTCCGCTACTGATAGAGTCCGATTCAGTTAATGTCATTAGTCTCATCTCACAAAAAATTAACAGCCAATTAGAGATGGATTGGCTAGTATCTGATATTAAAAGTTTTATTTGTAAGAAAAGTGTTTGCTATAAGACACATTCCCAGATCCGGTAATTCAGCAGCTCACAAAGCTGCAAAAATGGCTCTTGATCATGCTGAGTCGCGCACATGGTTACAGGATGCGCCTCCTGACATTGTACCTCTCTTGTAATGTTATGGTGTAATCAATGAAAATTTTATTGTAAAAAAAAAAATCCTTTCAGAAAATAATATATACTCTTTTAATGTGGAAAATCCCTTCAGAATTAGTTCGATAAATACAATATTCATCCAGTTACCGCAGGCTAATAATGCTCATCCTGGATAACTCATGTCGCTTTTTACATATGCTGTAATCTAATTGGTGTGATTATCTTTTTAGCCCTACCTTGTCACTTGGCCAGAATCGAGGTTATATATGGTCATGCAATTATACATGAAAGAAGAATGTCTTTCCAGTAGTTCATTTTCCCTTTCATATAGAGCATACTAAGGATATATATATCGGAAACCTGAGAAAACTAATGAGATATTTGAAGGTTAAAGGGGAAGCCGGCTCCGTTATTAAAAGCAAACTTCTTTATTTATTTACAGACTAGAGTCAAGGAGCTTCACCCGTTACACACTTGAATCCTTTTTCTAGGCACCATAAAGGATCCCAACAATTATACATTACAAGTCATTACCTTTATTTATAGACCAGACACAAGGCGCTCTGCCCATACAACATACTTGGAACATTTTTAAAGGCACACTAAAAGACCATCCACAACAAAACATTGATTCGATCATTACACTGGAGGTCGCCTTTTCATCGGAAATTGAGATTTACCTTACCAAGAGGTAATATCAACGTTACACAAAACATGACATATAACCATGTCTAACCTTATATCTAGATTAGATTACACAGTACACACCAGCTTAATTATCTTACAGTAGTATTCAATTGGAATACAAACGCCAATACACTTTACCATCGAAAGTATGATCAGAATCCAGAACATTTCCATGAGGTACCTCTATAAGATTAATCTGCAAAACAAGAGAACCTCCTTCCTGCACATGACGATCTTTATACAGTTCATCTAATTGAACCATAGTTCTAAGGCCATGAATAGGACGATTTTTATCAATAGGCCTATAACCATTAGTATAACCAGATGCAACAACATCAAAAGATGCTTCAGCATCCATATTATTGGCGGCTGCAGGAGGCAGATCTCCTCTCCAAGCATCCTCGTTAGCTCTGGGAACAAATAAGACGGCCCAAGAAACAATAGGAGCCCAACTTCGACCAAACAAACCAAAATCCATCCTATTCAAGTTCTTCAAAACACCAGGATCTGCATAACGCAGAAAAAAGTAGTCTGATTTAAAACCTATCAATTTTTGCTGATCACACGCCATATCTTCCTTGATTAATGAAAAATAAGCACTCAGAATCAGATCACTTGCCTCAGAAATTATTTTCGTTGCTCTGTCACTCTTTTTTCTGCTGCCGTCCAAAGACATTTTCACGTCTATTTATGCAAGGGAGGAATTCGAACACAAACAAATCACAAATAATTATTAATTAATTATAATAGGACTCTTAATTAATGCATTCCAGCATCTCCTTCTGCAACGTGTCTGGCGACGTGGTTTTGTCTTCGTCTGTGCTCCGCCTTTCATTTCTTGGATATCTTCATCATAGGTATTAGAGCCAAGTTAAGGTTAGGTAGATGATACAAGTCCTCTTCAAAAGGATTTTGCTACCTAGGTATTAGAGCCTAGTAATATAAGGTATAATCTCACATAAAATTGTGGGTCAAAGTGGAACCTACAATTAAATTTCTATGAGACTGTACCTTACATTACACGCTTACTTTAATAATTGACACATGTTAATTAATGCATTCCAGAATCTCCTTCTGCAACGTGTCTGGCGACGTGGTTTTGTCTTCGTCTGTGCTCCGCCTTTCATTTCTTGGATATCTTCATCATAGGTATTAGAGCCAAGTTAAGGTTAGGTAGATGATACAAGTCCTCTTCAAAATAGCTCTGTGTCGCAAGTGGTTCCGGTACGTAGATCCACGTCTTCTTTTGCAGCGTGGTTTGGCCTTTTCAGTTCTTCTCATTCTTTGATTTCTTCGAATAGTTATCTGCATCGTGTTTACAGGTTAGGTAAGACTAAGGATTGGGTTCGCACAGTTCTAATATTTTGATTGGACCATCCTGCATCTATCTCTTATTTAGTTTAGCATGACTTATTTAACATCATAAATATTTATTTAATTTTATAATTTTTTAAATATTAAATAAATTATTTTTTTTATTAGTAAAATTTTAAATTTTGAGTTTTTGAAAATAGATTGAAAAATATTTTTAAAATATTAAAATGTTTAAAATATTATTTATTTATTTAATAATTTTATTTCATTTATTTTATAACATAAATTTAAAAAATTACCTATTAAAAAAATTTATAATTTCTTAATAAAAACTCTTATTGATAGTCAAATACCTTAAAGTTTTAGTAAAAGTTTGCTTGTAAAAGATTTATTAACAAAAGTTATGCCTAAATAAGTTTTATTTGAAAAATTATATCAAGGCTTGATTTGGTATCAAAAGAAAATTATCATACACTTATATTTTTATATTATCATTTAAAACTGAAGAGAAGAGTAAAGAAAGATCAAACCAGAGTGACGAAAGGAAAAGTGAAGAAAGGTTAACATAAAATGAAAGAAAAGCCTCGGGCATTATACTATGATTTGGGAGAATGATGAGTTATTTAGTTTTGGTGGGTGTAAAAGGAAAACGAAGCTTAATAATATGAGCTTAAAACTCAATTAAAATGAGTTTAATGAAGGGTAGTTTTAGCATTTTAAAGTGCGATCATAGTTAATATTAATTTTTGTAATTTATTGAATAAACTATTTGCAATGAATTAAGAAAAGTAATCAATAATTATAACAATAAAAGTAATGATTACTGAAACGACCCACCTCGAACTTCAAGAGCATATCTATCTAATTTCTTTTAACGTGATTAGTAAAACTTATTAATAAGGATTTTGCTAAAATTTTCCAACATGCAAATCTGCAAAACAAACACTTTCAAAATAATTTAATACACAACAAACTTCATTGATCAACCTTCTCAACCATGATATTGAATATCACCTAAACACTTATAAAGTATCAAAAGATTATGTTATAGCTAATGTCAACATATATTAAACATTCATAATCATCAAATCATAATACAATTATACAATCCAAAATGAGATGATCTAAATGCCCTAATAATATCATTTATATCTTTTAGCACCATCACGTGGCCAAAATTCAAAAATACTACAGTCGTTGGGTCGATTAATGTATCCACAACCTTCTGTTGGGGAAAAGTATAGTAAAATGGAATGAATATAAAACTCAATGAGTGAATAATAACTTTTGAAAATAGTATATTTTAAAATAATTATATCTTTTCAATATACTATTTTCATCAAACTATAAGTAAGAACATAGATGAATTATTCGAACTTTAAATCAAACAACTGTTGTTTTTATTTTAAAGTGCGATCGTAGTAAATTTTTTATTTTTTTAATTTATTGAATAAACTATGTACAATCAATTAAGAAAAATAATCAATAACTATAACAATGAAAGTATTGATTACTGCAACGACCCACCTCAAACTTCGAGGGTAAGTCTATCTAATTTCTTCTAACGTGATTAGTAAAACTTATTAATGAGGATTTTGCTAAAAGTTCGTCGACAGAGTCCCCCCCTATATTTATAAAATTTCTAACATGCAAATCCAAACGCTCCCAAAATAATTCAATACACAACTAACTTCATTGATCAACCTCCTCAACCATAATACTGAATATCACCTAAACACTTCTAAATTATCAAAAGATTATATTAGAGCCAATATATTAATTTCTTTTATACTTTTCATTGTTTGGTTGGACTAAATTCAATGGAATTGAATTTTCATTGAAATTTAATTTCCATCAATTTGAAGAATTTGTATTCCTTATCAATGACTAAGGATTTCAAATTTCCTATCTATTTAAACACAAAAATTCTAATATTATCCTCTAAACAAAATCAGTTTTAAATAAATGAAAGTATAAATAATTTATATTTATTTTATTAAATTAATAGGATAAATTTATTTGATAAAAGAAAAAATAGTAAAGTGACTCGCCGGAAAGTCACCGAAGACTCGCTGGAGTTTCGTTGGAGACGCGCTTTTCCATCAAAACCGGTACCAATAGAATCCTCATGAGCCGATCTACAACTTTATGGGGTTAGAAATACTAATATACATTGTTATTTACCTCAAGTCTTGTTTAAATACTTGGGAAAATTTTAACTCAACTATATAGTGTATTTTCTTCAAAATTAACATTTCCAATGAGTAAATCGTCCATTTTTTAATTATTATTATGCATTTACCGCGATGAAAAATGGTAGTCAACGATGGTCAACGGCGCCGGTCAATGACGATCAACAGAGGTCAATGCGGCAGCTGTTCATGGCCAATGCTGTAATTTTTAAAAAAATAAATTTTTTTATTTAAATTAATTTATAGTTTTATTATGTTTTAATTTATTAACAATATTAACATTAAAGATAGTGGGTATATTTGTCCAAATAAAAAATATGTAATTTCTTTTCCTTTCAAATTTTATGTAAAACCAAATAATAACAATTAATTTTTGCACTCTTTTCCTCTTATCTCCTCTCCATTCCTCTCCTTTTTTTCTCCTTTCGTCTCCTCCCCTTTCTTAAAACCAAACACCACATAAATGTATGTTAGAGTAATCCTTTTTATTTTATTCAGGCTTTGATTTCCTTTCATCGGCGGGGTAGGTACTTTTAAAAAGAAAATTATACTTTAAAAATATTTTCAACATTTATTTTTAATTAAATATTATATTATCAAATTACTCTTTATGAAATTTACCGTTATAGACAATCAGAATTACTAGATACAATTTTATAATTGTGTAAAAAAAATCGTTTTTTAATTGTTTTTTCATTTTAATTTTCTCCTCGACTTCACTGGTAAATATTTACTCTAAAAAAGAGTGGCTGTTAAAACAAAAATAAATAAATAATTGGGCATTGGTTTGGATAAGATGGACAACATTTATTGGGACTCTATATCATTGGGCGGTAGAACTAGGTGGTTGGGCCGTTGCGCTTTTAATAAATTAATTTGTAAGCAGTTTTTTTTTTATTCGTTGATATATTACAATTAGAGCTCTACTGATATAATCAGACGTCAATAGGATACTCTCCTCAATAATTCTATTGTAGCACAACTCGAATATCAACTCTTCGCTTAAAACTGAAGGAAGATCTACCATCACTATTAATACCGGAGGGGAATCAATTCTACCCCAATGTGGGGAGAAAAAAACAACGTCCAAGTTCTCAATAATTTTAGTGTGAACAAAAGTTCAATTCATGACCATGAAATTAATCGGAGTTGTTCCGATGGTTACCGCAAGAGTGTTGATGTTTGAAGAAAGAGAGCTTGGGCAAAATAAATTAATTTTAGGGTAACTTTGGGATTTTGATGAGCGTGTATAGTAAAAAATTATATTTTAAATTTGACAGTGTATTGAGTAAATGAGTGTCTAAAATATTATTTAGAGTATAAATAATCTCACCTAAAAAAATTATTTACTTTAATAAAGACATAATAATTTACGTGAGTCGACTTAAAATCTACATTTACGAGCAAAAGCTAAAAATAACTTCATTAATGAATAAAAATTTACCAAATTAAGAAAAAATACCCTCAAAACTCAAAATTCCAATGTACCCAATTAAACCGTTAGTAGAACACTCAAATAAAAACTCTATTCAATTTCTCAAATTACTTCCCTTATAATTACTTTCAACTTTCACACTTTAGGATGATCTTTAAATGACAAACTGCCCCTCTGTCTATGCCTCTATGGGAGTGCGTGGCTCAACTATTTCTCTCAATTTTGGTAATTTGTCAACTTGTTTAGTCCACCGAATTCGGAACCCAATCTTGTGCCGCCATTTCTTAAAAAGCTCTCCAAATGCATTAAAGTGTCAAGTATTTCAATAACCAACTCTCTACATTTGTTGGCAATTTTAAATGTATTCAATTCACTTTTTTTTACTTTTCAACACACAGGATGTGGAGAAAAATAATTATGTTTTCGTTCTATTTTTTTTCAATAGTTAGTATGATAATCAGCCAAATATATACAACGTACCATTCTATAACTCTGATACTTTATAAATTTTGAACCTAATACTTCAACGCATCACTAAAAGGTTTTTAAAATTATATTTTATTACTTATTAACGAGTCATATCAATCAATATATTTTAAAAGACTTTTTAATTGAGTTTTTTTTTATTGATGAGAGAGAAAAGTACTATCTCATTTGAAGGGTTTTTTAAAACCTTAAATTTATTCTACTTTTTCTCATAATTTCATGAAGAGAAAGAAGTATCATATTTGCTATTGTTTTTGTAGAGAAATTTTTTTGATTAAAATAATATATTTATACTTTTATCTAAAGAATCTTTTAATTTTTTTCCACTCTTTCATTTACAATATGGCAAACACTACCTTACAATCAATGTATGGTACATCCCTCACTCATAAACAGTGAATGAGTGGGACCCACTTACTGTTCATGTGAGGGATGTATCATACATTGATTGTAAGGTAGTGAGATCCTTACAATATATAGAAGTAAATAAATATTTAAAAAAATTAAATTTAGAAGAATATTTTAGTGATCTTCTTATATCTACTTAGTGTCTGTTTGGTATAATTTATGTAATGCTCATAAGTATTTATTTAATCTCATAAATTCTTATCATAATTTTTATTACTATTTATTTTTTTAGAGATTTTATAGTTTAAATAAGTTATTTTATTTCTATTAGTAAAATTCCAAATTAGGAGTAGAGACTGAAAATTTTTTAAATATTAAAATATTTAAAATATTCTCTACTTATTTGACTTTTTTTCATAATATAACTTTAAAAACTTACATATTAAAATAATTTAATAAATTTTTAATAAAAATTCTTATTAACAATCAACAACTAAAATTTTTTAAATAAAAATTTTATTTATAAAAATTTTGTTATAAAAAATTCTATTTAAATAAATTTTATTTAAAAAATTATATTAAACGGAGCCTTACCCTCGCGAATCGCGATACCATAACTATTTTGAAGAAATCGAAGAATGGAAATAATTGAAAAGGCAAAACCGCGTTGTAAAAGAGGACGTGGATCAACGTACCGAGGCCACTAATGACAAATAGCTACACATTTTGAAGTAGACTCCCAGCGTCTACCTAACCTAAACGGGTACAAAGACCTTTTGTTTTTTTTTTTACAATAGGTACAGTTACGTATGACTGAAGAAATAAAAAAAAATGAAAAGCATAGGGTAGAAGAAAACAAAGCTACCCATTGGCTTCGTGTTGCAACTCTGCAACAGAATGTCAAATCGACAATGAAATTTCTTTGTCCATTTTTCACGTACACAGCCATAAAAAAAAAAAAAAAAAATCACAATTGTATGTATATGTTGGTGGGTCCATTTTTAAATTTGACAAGAGGATTTTAATTTCTTGTGAAATTTATGTTACTTCAAATCATTTTATAGAAATTAGGGATGACTATGGGAAGGGAAGGGGAGGGGATCAATCTCCCCGTATCCATCTCCGATATTTTACGTATGTCCCTGTCCCGTCCCCATTCCCGTCATAATTGCTTGAGAGAATCTTCATCCCCTCCCCGAATAATAACAGGGGATCTCCGAGAGTCCCCAATTCTCTAATAACTAATATATATATATAATTTTTTATTTTGAGTTAATTATATTAAAATAAAAAATTCAAACAAAAATAAAGTTCGAAATATATTTTACATTAACATTGATCTATTATAAAAGTCACATGCAAAATACAAATTATCAAAATAATTATCTTTGTCAACCTTCATAATCCTACAATAAAAAGAAAAAGAATTTACTTTTATATCGACAATAAAATAAATGAAATAAATGTAGATACTTAATTAATATTTTTAATAAAACAAAATTAAAATTAAAATAAAATTTTTGGACTAATAGAATCTACCCGACCTTTTTAATGTCTTAAATAAAAATGTAAGACTTTAATTAGTTAATTAGGCCTAAAAGTTTAATAATATAAATATTTTAATATTTGTTACTTTTACCAATATTTATAATTTTATAATATAATTCAAATTTTATTATCTATTTACTAGTAATTTTAAAAAATAAAAATAAAATTAAAAATTAAAATGGAGAATTGGGGAGGGGATGGGGATTCCACCTCATCCCTGCCCCTTCCCCGAATAAAAAACTGTTAAAAAAAAATTTCCCGTCCCTTCCCCGAATAAGAAATTGGGTATAGAATTATCCTCGTACTCTCCCCGAATAGGAAAAATTCTCGAGGGTACCCGTCCCCGAATGAGAAATTGGGTATAGAATTTATTCTACTTTTTCTCATAATTTCATGAAGAGAAAGAAGTATCATATTTGCTATTGTTTTTGTAGAGAAAATTTTTTGATTAAAATAATATATTTATACTTTTATTTAAGGAATCTTTTAATTTTTTTTCCACTCTTTCATTTACAATATATAAAAGTAAATAAATATTTAAAGACTTAAATTTAGAAGAATATTTTAGTGATCCTCTTAGATCTACTTAGTGTCTATTTGGTATAATTTATGTAATGCTCATAAGTATTTATTTAATCTCATAAATTCTTATCATAATTTTTGTTACTGTTTATTTTTTTAAAAGATTTTATAGTTTAAATAAGTTATTTTATTTTTACTAATAAAATCTCAAATTAGGAGTAGAGATTGAAATTTTTTTAAATATTAAAATATCTAAAATATTCTCTACTTATTTAATATTTTTTTCATAACATAACTTTAAAAACTTATCTATTAAAATAATTTCATAAATTTTTAATAAAATTTTTTATTAACAATCAACAATTAAAATTTTTTAAGTAAAAAATTTATTTATAAAAATTTTATTATAAAAAATTCTATTTAAATAAATTTTATTTAAAAAATTATATTAAACGGAGCCTTACCCCGCGAATCGCGATACCATAACTATTTTGAAGAAATGGAAGAATGGAAAGAATTGAAAAGACAAAATCGCGTTGTAAAAGAGGACGTGGATCAACGTACTGAGGCCACTAATGACAAATAGCTACACATTTTGAAGTAGACTCCCAGCGTCTACCAAACCTAAACCGGTACAGAGACCTTTTGTTTTGTTTTTGACAATATGTGCAGATACGTACGAATGCATTAATTAATGAAAAGCAGAGGGTAGAAGAAAACAAAGCTACGTCGCCAGACACGTTGCAGAAGGGATTCTGGAATGCATTAATTAAGGGGTCTTAAGTATTCAATAGTGACTTCTTTTTAGTGTTTTTCCATAAGAAGATGCTGGAATGCATTAATTAAGAGGCCCACTGTGATTAATTCATAACAACTACTAATTTGTTTGTATTCGAGTTGCTCCTTTGTATAACTAGGCGTGAAAATGAGTATTTGGTGGGGTGGTGGAGTCGAGGGTGCTAAGAGCAACAAAACTAAATTCTGAAGCAATTGTTCTGACTCTTGAGTGCTTATATTTATTTCATTAATCTCGGAAGATATGGCGTCTCATAAGGTGCCTGGTAATCGCAAATTGATAGGTGCCAAATCAGAATACTATTTTATGCTTTATGCAGGTACTGAAGAAGTGAAGAGCTACGACCGGATTGATTTTGGTATGTTTGGTCGGAGTTGGGCTCCCATTGTTTCTTGGGCCGTGATAGTGGTTCCCCACGAGCCGGAGAGTAATTGGAGAAAAAATTTACCTCCTCCAAGTGTCAATAATATGGACCCCGCTAGCTCGCTTTGTGTCATTGCATCTGGTTCTTCTAATGGTTATAAGCCTATAGGTGATGATAAACATGATCGTCCTTTTCATGGCGTTAGAACTACAGTTCGATTGAACAAATTGAAATATGATCGTGAAGTGTTGCGCGGAGGTTCTCTTGTTTTGGAGATTAATCTTCTAGAGGTTTTTTCCGGAGGAGATGTTGTGGATTCTGATCATACTTTTGATGGTCAAGTGTTCTGGAACTTGTACTCGAATTGAATATTGTACGGTGAGATAAGTTGATGTGTGTATTAATGGTATTATCTAATATAAACATAGGATTGGACATATAGTTGTGTCAATGTATTGTGTAATTTAACTACCTCTAGATAATATTATCGTTTGTGTAATGATTGTAATTGATGTTTTGTTGGAGGATCCTTTAGTATGCTTATAAAAAGGATTCAAGTGTGTTGTAACGAGCAGAGCTCTTCTAAGTCTAGTCCATAAATAAATAAAAGAGTTGACTATAATGTAATATTGTGGGGTCTTCTACTGTGTCTATAAAAAGGATCCAAGTGTGTTGTAATATGAGTAGAGATTCATGAATTTAGTCTATAAATAAATTAAACAAGTGGTTTATATAGTTCTTTTATGAACATGTATGGTCTCATTTCCTTCATAAAGCAATGTATAGACGTAGAGATTCATGAATTTAGTCTATAAATAAATTAAACAAGTGTTTTATATAGTCCTTTTATGAACATGTATGGTCTCATTTCCTTCATAAAGCAATGTATAGCCGTTGTGACAAAATCTTATTACTCAAGTTTACTCATGAATCCTTGAATTTAGTGTATAAAAAAATTAAACAAGTGTTTTATATAGTCCTTTTATGAACATGTATGGTCTCATTTCCTTCAAAAAGCAATGTATAGCCGTTGTGACAAAATCTTATTACTCAAGTTTACTCATGAATCCTTTACACAAATGTATAGCGGTTGTGATAAAACCTTATTACTCAAGTTTACTCATGAATCCTTTACACAAATGTTACAAATGTATAATAACAAAATTGAGAAGTCATTTTCACACGTTACAAATATATACTAACAAAACTGAAATAACATTATTACAAATTAGAACAATATGTAATAACAAAAAATAAATAAATAAACTCGAGGCTTGTAAAGTTAATAGTTTATTTAAAACAAATTCGCATCTTCTCAATGGTGCTTAATTTATATCAATCTCTGTCTTTCAAGATGCAACGGATTCGAATAGTCTCATGAGCACAATCATACTATTCTATCAAATTTGAAACTAGTGTTTGAACTAAAATCAGAGAAAATTTGTTTCAGATAGAAGAAGGAAATGCCACTTCAATTTTGTGTGTTTTGCAAATAAAATTAGAAACCAATTTATAGAATTTTTGGAGGACATTTTTGGTATAGAAAAATTAGGCAGTAACTATTGAATTTAATACTTAAATAAAATCTATAACAAAAGCATTTGTTTACCGTCAATCACTTGTAATATAAAGCCAAATTTTTCCTTCAAAATTAGCCATATACGTCACTTAACAGCCCTTTAATCTCTTGCTATTAAGATCAATATCAATATCAAATATTGATATTGCTTTTACCCTTTACAGTTTTAGTTTTAATTCAATGCAATTATAGTGCAATAAAAAGAAAAATAAAGGATAAAAAACACCTTTAATCTTTTCCAAACCAATGGGTGATAAGCACTAATTTGAATTTTCTATTATTCGTCCTAAAGATCTCACGAAGGAGATTCTGAATCATTCACGTAAGAATATTTCCTCAATAGACATCTAACTCAAAACTAGCCTTCAAATAATTGAATGCTTATTTAATTCCTATATTTTAACTTAAATATCCGTTTAGTCTCATATTATAAAATATATCTCAAAATACCCATGTATATTTTGGTTTTATGATAATACCCTTCAAATAACATTCTTGACATGAATTAATTATCTATAAAATATTAATTAGCATCTTAACCAATAATTAAATATTAGCAAATTAATTAACAAATATCAGGAGTGAAAGAACTAATATTTCCTGTACCCTTGCAACAACCTTACTAATAATTATTTATAAATAAATTAATATTAGCCAACTTAAAAATGAACATTTTAAGTAAAATAATGATATAAAATGTTTATTAATATCTTTACAACAATATTAATAATAATTGTTTAATAAAAATTAATTTACTAAATTAATTCTAAAGTAAAATAATAATATAAAAATTTGGGTAAATTTTTATGCTACTTTTAAGATAAATTTTGATAAATTAACATTTTTTATAAATATCCCAATGTTATCGTAAAAAGAAAAAAATTAAGGGTAGTAATGAAATATACTTGGCATCATGGGTGTCTTGACTTAATAAAGTTACTTTTGAATGCATTATAAAATTGTATTGTTCGATAGTCATTAAAATCTAACCTTATTAAAACGCACGGTTTACAAGCATGTTCACATGAAAAAAATGAAGGTGCCTTAGATGCCACTAACAGACAAAAAAAAAAAAAGATTTTGTACACCAACAAATAGAAAAATACAATTTTTTATATATTAAAATCTGTGTTTTTTTTGTATTTTAATGTGTAAAGCGAAGATACTCTCACTAGTGAAGGAATATGTGTGTGTGTGTGTATGTATGTATCTCTGTTTGTGTGTAAAATATTCCCTATGTTTTAATTTAAGTACCTATTTAGTCCTTATATTTTAAAAAATACCTCAAGATACCCTACTATTAAATATATTACAATCTTACCCTTACTTTTATTTACTTTTAGAATAATATCCTTACAACAATATTTTTAACATGAATTTCTATTTTAAAAAAATTAATTAGCAAATTAACCAATAATTACTTATTACCAAATTAAGAAATAAATACCATAATGAAACAAATAGTATTTTTCATAACTCACAACAATCTTGCTAATTATTATTTATAAATAGATTAATATCAACCAATTTAAAGCAATTTTTAATATCCTTGCAACAATCATTTTGATAATTTTTTTGTAAAAAATTAATTTACCAAAGTCATCTAAAAATTAAATAATAACAACTAATTTTATTTTATTTTTAAAGCTAATTTGATATATTTTTATTTTCTCCTATAGTAACCAATGTATTCTTTATATATAAACACATGTATGGAGCGCCTTTATCTGCAGTGAAACAATTGAATAAAAATGTCCTTTTAACTCTAAAATCGATAGCCTCTTTTCCTTCTAGATGCCTCTGGTTTTTAGATAAGATTATTATTCTTTACAAAGATCCCTTGTCTTCCATGATGTTGCTGAAACCACTAGTGCTTAAGGGCTAGTTTGGTAATGCTGTAACTTTTAAAATAATTATTGTTAACCATACTGTATAAATAATCAACAATAAAGAGAATCAGCTAAACGTTTAATAAAATTTACTTTTAAAAAATGCTGTGAGTTTTAAAAACATTTGTATGTGTTTAGTAAATCTTATTATTAAACTACAGTAAATTACAGTAAGCTTTTGTATTTTGTTATCTCAATATAATTGGTAATAATAATCTCTTTAAAATAATGATTTTATTTCCTAATTAATAATGATAATGTTGGGTTTTATGATATGTATAACAATACATATGGAATTGTATTAAGTATAAAAGTAATTTTCAAGATCAAATTTTGAAACGCTACTCCTTTATTTTTTAAAATCTGTTGTAGACTAAGGTGATTTTGTCAAAAGTCATTTCTAATAAAATTTACTAAGGGCCCGTTTGGGATTGCTTTTGGAGGCTTAAAAATGATTTTGAAAATCTAAAAGCTAATTTTAGTGGTTGGTAAAAAAAATCAAAATCATCCCCTCCTACAGTTAATTTTGAAAAACATGGAATGAGTAGCTTTTACATTCTGATTTTGAGAATCAATTTTTTCATTTTATACAATTCCATAAATATCCTTAAAATTATTACCAAAACCCAAAATTATCCTTATTCAAATTGGAAACAAAATCAATATTTTAATGAATTTTTATTATAATTCATCAATATACATTTATTAATATCAATTTGTTGATCGAATTATTATTAAATTTGTTTCACTATATTATAAATTTAATTATCAATTGTTTTAAGACAAAAAATAAAAAAATAAAATCAATATATTATAAATTTTATTTTTAGTTAAAATTATTATAATACACAATTAGAAATATTGTATGTACATATTTTTATATATATAAGTAAATTTTATCCTACACTATGTGTATTTTAATCATTTGTTTTTATCAGCAGTTTAATAGTAAAATTTACCAAACACTTAATTGATTGTATTCACAGCTGATTATTTCTACAACACAGTTAATAATTATTATTTTAAAAGGGACAACATTCCCAAACTGGTGCTAAACACCAAAATTAACTTTAACTTTTAAAATCATTTTTGAGACTCTCGAAAAGCAATCCCAAATGGGCCTTAAATACAAGATAAATTTTCATCACCTATGGATAGGTGATTGCCGTGTTAGTAGTAAATTCAGGAATACATGTTTTTCTCATTAAATGATATGCTTAATTCGGGAGGGATTTTGCAATTAAGTTCTAGCATATTTTTGGTTATCAGAAATGAGAGGAGAGTAGATAAATAAAAATGAGAGAGGGGAAGAGAAAATTAGAGAAAGAGAGGGTCAATCTCAATTTCATTCTTTGGTTTGACTTGAAATTCATCTCTTTTCCTTTTATTTCTTTATTTCCTCTTTTCATCTCCTCTCCTATCCTTTTATTTCTTCAAATTAGACACGCCATAAGTGAGATACAAAAAATCATTGGTTAGCTTGCTGTATATTGTATAATATTAATTAGAAAATTCCATTGGATTCTTGTGACTTGGGTTGTAGAAGTTTTGATTATTTAGTTACTCCTAATCATCATTTCATAAAGGATAAAAGCTCGTTTGGTCCCTATAGTTTGATGTTAGTATCCATTTAATCCCCGTATTTTTAAAAGTACATCAAAACATTATTGTCATTAAATGATTGACACCTCTATTGTTACTTTTGTTCCTTTTGACTTGCTTTTATAATATTATCCTCTTATAATAATGTTTCTTTTTTGGACGTCAATAAAAAAATGAATTACTAATTTAACTGCAAAAGTAAAATAGCAACAAAAAGAATATATATTAATTTTTGTAGAACATTCTTTTGAGGAGTTAGTAAATTAATTTTTTAAATGTCCTAAAAAATTGGACATTTATGCAAAAAAAAAAAATTATCGTAAGTAGGTAATATTGTAAAAGTAAGCAAAAAGAATAAAAAGTAACAGCAGGGTTGTCGGTAGTTTAATGGTAGTGATATCTTGAGATATTTTAAAAAATATAGGATTAAACGGACAATAACCTCAAAATACATGGATGAAATAAGTTTTTACCCTTTTATAATATTAATTAGCAAATTCCCTTAAATTGTTGTGACTTGGGTTATAGGAGTTTTGATTATTTAATTACTCCAGTTCATCAGTTGTGTACTCATTGGATAAGAAGATAAATTTGCTTGATATTGTTGCTAGATAATATATTAGATCATTCAAGTAAGATAAAGACATTGCAGATCCAATTCAAGGCAGATTTGAGAATGCTTTTAAGAGGTTCAAAAATGATTTTAAAAATCTAAATGTCTATTTTTGTGTTTCGTAGAGTAGATTTTGAAATTTAATTTTGAGAATCTGTTTTATGTTTAATACAATTCCATATATATCCTCACATATATTACGAAAATTTAAAATTTTCTAATATAAAGTTATTAAATATAAAGAAATTATTATCATTACCAATTATGTTAAGCCACCAAAAAAATTATTTTAGTTATCAATTATTATATATACACAGTAAACATAAATTATATATACGTGTTTTCAAATTATAAATATATTTTATTCAACGTTATGTCTATTGTAGTTATTTTTATTCTTGCATCACTTTTAAAATTACGATTACTTTTAAAACTCGCATTAATTTTAAAAATAAATTTTATAAAATGTTTAACTAATTCTCTTCACGATTGATTATTTATATAGTATAATTAACAACAATTATTTAAAAAGTACAACATTATCAAATTGGCCTTAAAGTGACTATATTAATAACAAAGAATTAAGTATTAATTTCATTTCTATTTTTCAACCCTTAATTATGTTCGATTTCTTACTCTTGGCACTCTTAAGTTAATCATCTTAATCTTCCTGTGTTAACTCATTATTGTATCTAAACCTTTTTGTTTCTTTCTTTATTTTTATTTTTCAAATTTATTAGTATTTCACAAAACCATAAAAAGTGTTGAACTAATTTTACATCAACAAGAAGTGAAGGAGTTACTTAATGTGCCCTACCCTTGATAAGTATACATAACACTAGAAAAAAAACTAAAATAACTATAATGTAGATCCTTTTTGGTATTGAGATATTGTAACTTTTACGTCATAATTGTTGAAAAAAATTATAATTATAAAATAAAAATTAGTAATTATGTAATAAATATAACTTTTTAATAAAATTTTTAACAAAAATAATAAAAATATAATAAGTTTTTTTCATATAAGTATGAGATCAAATTATTTTTTCTTTCAAGTTAAAGTAATAAGTATTTATTAAAAACTTAATTTAGTGCTGTACCTTTTAAGTTACAACTACTCTTTCTCAATACCAAATATAATTATTCTCTGAGAATATGGCAAATAACAAAAACTAATTCTACAGACTCAATCGAGTTCATATGGGATACTCCGTCTAAAGGAGTTTACAACATAACTCATATCCAGTATATGATATAATTCAATTAATTTGAGTACAAGTTCCAATAGACTTGACCATCAAAAGTAAATTCAGTTCCCACAAGATTTCCACCATCTCTTGGATCTATAAGATTAATCTGCAACACAACAGAACCTCCAGACAGCACACGCCTGTCGACTTTCAAATCGTCCAGTCGAACCACAGTTCTAACGCCGTGAACAGCAGTCTCATAACCACCGTGTTTATCAAGACGCCTGTAATTTCCACTGGTAGAACCAGATGCAACAACATCACGCAAAGCTCCAGTGCTCATAACATTTAATTTCGAAGCTGGTAAATAATCTCTCCAATTACTCTCTAATACCCCCGGAACAAATACGACGGCCCGAGTAATAGTAGGAGCCCAACTCCGACCAAACAAACCGAAATCCATCAGACAGTAGCTCTTCAATTCTTCACTTCCTGTCATGCGAATCTCATTCTCGACCACTTTACAAGTGGTTGGCATCCATTGCTTTGCTTTAAACTTGCTTCTTAAAGATTTTTTTTTTTTGGGTACAAAAAGGACCTAGTTAAAAACTAGGCAACAACCATACGCGGGTATGTAGAGCCAGATACATCATGCAACAGTCACCCTTCAGTTCCGATTGGAGGAGTTGGAAAAACATGGATCCCAAGAGGAAAAAGGAGAGCTTGGTTGGTGAGGCAATCAGCTGCAAAATTAGTTTCTCGATAGCTATGCGACAGGGATACCTGCCAATCCTTGTTAAGTAGTCTTTTAATTCCCGAATAAGAGAGGATAAGCATTGGGATGATTGATATTTGTGGCCAGGATCTCAGTGGTGCGCCGATTGTCAACTTAAACTTGTAGTTGTCAAATCCCAATATTCCAAGCAAGTTGCAAACCTTGAAATAGACCCCAAAGCTCCGCCCCCGTAACAGTGAAATGGCCAATATTCATACCAAAACCAAGAACCCATTTTCCGCAATAATTTTTAATGAGGCCACCTGCACTTGCATGTCTTGAAATCTTTGTAGCACCATCTGTATTTAATTTAAAAAAAGGCCAAGGTGGGGGGGGGGGGGGGGGCCATTTTAACCGTTTGATGATCCTTTCATGGGCTGGTCTAATGATATTCTCCATGGAAGAATTAATTTCAGCCGCACAGTGCATGATGTCAAGCACAATATTTGCAACACTGATGTTAGCAATATTGTGAATGAATTGATTTCTCCAATACCAAATCCTCCACAAAGCAACACCAAAAATACAAGGCCATTTTTCATCTCTTAGTCAATCCCGTGTTCTTAAGATTGTAGTAGATCCAACTCTTCAAGTCCAAATAAAAAAAAATTATTCCATAAATTACTAGGAACCAATTTAAGCCACACCTGTCGAGTAATAACACAATCCCTCAACACATGAATGGTATCTTCAAGGTAGTGGCCGCAACTACAGGAAGTAGCATCCGCAGTAATGTGCCTTCGATGAAGCTCAGACTTTGTTTTCAGCCTATTGCTTATGGCAAGCCAAATAATGGTTCTGATGCTTTGAGGTCCATTCCATTTCCATGCCAAATTCCACAAAGAGTTATCGGCCATATTATTGGACTGGTGCAATGAGAGGTACGCAGATTTTGCCGTGAAATGCCCTGTATTAGAGTAAGCGTAGTAACATTGATCCTCACCACTATTAGCACAAGGAGCTTTAACTGCAGTAATCTTTAGAATTATGTGATTGGGTAGCAAATGAGCAAATAATTGCCAATTCCAGTTGCCATTGTTATCTGAAAAATCAGCCACACACAAATTAATTAGCTTATTAGGGATCAGGTTCAGGGCATATGATTATAAGTTATCAGCCTCACTGAGCCATAAATCCCACCAGAATTTCACTCTTTTTCCATCCCTAAGGGCCCATCGAGTTCTCTTCAAAACATGATCCCAAACCTTCCCCACAGTAAGCCACAAGTATGACCGGATCCTTGTTTGTAAGCTATCAAGAAGACAAGTAGTATCAATTTGTACTTAGAAGCCAGAACCTGAACCCAAAAATTATTAGGAGAGTTGACCAGGCCCCACCCAATTTTCATCAGCAAAGCCATATTCGTATGAGATAAATTTTTAAGACTAAGCCCCCACACAATTTGGGTTGCCATAGAGTGTCCCACCGGATGAGATTCAATTTTCTTTTTTCTTCATTTCCACTCCAAATAAAATGCTTACAGGTTTGATCAATTTTGGTAAGAACCGAAGTTGGAATTTTTGTTAATTGCATGGCATAAATAGGGAGAGCTTGAATTACCGATTGTGCCAAAGTGATTTTGCTCGCTAGTGAGAGATGCTTGGCATTCCAGCATGACAAACGCTGCTGCACTTTATCTAGAATCTCTTGATAAGTTGCCTTGGTAACTCGGGAGTGAAGGATGGGCATACCAAGGAATTTACCAAGGTTATTTGTTACTGAAAACCTGAGCGTATTCTTTATCTCTTAGATTGTGTCCGTCTGAACATTTCAAGAGAAGAAAATTTGGGTTTTTGCTTTATTCACCTTTTCTCCAGAGCTAAAGCAAAAGGTATCAAAGACCTTATTAATCACATAAGCTTGGTTAACGGAAGCCTCTGGAAGAAGAAGAAGATCATCAACAAAAAATAAATGAGTAATAGAAATGCCTCCATGTGTAAGCCTGATTGGTTTCCAACGCCCATTCCGAACTGCCTGATTGATTCTGTGACTGAGCCTCTCGATGCACCTGACAAAAATATAAGGGGATAAAGGGTCCTCCTATTTGATTTCTCTAGATGGGATAAAACTTTCCGTGATCTCACTATTCCACAAAAGTTGAAATTGTGATAATACACTCCATTATAATACGAATCAAGTCTCTCAGTAACCCAATCACGCTCAGGGTCTCGTGAATAAAATCTCAGCTCAAATGATCATACACCTTTTCTAGATCAACCTTGATAGCTATCTGACCAGTTTTACCCCTTTTGTTCTTCATGTAGTGGATGATTTCCTGGGCAACAATAACGTTTTCAATTATATGCCTACCAGGAACAAAACTCACATGAGTAGGGCCAATGAGTTGTGGCAGAATGGTTTTGAGACGATTAGCTACTAGTTTAGTTATAGTCTTGTAAACCACTGTGTAAAGACTAATAGGTCTAAGGTAGCGTTTACATTTTGGATTGGAGTGAGAATCCTACGATTGAGAGTGTGGAGTGGGAGTGGGAGTATGTTATTTACTTACATTGAAATACAAACATGAAATGGAGATCAGAATCCAATTTATGTGTTTACTTTGTCTTGAATTGTGAGTAAATAGTTTCAAATTACAATTTTATCCTTATTTAAAGAATTGTAGTTTTTAATTATAAAGTTAATAAAAATATATTTGATGAATAAACATTTATTTTATTATAATATTTATTAATATTTTTAATTATGTACATCACAACTTTTTTATTAATTTTAATCTTAATTATGTAAATTAAAAATTATTGATAAGGGGAACATAAATGAAACATTTTTACTATTAACATAATACAAAACTAATATTTTCTTAGAATAAACTATTTATTATTATTAATTATTAATATTAAATTAATATAATACTATTATTTTTAGATAAATATAATAATATTATATTTTTAAATATAGATAGTATATAGTAATATTATTAATCTTCTATTAATGTAATAATATTATTTTAAAGTAATTTTAACTTAGAATCAAACCAAATTATTATTTAGTTAAATATAATTATATTATTTAAATTATATTAAATTTAAATATAGTAATATTAAATTTAATTATAATAATATTAAATTTAAAAATTATATAAAATAATATTATTATTTAGTACAAAATTAATATTTTCTTAGAATAAACTATTTATTATTATTAATTATTAATATTAAATAAATATAATAATATTATATTTTCAAATAAAGATAGTATATAGTAATATTATTAATTCTCTATTAATATAATAATATTAATTTTAAGTAATTTTAACTTAGAATCAATGCAAATTATTATTTAGTTAAATATAATAATGCTATTTAAATAAATATTATATTATTTATTTTATTTTATTTTATTAAATATAATTATATTAAATTTAATAAAAGGAGGATAAAAAAAAAGAAGATCCATTCCCACTCCCCACTCTAAAAATAAGTGGGGCCCACGGAGTGAGATTTTTAATCCTCTCTTAAAATGTACAAGTAAACACTGAAGTGTAAGGAATCTACACTCCTCACTCTCACTCCAAAAAGTAAACTCAACATAAATAACTTGAGAGAATCCAAATTATTGGTCTTCGGTATCACAACACAAGAAGAGTTTGATTTAACTCCCTAGGCAATTGTTTTCCCGAGAAAAAATCTTTAATAAGTTGACAAATTGAGGACCCCACCACATGCCATTGAGTCTAGAAGAAGATGGCGTGAAGACCATCTACTCCCGGGGCTTTCATTGGGCTCATGCTGAAGACCGTATCTCTGATCTTTGCATCATCAACAATTCTGCTCAGACTGTTAAGAGCACAATTATCAATTAAAGGGAAATCAAGAGTAAAAGGATATTGGACATGAACACCTCCCTCTTTCATTAACAAATTGCAAAAATAAGAAAATGAATGAGATTTAATATCAGCTTCAACATGGATCCACTGCCCCGCGTTGTTTTTTATCATGCCAATTCTATTTCTTCGGCCTCTCTCGATAGCTTTTTGATGGAAAAAAGTTGTGTTCCTATCCCCACAAATAATCCACTGTCTCCGACATTTTTGGAACCATAACACTTCCTCTTGAGTTGAAACTTTTTAAAGTTCTCTCTTTAACTTAGTTTCTAACTTAATTAAACTCCTAGAATGACGCTTCTTAAGAAATTGTTGGATTCCACCTATTCTAGCCAGCAACTCCTTTTTCTTTTTAAAAATATTGCCAAAAATGTCTTTATTCCAGTTTCCCATTTTGTTGATAAAATCGTCAGCAGCATTAAAGAATTTTTCATTGTACACTATAGTTCATCTCATTGCTAGTTTGAACGGAAAAATATGTTAATGGATTTTAATTAGGCAAGTATCATTGGTTTAATTGGAGGCTGTAAAGTTCATAAATAGCCATTGTATGTTGTTCGCCTTTGCATCCACGTAGTCTAGTGAATTTAATTTCATTTATCGTGCTCAGATTCTCATATATTGCCCTGAGCCTCTCAATATACCTTAATATATTTACATTTATATCTGGTATATATGTGTTGAACTGTATTGATAGTATCTTTTTTTCACGTACCTTTACAGTAGAATTGAAATATCAAATACCATGGAGGAAAATTATATCAACTTAATGTTGCAAATACTGGTTCCTATACGAACTTCTTCGACTCGACAACTCTTAACTACTTTCTTGACTAAATTCAACAAAGACAAAATAACAACTTTAAATAGATGACACATTTCAATTCCTCCCTCTAGAACAGCGTTGTGCTTAAGGCCAAATTCTGAAAATTGAATTTCAGGGATTCAATCACAGTGGCAATGAAATTTCAGGAGTCTTGTCGATAATTCCATCTCTTTATCAACATCACTATCATTGAAGGGAGCTTGAATCATGGATAATTTTTTGCACAGATATCTAGGACCAAATTTTCATTACATTTGGAACACAATCCTTTATTCATTCTCTTGTTTATCTCTTCTATGGTTAATCTTTTGACTGGCACCAATGCTGAACCATTTGGAGCTTCAGAATGCTTGGAAGAAAATTTATTGACTTTTGAGCGAGATCACGAGCTTCATACAATCTGGCTAACCTACTTGAACATTAGCTTGAGTAGAATCTTGAAGCCCAGTCACACAACAACTAACTTGTGTGCTTGAGTAAGGTGCCCTACTTTTGATAATAGCTTCTCATACCAAGTTTTATATTATGAACAGTTCCCAGCTGTTGTAACTTAGTCATATCTCCAAAGAAACCTTGAAAGCGGGTGGTACCAAATCAAGCATGAAATGCATCCCAATATTTATCCCATTTCATATCTCTCATTTCCTTTGTAAGTGTTTGGTACTATAATTGTGCTTCCCACTCTAGGTAGAAAGATGCAAATGCAACACGATCTTGTTCTAAGGTATGATTAAAATCAAAGAATTATTCCACTTAACAGACCCAACTTGTCGCATCATCCTTACCTTGGAAACGTGGAAATTTAGTTTGATAGTTCTGGCTTGATAAGGCTGTGGCAATCCACATGGATGAACTTCATTGGAATGACTGCCCTATTCTTCTTGTCGAAGGAATGGAGCCACATAGCGTTTTCCAGAATTTATTGTTGGGCAGTGGACAAAGAGCCCACTTCGTTCTCTAGCTTCTCAACTCTGGATTCTAATAGAAAAGTGAAATGAAGCTGTTTGGTTACTAAGAAAATGGACTGAAAGTTCTGGAAAAAATTCTTAACAAACTTTATTTCTTCTTTTGCTTAAGTAACGATTACAGTACAACAGCTATTTATATACTTCACAATTATGATTACATCATTTAACTAATCTAAAAGTTAATTGTAATTAATCTAACTAATCTTCAATACAATGCACAATGTGCTTGTAACAAACTTTAACTAATCTGTTGAGCTGGCACTGCCAACACGCTTGCTCTGTATTTTCTTCATCTTAGCTTTCACATTCTTCTGTTCAGCATAGTGAGCTGCTCTAACAGCCCCCCTCAAACTCAGAGGATAAATATGGACGTTGAGTTTGGATCTTAAGTAATTAAACATTACAAATGAGAGAGGCTTAGTTATTATGTTTGCAATATGTTCTTCACTTGGTACATAATGTATGTTTAACTCGCCAGCAAGAACTTTATTCTTAATAAAGTGCATATCAATTTCGATATAATTTGTTCTTGAATGGTACACATGGTTCTTTGCCAATCCAGTGGCACTAACATTGTCACACCATATGATTGGCTTTTCTGTGCAACTTATTCCCAACTCGGAAAATAAAGATTGCAACCAAGTTAGCTCTGCACTTGCTGATGCCAAGGCTTTATATTCACTCTCTGCACTTGATCTGGTTATCACTGATTGTTTCTTAGAAGCCTAGGATATCAAATTATTGCCTAAATAAATGCAATAAGCACCAACTGATTTCCTATCATCTAAGTCACACGCTCAGTCTGCATCAGTGAAACCAGTGAGTGTTCGGCTTCCTTCTCTGAAGAACTTCAAGCCATAATCTTGAGTTGCCTTTAGGTATCTTAGGACTCTCTTGCATGCCATTAGATGTTGTAGTGTTGGTGCAACTACATATTAGCTGAGCTTGTTTATAGCAAAAGCAATCTTAGGTCTGATAAGTATCAGGTACTGCATTCCTCCAACTATGCTCCTATAATGAGTTGGATCTTCAAGATAGTATCCAAGTTCTCCTTGAACTATCTTTTGCAATTTAGTGCCAGTACTCATGAGAGTATCAATGCCCTTACATTCAGCCATTTTAACCTTCGATAATAAGTCTCTGACATACTTCCTCTGTGACAAGATACACATAGTTTGCATCATATAATACCTAAATTCCAAGAAAATAAGATAACACTCCCAGATCTTTTAGAGCAAAAGTTTTGCTGAATTCAGTTATGAAACCTTCCAGTTCTGCAGTGTTTGGATCTGTGATCAGTATGTCATCAACATATATAAGAACGATGATCATAAATGCCTTATTTCTCCTAACAAACAATGAGGTACCAGAACTAGTATTAATGAAACCCCAGTTCATTAAATACCCTTTAAGCTTATCATACCAAACTCTAGGGGCTTGTTTGAGTCCATATAGAGACTTATTTAGTTAGCATACAAATTAGATCTCTGAGTATCAATAAAGCCATTGGGTTGAGACATGAATACTTCTTATGTTAATTCTCCATTCAAAAAGGCATTGTTGACATCCACTTGCCTTATTCTCCACTAATTCATCACTGTTAGGCTGAGTATTACTCTAACTGTAGTTGACTTAACAACTGGACTGAATGTCTCAAAATAGTTAACCCTTGCCACTTGTTGAAAACCCTTTGCAACAAGTCTAGCTTTGTACTTAGCTACACTTCCATCTATATTATACTTGATTCTATACACCCATTTATTCCCAACCACATGCTGATCAGCTTGTTTTGGAACTAAGGTCCATGTATTATTCTTAATTAAGGCATCATATTCCTCCTTCATAGCTTGTAGCCACTTTGAATCATTTAATGCCTCTTGCACAGTGTCTGGTTCCTTGTGAGTAAGCACAGCAGTATAAATTTTGGGCTTAAAGATTCCTACTTTACTTCTGGTTATCATCTGGTATGTATTTGGTTATGAATATGAATAGAAAGAAGTATTGCCAAAATGATGATTTTGTATAGGTAAAGAGTGATGTGTAGGCTTTGGAATATGTTGTATGGGTTCAATAGTTATTGGACATGTATAAGGCGTTGACATATTATTTATAACAGCTTGTTGTAAATTCTGATAAGTTGCTGTCTGTTCTGGATGATCTGAGTGACTTAAACTACTACTTTCAGATCTTACAAAGTCCAGATTATCAGTGCTGTTATTTTGAAATCCTGGTATGACAGGCAAGGAGGAGATATGATAGATTTGCTGTGGTGTAAGGGAATTAGAAGTTTGATGATTAGATTTTGTGTGATTATGAAAAATAGATTCAGTGGCATAAGGAAAAATTGATTAATTAAAGATAACATGTCTTGGCACATAGACTCGACCTGAAGAGTGTAAATATTTATAACCCTTATGTGAAGGACTATAGCCAATGAATATACACTTACTAGAATGGTAGGCAAATTTGTGTTTGTTGTAATCTCTCAACTAAGGACAACAAGCACAACCAAAGCATATGAGAAAATCATAATCAGGTTTGTGTTTGAATATCTTTTCATATAGGGTTAAAAGTTTCAAAACAGGAGATGATAATCTATTGATGTGATATACAATAGAACTTAAAGGGAAGTTGAGCTTGAGTTAAGAGAGTCAGGCCCAATTCAATAATATGCCTATGCTTTCTCTTAACTAACCCATTTTGATGATGGGTATAAGGGCAAAGATGTCTAAAAATAATACTAGATTGGGTTAAAAACTTAGTGAATGGTCTATACTCTCCCCCTCAGTCAGATTGCATCATCTTAATGGTTGTGCTAACCTGATTTTCAACCTGTAATTTAAAAATCTGAAAGACCTTTAATTCCTTTGACTTTAACTTCAAAGGATAGATCCATGTATACCTGCTAAAATCATCTACAAAACTTATATAATACTGATAACCACCTATAGAAGCAATAGGAGAAGAACCCCATAAATCTGTGTGTATAAGTTCTAGGACTTTTGAGGTTTTGGTTTCAGTGATTGGAAAGTGAAGTTTATGATTTTTGCCCATTTGACATGCTTAACAGATATGCTGATGCATTTGCTTTATTTGATATGTAGGTAAATGATTGGATTTTGTTGTCTTGAGTATATGTGTTAGCACTTAATGATTGGGATGACCAAACCTTCTATGAAGTAAAATGGCTTTATTGACTAAAGTTTTTCAAGATGAATCATCAGTTTGATTACATGATTTTTGAGATATTGTAACAACTCCAGAGGGAACAACAGAATTGAAATAACAGCAAGAAAGCATAGACAAAGGTTTATTGAAACATATATGGGAAAGAAAAGATTAATGTGATAACTGAGAAGATGATGATGATTTCAATAACAGCCTGTATAACCATTTCTCAGCAAGGCCCTGCAGAAGTACTTGTCCCCTTAGAGAATGCTTCACAAAACAAACATTACCAAGAAATTTAATAGACAAATTGTTATCAGTGGTAAGTTTTGAGATACTTAACAAATTTTTGGTAATGGAAGGAACCAACAAAATATTTTTAAGTGCTATAGGGGAGTGTTTGTGTTTAGAATTGGAACTTTTAAAGAGAAAGAATGCATCACCAACATGTGTTATAGGCAAACCTTGTCCATTTCCAATAATGAGCTGATCTGCTCCAGTGAATTGATCTCTGACATGCATATTAGCCATGTTATTAGTAATGTGGTGTGTAGCTTCACTATCAAGATACCATCCTTCATCAACTGATCCTTCAAAGTTTGCAATATAGGCTGCTCCAGGTGCAGAGTAAACATCATATAAGTGGTGATTTACTGAGGAATTCATATCAGGTGGATGATAGCCATGATAACCAGGATACTCTGTAGCAAATGAGTCTTTAAATTGTGAAACAGAACCAATTTGTGGCTCAAAGTTAGCCATATAAGCAGACTTATGTCCTCTGCCCCTTCCAAATTGTCTAAGTTGAGGAACATAGTTATCAAAGTGTCTGTACCAACAAACATCAGCTGTATATCCAGCTTTATGACAAATTTGACAGATAGGCACATTATCATCAGATCCATTTCTATTAGACATTGAAGTTGAACCATGAATCATATTGAAATTATGCCTATTGTGAAGCATTGGTTTATAAGCATATGTATTCATTTGTTCTCCTCTGCCACCAGCATTACCAGTATAACCTCCAACTGAAAATCCTTTTGAATATGTGTTGAAAAACATTCCTCTTCCTCCATTTTGATTCCTATTACCAGCATTGAATTGTCCCTGATATCCACTATAACCACCTCTCATATTATTTCCTCTAATCTGAGAGTAGTTTAGCATTCACCATTCCATAGTTTGCATTAAACAGGTCCTTAGTATTTTGATTTTGTTCCAGTCTTGCCTCATTATGTTAAGAGTAATGCATAAGCATCATCATATGAGATTCTATTAGCAATAATTATTGAAGCAAGATCTAGAAATCCAGGTCCTAGGCCATTCAAAATTTGCATTAACAAATCTTTCTCAGAAACATAACTACCAGCACAAGCAAGCTTATCAACAACAACTTTTACTTTTAAACAGTACTCTTCAATAGATATATTCTCTTTTCTGAGAACATTCATTTCATATCTCAATTGCATAACTCTATCTTCAGATTGTACGCTAAATTATTTTTCAATTGATCTCCATGCTTCAAATGAATTTTCGCAATTAAGAACAATATTTAAGATACCTTCACTTATGGAGGATAAAATCCAGCCAAGCAAGGTTTGATCTTGAGCTCGCCAATTGATGTAAGCTGGATTCTCGATTTTTTGTACTGATTCATCAACTATTGTATTAGAAATGTATTGTTCTGGTATGATTTGATTTCCAGAAATGAAATCTTCAAGACGATTTCCTCTTATTGTAATAAGAACTTGCTTTCTCCAAATCATGAAATTTGATTGATCCAATTTGATTAGAGTGCTAAATGAAAAAGAAATATGTGATGATTGATTTAATGTTATGCTATTGGAACTAGCTGTTGAGTGTTAGAAAATGCATATTTATAAAGGAGAAAATCGTCATTTTACATTTCAAGTCTTACTAACAACCCTTGCTTTTAAGTATTTAAGCTTGTAATTTAATTATGTGTGTTTTATTTTAATTAAGTATTTTATGTATTTTAGGGGCATCATGGTCATTTCACAATAAATGAGAGATCAGACGGCAAAACGGACATCACTTTTGAACTCAGGACGGTTGAAAACCTTAAGAGGAGCATAAAAGGAAAAATAGCACTATTCACATGTACGGTACTGTCTACGTTACTTTTCATGACACTATTTACATAGACGGATCGATGACGTGGCATTGACCGATGATGTGGCATTAACTGATGAGGTGTCACGATCCTGTTGGACTAAAATTCTTATGTATTGTTGATGGTGACGTGGCAACATATCAGTGGATGAAAAATCTCGCGTACGGTACATGCATCACACAAGATTATTTTCAACCAAACCGCGTCACTGTTCAACCCGGGTCAAACCGTGTTACTGTTCATCAGCGTGGTCAAAACGCGTACTGTTGACTGATGACGTGGCGCAATCCTGAGCGTCCAAACTGTTTTTAATTTGAGGGTCATAATTTACTCCATGTATTTATAAAAAGGGGGTCTCTCCCCCCTAATTTGATATCTCTGAATCCATTTTTGGGATCCATTTTCTGTAATTCCTTCTCCATCTTGTATTTTCTATGTATTTTAATAAATTTCTATTTTGCCCCAAGTTCAATTATGAGTAGCTAATTTTCTTTCAAGCTTGAGTTGAAGGTGAAGTCTCAACATGTGTCCTGGGCTTTATTTGGTAAATTTACTTTCTCTTCCCCTCTAATTTTTGTAGATGTTTTGACTTCTCGTCGACAAATAATACTAATTTTTTCTAGTACCGCCTTGGTTTCACCGGCTCCCTAGTATAAGGTTATTATTATTTGGCACGATAAGCCCTTAGCACCATATTGATTAGAGCGTGGTTCATGAGGTGTGGATTCCCCCCTCATAATTTAATTGGTATTAATAAGGAATATTTAGCCCATGGTGCATGTTGATACGGATCCAGATACCCAAGTACGTCATTTCAATAGAATTCTCTTCAATTTATTCTCGCCATTTTAATTCCAATTTTAGAATTTATTCTCACCATTTTAATTTAAGTTTTCGCATATTCCAAATCATTTCCACCATAAATCTAATCACACATTTACAAAATTAATTCTACACAATTAAAATCCACCTCCTCGTGGGATCGACAATCGTCACCATCGATCTATACTACAATAGATTCGTGCACTTGCGAGTTCAATAAAATTTGCACAACACTAGCCATTAGAGTGGCTCTGATACCATGATAGAAAAGTGAAATGAAGCTGTTTGGTTACTAAGAAAATGGACAGAAAGTTCTGGAAAATTTTCTTAACAAACTTTATTTCTTATTTTGCTTAACCAACGATTACAGTATAGCAGCTATTTATATACTGCATAATTATGATTACATCATTTAACTAATCTAAAAGCTAATTGTAATTAAGCTAACTAATCTTCAGTACAATGCACAGTGTGCTTGTAACAAACTTTAACTAATCTGCTGAGCTGGCACTACTAACATGCTTGCTCTGTATTTTCTTCATTTTAGCTTTCGCCTTCTTCTGTTCAACATCGTGAGCTGCTCTAACAGATTCCATTCCTTAACTCTGAATGCCACTGTGGTATGTATCGAGTGGTGTTTCCTTACCCCTCAAGACATTTAAAACTGAAATAGTAAAAAAAGACAGAGAAAAGGAAAATCCATATAAATAAGTCTCGGGAGAATCTGCAGGATGGGAAACCATTTGCTTCCTTCAACAAAATTCCTTGAATCTCAATAGGCGCCATGTGCCACCAAACCATAATAGGACAAATAAGGCCAAGTTTGGCCAAGCAATCCGCCACACTTTTGAATTCCATGAAGGTGTGAGTAAATCAAAAGTTCATCAATTTAATTTTGTAAATGCAATTGGACCATCAATTTTGAATACTCCAATGAGGATACAGAGAGTGATTAGACAAAAGATTAATGACAAATTGGAATGGGAATTTAATAACATGCAAGTGAAAGTGAATTCTCATGTGATGGAATATGAGAACGGTGCAATACTTGTTACCTTTGTCAAGATTGGCAAGCTAAGAAATGTGGCTATTTCAACAGATTTTTTTTTTCGCTCTCGTTGATAATCCAAGCCACCGATTGGCTATAAAAGGGAGCTCTCATTTGAGAGTAAAATTGTTAAAAGTTCAATACTAATTTTGTGATCCAATCCAATTACATTTGACCAAGCTAAAGTTTAAAACCAAATCCATGGAAGACTCACGAATTTATGTAGAGAATGGAAAATATTTCTAATCTAAAAATATGTAATGGTGGTGAAAATATCTAAAACTAGAAATCTATTAAATGGTTGAAGATATTTGTAAAATGTGGTTGTTAAGCTTTTATAATTTTATATTTGTGTGGTTTGTATTACTTTTAAGATACTGTAAATACTACTAAACTCTTTGTTATAGCCATCAAGTGAAGAGTGTTAAAAGTGCAACACCAATTTTATGATCCAATTAAATAACATTTGTCCAAACCCAAGTTCAAAGCTTAATTCATAGAAGACTTAAGAATTGTGTAGAGAACATGGGACATTTCTAATCTAAAAATATTTAATGATGATGAAAATATCTTATTTTAGAAATCTCTTGAACGGTGATATTTATAAAATGTGATTGTTAAATTTTTATAATTTAATGTTTTGTGTGGTGTGTATTAGTTTTAGGATACTATAAATACTGCTAAACTCTTTGTTGTAGGCATCAAGAGAGGAGTGAAGAATTAGTAGGAAAAAAGAAGAGTGAGCCGTCAGTATCGTAGTGTTTTTCTTATAAAATATCAATAAAATCCTTTAATTTAGTAAAATTCTTCTATTTCTTAAATATTTTCAGTCTTAAGCAGCTTCGTCCTTCTTTCTCAACAAAAGCATTCCATTTAGTATATGAAAAGAAAGTTGTGAGCTTGTGAAGAGAGAATAATTAGAATATCTTTTGCAATTGTTATTTTCCCAATTTTAAGTAACAGAGTTGCTTTCTCCTAGTATAAGAGAGATTGTAATTGTTCTATCCTTGTATTCAAAGAAAATTGTTATAATCCTCATTTGAATAGTGAATTCTTTCTACTTTTGTTGTGGATTTTTAAGCCGGTTTATTTGGAATTTTTTCCACTTAAAATTTTTGTGTCCCATATATCTTCATTTGTTCTTAATATCACTTTGGTTACGGTTTGATACGGTCCTTAATTTCCTAATAGAAAACAACCGAAACCATCCAATAACGAGAGTGATCTTTGAAAGCTCCATTGCAGAACATGGATAACCGCTGCTTAGGCCATCTGTATTAACTTTTACCCAGCCATGCACTATCGGGCAAATTTTAGCAAAATATTGAAAATGAGAGGTATAACCAGCTTGTATTAGATGAAAGGAGGATGGGATGTTTTCATATCGTAGCTCTGTCACGGCATCGATGTGAAGAAGATGATTTGGTCATGTCTAATTAACAAAAAAAAAAAAAAACCTTTCTGCTAATCCCAATTTCAAAGCTTTCTTGTGTCGGACTTTAATTCTAACTTTGTAATATCACACTTTCAATGGTTATTTTACCTTCTAGTCACTATTGACTTATAGGGGTGAAATGAATAATTAAAACTCTATTATGGATATAAATAACAAAAAAGAAATTTATGTGTTGCGGAACTGGTACTCATATGAAAATAACATTTGACAATATCGAACCATTGGAGCACTAAATAAATTATAGCATTATATAAAAGGGGATTTGAATACATGCTCATGTTATGCCCTACGGACTTTCTTTTGTATTTGTTGGCAAAAATTTGCAGATCGTAGATATTTGCCCCTAAGGTAACAAAACTGCAAAAGCATTTCGTGGGTAACAAGTACTCGAGCTTTTATCTAGAATATCTTTATTCTTCAATACCAATAAATCACTTAGATTTTATGGGCTACGGATGGAAATTGTTAAATTCATTATTTGTAGAGTTTGCATTTTATGGCAAGTCTAGTTAAATTAGAATTTTATTTATTGTATATCTTGTAATAGTGATTAATTTATTAATTCCCTAATTTAGTGAGATTTCAATTTATTAAGAATATTTATTTCCTAATTTAATTAGATGGCTAACTTAACAAGTCAATTAATGATGTGATTCTATAATTGGCGCATGAGCTCTATTTAGAGTAAGAAGTCGGTTTAAACAAGAAGTTTATTAAATGCTTTAAATATTTCTTGGGAGACAAGCAATGTAAGGAAATTAGATTTAATCCTATTCAGATTCATAGGAATTATAAAAGAAAATAAACTCTTATTTGGAAAGAATCAAAATCTTTTAAGAGTTACTATTTTTGTGAAACCCTAGTGCCTATAAAGAGAGGTATTTCGCAATTGAAGGTGCGCAACACTGAGCACAAAGTAGGGAAGCAAAATTCGGCCTTCTCCCTAAAGAATCCTAATTTGGCACATAATATTGTGTTGATTTATTTACTTATCTTCTTTTCATATTTGTGTAGAGTCTATGTGAATCTTGGATCACTAGACATTAAAAAATTGAAGAATTGCTATTGATCACTTTGCGAAGTGCGTTAAGTATTGTGGATCAAGAGGGGTAACAATTATTTAAGAGAAGCAAATTCAGTCTGTATAGTGATAAACTGTAAGTGAGAGTTTTAAGTTTGATAAATCTATGGTTGTAACATCTCAACTTAATAAATTACTTTTCATCTGAGCGTGACCTCGTGGATGTAGAATTAATTAATACGAATCATGTAAAAATCTCCGTACCATTTAATTTCTGTAATTTATTGTGTTTTTGAAAAATTAATATTTTGATGCGGATAAACAATAAGCGTAAACAGTAACTATAACCAATAAGCATAAACAATAATGATGAATAGTGATGGTAAACAATATTTCCGAAAGTTAATTAAGTTGTTAATTTTTAATTTTTAATTACCTAAATCTAAATTGCCTACATCTAGTGCAATTTTGAAAGGTATTAAATTGGCAGAGGACTTGGGGTTTCTTCCGCTACTGATAGAGTCCGATTCAGTTAATGTCATTAGTCTCATCTCAGGAAAAATTAACAGCGAATTAGAGATTGATTGTCTAATATCTAATATTAAAAGTTTTATTTTTAAGAAAAGTGTGTTTGCTATAAGACACATTCCCAGATCCGGTACTTCAGCAGCTCACAAAGCTGCAAAAATGGCTCTTGATCATGCTGAGTCGCGCACATGGTTACAGGATGCACCTCCTGACATTATACCTCTCTTGTAATGTTATGGTGTAATCAATGAAAATTTTGTTGTAAAAAAAAATCCTTTTAGAAATTAATATATACTCTTTTTTTTTTTTTGATACATTGGAGCCTAGTAAAACTAGGTTAAAACGGAACGGAAAATAAAGGTCCCATAAATATCATTACATAACCAATAACCAAGACCCTCAGGGGTAGAAATTAATATATACTCTTTTAATGTGGAAAATCCCTTCAGAATTAGTTCGATAAATACAGTATTCATCCAGTTACCGCAGGCTAATAAAGCTCATCCTGGATAACTCATGTCGCTTTTTACATATGCTGTAATCTAATTGGAGTGATTATCTTTGTAGCCCTACCTTGTCACTTGGCCAGAATCGAGGTTATATATGGTCATGCAATTATACATGAAAAAAGAATGTCTTTCCAGTAGTTCATTTTCCCTTTCATATAGAGCATACTAAGGATATATATATCGGAAACCTGAGAAAACTAATGAGATATTTGAAGGTTAAAGGGGAAGCCGGCTCCGTTATTAAAAGCAAACTTCTTTATTTATTTATAGACTAGAGTCAAAGGAGCTTCACCCGTTACACACTTGAATCCTTTTTCTAGGCACCAGAAAGGATCCCAACAATTATACATTACAAGTCATTGCCTTTATTTATAGACCAGACACAAGGCGCTCTGCCCATACAACATACTTGGAACATTTTTAAAGGCACACTAAAAGACCATCCACAACAAAACATTGATTCGATCATTATAATAGGACTCTTAATTAATGCATTCCAGCATCTCCTTCTGCAACGTGTCTGGCGACGTGGTTTTGTCTTCGTCTGTGCTCCGCCTTTCGTTTCTTGGATATCTTCATCATAGGTATTAGAGCCAAGTTAAGGTTAGGTAGATGATACAAGTCCTCTTCAAAAGGATTTTGCTACCTAGGTGTTAGAGCCTAGTAATATAAGGTATAATCTCGCATAAAATTGTGGGTCCAAGTGGAACTTACAATTAAATTTCTAGGAGATTGTACCTTACATCACACGCTTCCTTTACTACTTGACACATGTTAATTAATGCATTCCAGCATCTCCTACTGCAACGTGTCTGGCGACGTGGTTTTGTCTTCGTCTGTGCCCCGCCTTTCATTTCTTGGATATCTTCATCATAGGTATTAGAGCCAAGTTAAGGTTAGGTAGATGATACAAGTCCTCTTCAAAATAGCTCTCTGTCACAAGTGGTTCCGGTACGTAGATCCACGTCTTCTTTTGCAGTTCTTCTCATTCTTTGATTTCTTCGAATAGTTATCTGCATCGTGTTTACAGGTTAGGTAAGACTAAGGATTGGGTTCGCACAGTTCTAATATTTTGATTGGACCATCCTGCATCTATCTCTTATTTAGTTTAGCATGACTTATTTAACATCATAAATATTTATTTAATTTTATAATTTTTTAAATATTAAATAAATTATTTTTTTATTAGTAAAATTTTAAATTTTGAGTTTTTGAAAATAGATTGAAAAATATTTTTAAAATATTAAAATGTTTAAAATATTATTTATTTATTTAATAATTTTATTTCATTCATTTTATAACATAAATTTAAAAAATTACCTATTAAAAAAATTTATAATTTCTTAATAAAAACTCTTATTGATAGTCAAATACCTTAAAGTTTTAGTAAAAGTTTGCTTGTAAAAGATTTATTAACAAAAGTTATGCCTAAATAAGTTTTATTTGAAAAATTATATCAAGGCTTGATTTGGTACCAAAAGAAAATTATCATACACTTATATTTTTATATTATCATTTAAAACTGAAGAGAAGAGTAAAGAAAGATCAAACCAGAGTGACGAAAGGAAAAGTGAAGAAAGGTTAACATAAAATGAAAGAAAAGCCTCGGGTATTATACTATGATTTGGGAGAATGATGAGTTATTTAGTTTTGGTGGGTGTAAAAGGAAAACGAAGCTTAATAATATGAGCTTAAAACTCAATTAAAATGAGTTTAATGAAGGGTAGTTTTAGCATTTTAAAGCGCGATCATAGTTAATTTTAATTTTTGTAATTTATTGAATAAACTATTTGCAATGAATTAAGAAAAGTAATCAATAATTATAACAATAAAAGTAATGATTACTGAAACGACCCACCTCGAACTTCAAGAGCAAATCTGTCTAATTTCTTTTAACGTGATTAGTAAAACTTATTAATAAGGATTTTACTAAAATTTTCCAACATGCAAATCTGCAAAACAAACACTTTCAAAATAATTCAATACACAACAAACTTCATTGATCAACCTTCTCAACCATGATATTGATTATCACCTAAACACTTATAAAGTATCAAAAGATTATGTTATAGCTAATGTCAACATATATTAAACATTCATAATCATCAAATCATAATACAATTATACAATCCAAAATGAGATGATCTAAATGCCCTAATAATATCATTTATATCTTTTAGCACCATCACGTGGCCAAAATTCAAAAATACTACAGTCGTTGGGTCGATTAATATATCCACAACCTTCTGTGGGAGAAAAGTATAGTAAAATGGAATGAATATAAAACTCAATGAGTGAATAATAACTTTTGAAAATAATATATTTTAAAATAATTATATCTTTTCAATATACTATTTTCATCAAACTATAAGTAAGAACATAGATGAATTATTCGAACTTTAAATCAAACAACTGTTGTTTTAATTTTAAAGTGCGATCGTAGTAAATTTTTATTTTTTTTAATTTATTGAATAAACTATGTATAATCAATTAAGAAAAATAATCAATAACTATAACAATGAAAGTATTGATTACTGCAACGACCCACCTCAAACTTCGAGGGCAAGTCTATCTAATTTCTTCTAACGTGATTAGTAAAACTTATTAATGAGGATTTTGCTAAAAGTTCGTCGACATAGTCCCCCCCTATATTTATAAAATTTCTAACATGCAAATCTAAACGCTCCCAAAATAATTCAATACACAACTAACTTCATTGATCAACCTCCTCAACCATAATACTGAATATCACCTAAACACTTCTAAATTATCAAAAGATTATATTAGAGCTAATGTCAACATACATTAAACATTCATAATCATCAAATCATAATACAATTATACAATCCAAAATGAGATGATCTAAATGCACTAATAATATCATCTGTATCTCCTAGCACCATCACGTGGCCAAAAAAAAAAAACAAATACTACAATCACTGGGTCGATTGGTGTACCGCAACCTTCTTTAGGGGGAAAGTATAAAAAAATGAAATGAGTAATTTGACAAGAGGATTTTAATTTCTTGTGAAATTTGTGTTATTTTAAATCATTTTATAGAAATTAGGGATGGCAATGGGGAGTGGAGGGGAGAGGACCAATCTCCCCGTATCCATCCCCGATATTTTACGTATGTCTCCGTCTCCTCCCCATCCCCATCATAATTGCTTGAGAGAATCTCATTCTACTCCCCGAATAATAACACAGGGATCCTCGAGGATCCCCGATTCCCGAATAACTAATACATATTTTTATTTTTTATTTTTAGTTAATTAGATTAAAATAAAAAATTCAAACAAAAGTAAAGTTCGAAATATATTTTACATTAACATTGATTCATTATAAAAGTCACATGCAAAATACAAATTATCAAAATAATTATCTTTATCAATCTTCATAATCCTACAATAAAAAGAAAAAGAATTTACTTTTATATCGACAATAAAATAAATGAAATAAATGTAGATACTTAATTAATATTTTTAATAAAAAAATTAAAATTAAAACAAATTTTTGGGCTAATAGAATCTACTCGACCTTTTTAATGTCCTAAATAAAAATTTACGACTTTAATTAGTTAATTAGGCCTAAAAGTTGAATAATATAAATATTTTAATATTTTTTACTTTTACCAATATTTATAATTTTATAATATAATTCAAATTTTATTATTTATTTACTAGTAATTTTAAAAAAATAAAAATAAAATTAAAACTTAAAATGGGGAGGGGATGGGGATTCCACCCCATCCCCGCCCCTTCCCCGAATAAGAAACTGGGTAAAAAAATTTCTCCGTCCCTTCCCCGAATAAAAAATTGGGCATAGAATTATCTACGTACCCTCCCCAAATGGAAAAAATCCCCGAGGGTACCCGTCCCCGTGGGGATTTTTGCCATCCCTAAAATTCCATTGGCTTTGTGTTGCAACTCTGCAACGGAATGTCAAATCGACAATGAAATTTCTTTGTCCATTTTTCACGTGCACAACCATAAAAAAGAAAAAAAAAACAATATCACAATTGTATATATACGCTGGTGGGTCCATTTTCAAATTTGACAAGAGGATTTTAATTTCTTGTGGAATTTGTGTTATTTCAAATCATTTTATAGAAATTAGGGATGGCAATGGGGAGGGGAGGTGAGGGGACCAATCTCCCCGTACCCATCCTCGATATTTTACGTATGTCCCCGTCCCGTCCCCATCCCCGTCATAATTGCTTGAGAGAATCTTCATCCCCTCCCCGAATAATAACAGGGGATCCCCGAGAGTTCCCGATTCTCTAATAACTAATATATATATATATATATATATATATATATATATATATATATATATATAATTTTTTATTTTGAGTTAATTATATTAAAATAAAAAAATTCAAACAAAAGTAAAGTTTGAAATATATTTTACATTAGCATTGATCCATTATAAAAGTCACATGCAAAATACAAATTATCAAAATAATTATCTTTGTCAATCTTCATAATCCTACAATAAAAAGAAAAAGAATTTACTTGTATATCGACAATAAAATAAATGAAATAAATGTAGATACTTAATTAATATTTTTAATAAAACAAAATTTTTGGACTAATAGAATCTACCTGACCTTGTTAATGTCTTAAATAAAAATTTAAGACTTTAATTAGTTAATTAGGCCTAAAAGTTTAATAATATAAATATTTTAATATTTGTTACTTTTACCAATATTTATAATTTTAAAATATAATTTAAATTTTATTATTTATTTACTAGTAATTTTAAAAAATAAAAATAAAATTAAAAATTAAAATGGGGAAATGGGGAGGGGATGGGCATTCCACCTCATCCCTGCCCTTCCCCGAATAAGAAACTGGGCAAAACATTTTTCCCGTCCCTTCCCCGAATAAGAAATTGGGTATAGAATTATCCCCATACCCTCTCCAAATGGGAAAAATCCCCGAAGGTACCCGTCCCCGAATGAGAAATTGGGTATAGAATTTATTCTACTTTTTCTCATAATTTCATGAAGAGAAAGAAGTATCATATTTGCTATTGTTTTGTAGAGAAATTTTTTTTATTAAAATAATATATTTACACTTTTATTTAAAGAATCTTTTAATTTTTTTTCCACTCTTTCATTTACAATGTATAAGAGTAAATAAATATTTAAAGAATTAAATTTAGAAGAATATTTTAGTGATCCTCTTAGATCTACTTAGTGTCTGTTTGGTATAATTTATGTAATGCTCATAAGTATTTATTTAATCTCATAAATTCTTATCATAATTTTTGTTACTGTTTTTTTTTAGAGATTTTACAGTTTAAATAAGTTATTTTATTTCTACTAATAAAATCTCAAATTAGGAGTAGAGATTGAAATTTTTTTAAATATTAAAATATCTAAAATATTCTCTTCTTATTTAATATTTTTTTCATAACATAACTTTAAAAACTTGTCTATTAAAATAATTTCATAAATTTTTAATAAAAATTTTTATTAACAATCAACAACTAAAATTTTTTAAGTAAAAAATTTATTTATAAAAATTTTATTATCAAAAACTCTATTTACCATACATGTTCTCTTCGTGTAAAGCCTTTTGCAGCAAGATGCGCCTTGTATCTCTCCACATTGCCTTTCGAATCCCTCTTGGTTATAAATATCCATTTGTAACCAATAGGTTTCGCAACTTCTAGTGATGGGACAAAATCTATATTCAATATGCACCATGAGCTTAATATTCCTTATTAGTGCCAATTAAATCATGAGGGGGGTTTCTACTCCTCATGAATCATATTTTAATCAATATGGTGCTAAGGGCTTATTGTGCTAAATAGAAATAACATTGCACTGGGGAGCCGGTTATACCAGTGCAGTATATAGACAAGATTATTACTATCTATCGACGAAAAGTCAAAACATCCACATAAATCAAAGGGGAAGAGAAAGTAAATTTACCAAATAAATCCCAAGGAACATGTTGAGACTTCACATTCAATCCAAACTTGAAAGAAAATTAACTACTCATAATCGAACTAGGGGTAAAATGAAAATTTATTAAAATATGTAGAAAATACAAAATGAAGAATGAATTATAGAAAATGGAGCTAAAAAATGAATTCAGGAGTGTCAAATTAGAGGGGAGCCCCCTATTTATAGATATAACGAGTAAATCATGACCATTAGATTAAAATGATTTGGACACTTAGGATTGCGCCGCGTGACAAATTCTGATTGGATAGAACACATCATCAGGGCTGTCATTCCGTGTATATGCATGTATCGTACGCACGTTTTTCGATCCACTAACATATTCCAGGTCACCGGTCAACTCCACATAATCCTTTTAGTCCAATAAGATCGTGACACATCATCAGTCAACGCCAACTCATCAGTCAACGCCACATAAGTAGTCAAGCCATATCATACGTCCAATCGAATGCTGCCACATCATTGATTATTGCCATATCATCGGTCCGTATATGTGAACAATGTCGTGAATAGTACCGTAAACAATATCGTAAATGTGAACAGTGCCATACATGTGAACATTGCCGTGCATGTGAATTGTGTTATTTACCCTTTTATACTCCTAAGGTTTTCGACTGTCATGAGTTCAAAATGTTATCCATTTTGCTGTCTGATTTCTCGTTCCTTGTGAAATGACCATGATGCTCCCTAAAATATATAAAATACTTAATTATAATAGAACACACATAATTAAATCACAAGGGACTTAAATACATAAAAATAGGGATGTTAACAAGACTTGGAGTGTAAAATGGTAATTTTCTCCTTTATAAATATACAATTTCTAACACTCAACACCCCCCCCAATCAGCTTATTGCTAGTTCCTAGCAAATAAAGCGAAGACAAAATTCAAACCCAAAATGATTTTTTTAAAACAATCGTGTTTATTCAATCAGACTAATGATAACAATCAAATAAAAGTATAAGCATAATCTCCAGCCTAAAGAAATATCATCCCCACATCAACTGTCCATATAAATTAGTCCAGTAGACTTTATCATGGCTACAATAATCAAGCCACTTTTAAGAATGACATGTCAAACAAAAAATCTCACCGGTAGTAGTGATACTTTCACAAAGAAATTAAACCTAATAAAGATAGTCAATGCAATGAATGGTAAATTGAAAAAAAATAATAAAGAAGTAATACCACACACTCTCACCAAGATGAAAGAAATATACCCACAGCTTAAAACTAACACGATCTTAAGTCAAACAAAATGCCAGTCAAACCAATGTTCCGCACTTGTTTAAGCACCTACAATTATGCATATGATTTAAGCACACAATTTATTATAAATCAAACAAAACTTATTAAAAGTAAACTAAAATGTATGTTCATTCAAAACATTACTAAAATGCAATAAAAACATGTCATTTATTCTCTAAGTAATCATGATTTAAGTCTAAAAGTGCTATGATAACTCACATTTTATAGAGTTATCAGTTGGCCAACTCAACCAACTATTGTGGAATTTAAAATTAGCTTACTGGCAAGAAGTAACTGGCAAACAAATGAGTGGGGCCTCAGTAAAAAATGAGGAGGGAAATATTTTTCACTGATAATAAGAGACATTAATTTAGATGACATAGTGGTTGTAGATCTAAATAAGATGTTAATAAGTTAATAGGTAATTAACTAGAAGGTAGCTCACAAATGAGGGGAACATAAAGGAATCACGATAATGGTGGCTAGTACAAGCCAAAGAAAAAGTTTTAAAGGGAATTGCTACAACTGAGGAAAGACAAACCATATGGTGAATATTACTGGTCTATGAAAAAGTTTAAAGAGAGTAATGCAGCCACTTCCAATCAAAAGAAGGATAATGACGAGGAATGGGAAGCCGAAGCATCAATCACTATTGAGGAAAAGAAACGGGCCTCACAGTCACAATACCTAGCCAACTTAACTACGAGAGTAATTGGATCGTTGATCTAGGATGTTCATATCACATGATTAGTGATAGAAAGAAGCTACAAGACATGACTAAATACAAAGAAGGTCGTGTGGTAGTAATAGTAAATAACTTGTAACTGCCAATAGCTCACGTTGGCACTACAGTTCTGACATTTCAATATAGTTCATTATAAAATATCACTTTAAGACGTGCATTATGTTCTAAATATGAAGAAAAACCTACTTTCAATATCATAACTAACATCATTAAGCAACTATGTTTTGTTCAGTCTTCAAGATGTCAAAGTGTATCAAGATGTAAAAATCTCAGGGACACTTACAATAGCAAAACAAAGGTTTGAGTTAATTCATTTATTATCAGTAGAGTTTGCTTATATAGACAAGACTCGAAAGAACGAGACAATAGATTTATTACATGCTCGGTTGGGACATGTTAGTTACAACAAGTTGAAAGTGATTATGAACAAGTCAATGCTCAGAGGTCTACCTAAACTTAATGTGCGAATAAACAAGGTGTTTGTAGAGTCTCAATATGGTAAAGTTCACCAACTCTCATATGAGGACTCGAAGTTTAGAGTAAAAGAGCCATTGAAGTTGGTAAACTCTAACGAGTTTGGTCCTATTAATCAACCTTCTATTAGTGGCATACGATGCATGGTCACATTTATCAATGACTTCTCTGGGTATGTCTGATTCTTCTTACGAAAAGAAATTTGCTACTTTTTTAATATTTAAAGTATTCAGATAGCCCAAGCAAAATTAAAAAGCAGGTTTGTTGTCTACAAATAGACAATGTAGAAGAGTATACATTACATGAGTTCTCCTAGTACATATCTTCGAGATTATAAGATACGCCATCAGTTCACTTGTGTCAATATACCATAACAGAATAGCGTAGCAGAACAAAAAAATCGATATCTAGCGGAGATCTATTGAAGTATGATACATCCAAAGAATGTACTAGAGAGGTTTTGGGTCGAAGCTATGAAGATAGCAACTCATGTGATTAATAGAGTTTCTCAACTGAAATTGGGGGTCATATCACTTTACGAGAAGCTATGAAATGTGACACCTACAGTCATGAACTTTTGTGTATTTGGTTGTGTATGCTATGTCTTTGTGCACACATGAAGGCAAAGATTCACAATATAGAACAATGTATCAACAATTGGTAGGTAGTTTAATCTACCAAATGCTGAATCAACCGAATATTTCATATGTCATAGGTGTCATGAGTTGGTAAATGCAAAATCCAAAAAAGCTTCACTTGGAAGTAGTTCTGTGAATACTAAGATATGTGAAGAGTACAAACAACTATGGTTTATTGTGCAAGAAAGATGAAATTACAAGCTGACTAGCTATTGTGACGCTGACTACGCCGGAGATCATGATACAAAAAGATTAACTACTAGGTATGTTTTCAGAATTAGGTCTGGAGTAGCTTTTTAGTGTAGTAAGAGACAACCAACTGTATCACTATCAACCACAGAGGCAGAGTATAAAACAATAGTGATGACAGCTAAAAAAAACACTTGGTTGATGTAGTTGATCAAGGATCTACACCAACTAGTAGATTATGTATGCAATACCATTGTATTACGATAGTCAATCGATAATCAACTTGGTAGAAAATCTAGTTTTCCATGCAAGAACTAAGCATGTAGAGGTCTATTATCACTTCATCAGGGAAAAGGTATTACAAGATAAAGTTGAGATGCAGTACGTCAAGACAAACAATTAAGTTACGGATTTTTTTTTTTATAAAAAGTCTTTGTACCATGAAGTTTAAAAAGTTTCGTGAGCAGCTTAATATGGATCGAAGGATGAAACTTGGTTTTGAGGGGGAGTGTTAAAAGTACAACACCAATTTTATGATCCAATTAAATAACATTTGTTCAAACCCAAGTTCAAAGCTCAATCCATAGAAGACTTAAGAATTGTGTAGAGAACATGGGACATTTCTAATCTAAAAATATTTAATGATGATGAAAATATCTTATTTTAGAAATCTCTTGAACAGTGGTATTTATAAAATGTGATTGTTAAATTTTTATAATTTAATGTTTTGTGTGGTTTATATTAGTTTTAGGATACTATAAATACTGTTAAACTCTTTGTTGTAGGCATCAAGAGAGGGAGTGAAGAATTAGTAGGAAGAAAAAGTATTGTAGTATTTTTCTTATAAAATATCAATAAAATCCTTTAATTTAGTAAAATTCTTCTATTTCTTAAATATTTTTAGTCTTAAGCAGCTTCGTCCTTCTTTCTCAACAAACGTATTCCATTTAGTATATGAAAAGAAAGTTGTGAGCTTGTGAAGAGAGAATAATTAGAATATCTTTTGCAATTGTTATTTTCCCAATTTTAAGTAACAGAGTTGCTTTCTCCTAGTATAAGAGAGATTGTACTTGTTCTATCCTTGTATTCAAAGAAAATTGTTATAATCCTCATTTGAATAGTGAATTCTTTCTACTTTTGTTGTGGATTTTTAACCCGGTTTATTTGGAATTTTTTCCACTTAAAATTTTTGTGTCCCATATATCTTCATTTGTTCTTAATATCACTTTGGTTACGGTCTGATACGGTCCTTAATTTCCTAATAGAAAACAACCGAAACCATCCAATAACGAGAGTGATCTCTGAAAGCTCCATTGCAAAACATGGATAACCGCTGCTTAGGCCATCTGTATTAACTTTTACCCAGCCATGCACTATCGGGCAAATTTTAGCAAAATATTGAAAATGAGAGGTATAACCAGCTTGTATTAGATGAAAGGAGGATGGGGTGTTTTCATATCGTAGCTCTGTCACGGCATCGATGTGAAGAAGATGAGTTGGTCATGTCTAATTAACAAAAAAAAAAAAATCCTTTCTGCTAATCCCAATTTCAAAGCTTTCTTGTGTCGGACTTTAATTCTAACTTTGTGATATCACACTTTCAATGGTTATTTTACCTTTATATTCACTATTGACTGATAGGGGTGAAATGAATAATTAAAACTCTATTATGGATATAAATAACAAAAAAAAAATTTATGTGTCGCGGAACTGGTACTCATATGAAAATAACATTTGACAATATCGAACCATTGGAGCACTAAATAAATTATAGCATTATATAAAAGGGAATTTGAATACATGATCATGTTATGCCCTACGGACTTTCTTTTGTATTTGTTGGCAAAAATTTGCAGATCGTAGATATTTGCCCCTAAGGTAACAAAACTGCAAAAGCATTTCGTGGGTAACAAGTACTCGGGCTTTTATCTAGAATATCTTTACTCGTCAATATCAATAAATCACTTAGATTTTATGGGCTACGAATGGAAATTGTTAAATTCATTATTTGTAGAGTTTGCATTTTATGGCAAGTCTAGTTAAATTAGAATTTTATTTATTGTATATCTTGTAATAGTGATTAATTTATTAATTCCCTAATTTAGTGAGATTTCAATTTATTAAGAATATTTATTTCCTAATTTAATTAGATGGCTAACTTAACAAGTCAATTAATGATGTGATTCTATAATTGGCGCATGAGCTCTATTTAGAGTAAGAAGTCGGTTTAAACAAGAAGTTTATTAAATGCTTTAAATATTTCTTGGGAGACAAGCAATGTAAGAAAATTAGATTTAATCCTATTCAGATTCATAGGAATTATAAAAGAAAATAAACTCTTATTTGGAAAGAATCAAAATCTTTTAAGAGTTACTATTTTTGTGAAACCCTAGTGCCTATAAAGAGAGGTATTTCGCAATTGAAGGTGCGCAACACTGAGCACAAAGTAGGGAAGCAAAATTCGGCCTTCTCCCTAAAGAATCCTAATTTGGCACATAATATTGTGTTGATTTATTTACTTATCTTCTTTTCATATTTGTGTAGAGTCTATGTGAATCTTGGATCACTAGACATTAAAAAATTGAAGAATTGCTATTGATCACTTTGCGAAGTGCGTTAAGTATTGTGGATCAAGAGGGGTAACAATTATTTAAGAGAAGCAAATTCAGTCTGTATAGTGATAAACTGTAAGTGGGAGTTTTAAGTTTGATAAATCTATGGTTGTAACATTTCAACTTAGTGAATTGCTTTTCATCTGAGCGTGACCTCGTGGATGTAGAATTAATTAATCCGAATCATGTAAAAATCTATGTACCATTTAATTTCTGTAATTTATTGTGTTTTTGAAAAATTAATATTTTGATGCGGATAAACAATAAGCGTAAACATTAACTATAAACAATAAGCATAAACAATAATGATGAATAGTGGTAAACAATATTTCCGAAAGTTAATTAAGTTGTTAATTTTAAATTTTTAATTACCTACATCTAGTGCAATTTTGAAAGGTATTAAATTGGCAGAGGACTTGGGGTTTCTTCCGCTACTGATAGAGTCCGATTCAGTTAATGTCATTAGTCTCATCTCAGGAAAAATTAACAGCGAATTAGAGATTGATTGGCTAATATCCGATATTAAAAGTTTTATTTTTAAGAAAAGTGCGTTTGCTATAAGACACATTCCCAAATCCGGTAATTCAGCAGCTCACAAAGCTGCAAAAATGGCTCTTGATCATGCTGAGTCGCGCACATGGTTACAGGATGCGCCTCCTGACATTATACCTCTCTTGTAGTGTTATGGTGTAATCAATGAAAATTTTATTGTAAAAAAAAAATCCTTTCAGAAATTAATATATATATATATTTTTTTTGATACATTGGAGCCGAACGGAGAATAAAGATCCCATATATATCATTACATAACCAATAACCAAGACCCTCGGGGGTAGAAATTAATATATACTCTTTTAATGTGGAAAATCCCTTCGGAATTAGTTCGATAAATACAATATTCATCCAGTTACCGCAGGCTAATAATGCTCATCCTGGATAACTCATGTCGCTTTTTACATATGCTGTAATCTAATTGGTGTGATTATCTTTGTAGCCCTACCTTGTCACTTGGCCAGAATCGAGGTTATATATATGGCCATGCAATTATACATGAAAAAAGAATATCTTTCCAGTAGTTCATTTTCCCTTTCATATAGAGCATACTAAGGATATATATATCGGAAACCTGAGAAAACTAATGAGATATTTGAAGGTTAAAGGGGAAGCCGGCTCCGTTATTAAAAGCAAACTTCATTATTTATTTATAGACTAGAGTCAAGGAGCTTCACCCGTTACACACTTAAATCCTTTTTCTAGGCACCATAAAGGATCCCAACAATTATACATTACAAGTCATTGCCTTTATTTATAGACCAGACACAAGGCGCTCTGCCCATACAACATACTTGGAACATTTTTAAAGGCACACTAAAAGACCATCCACAACAAAACATTGATTCGATCATTACACTGGAGGTCGCCTTTTCATCGGAAATTGAGATTTACCTTACCAAGAGGTAATATCAACGTTACACAAAACATGAAATATAACCATGTCTAACCTTATATCTAGATTAGATTACACAGTACACACCAGCTTAATTATCTTACAGTAGTATTCAATTGGAATACAAACGCCAATACACTTTACCATCGAAAGTATGATCAGAATCCAGAACATTTCCATGAGGTACCTCTATGAGATTAATCTGCAAAACAAGAGAACCTCCTTCCTGCACATGACGATCTTTATACAGTTCATCTAATTGAACCATAGTTCTAAGGCCATGAATAGGACGCTTTTTATCAATAGGCCTATAACCATTAGTATAACCAGATGCAACAACATCAAAAGATGCTTCAGCATCAATATTATTGGCGGCTGCAGGAGGCAGATCTCCTCTCCAAGCATCCTCGTTAGCTCTGGGAACAAATAGGACGGCCCAAGAAACAATAGGAGCCCAACTTCGACCAAACAAACCAAAATCCATCCTATTCAAGTTCTTCAAAACACCAGGATCTGCATAACGCAGAAAAAAGTAGTCTGATTTAAAACCTATCAATTTTCGCTGATCACACGCCATATCTTATTAATGAAAAATAAGCGCTCAGAATCAGATCACTTGCCTCAGAAATTATTTTCGTTGCTCTGTCACTCTTTTTTCTGCTGCCGTCCAAAGACATTTTCACGTCTATTTATGCAAGGGAGGAATTCGAACACAAACAAATCACAAATAATTATTAATTAATTATAATAGGACTCTTAATTAATGCATTCCAGCATCTCCTTCTGCAACGTGTCTGGCGACGTGGTTTTGTCTTCGTCTGTGCTCCGCCTTTCATTTCTTTGGATATCTTCGTCATAGGTATTAGAGCCTAGATAAGGTTAGGTAGATGATACAGAGTCCTCTTCAAAAGGATTTTGTTACCTTATATGCAATATATGTAACGTAAGGTTGGTATTAGAGCTCAATAAAAAATTAGATAAAAAAAATTGGATAAAAAATTAGGTAAAAAAATTATATAAAAAAATTTTTTCTTCTTCGAATAAAAAATTAGATAAAAAAATTTTCTCATTCCTTCACTGAATAAAAAATTAGGTATAAAATTATCCATGTATTCTCTCCAAATGAAAAAAATTTCTAAAAATACCCGTTCTCGTGGGAATTTTTATCATCCCTAAAATTCCATTGGCTTCGTGTTGCAACTCAGCAATAGAATCGCCAATGAAATTTCTTTATCCATTTTTCACGTGCACAGCCATAAAAAGAAAAAAAAATATCACAATTGTGTGTATATGCTGGTGGGTCCCTTTTCAAATTTGACAAGAGGATTTTAATTTCTTGTGGAATTTGTGTTACTTCAAATCATTTTATAGAAAATAATTTCATTGGCTTCCTATTGCAATTCTGCAACAGAATGTCAAATCGACAATGAATTTCTTTGTCCATTTTTCACGTGCACAACCATAAAAAAGAAAAAAACATTATCACAATTGTATGTATATGCTGGTGGGTCCCTTTTCAAATTTGAAAAGAGGATTTTAATTTCTTGTGGAATTTGTGTTACTTTAAATCATTTTATAGAAATTAGGGATGGCAATGGGGAGGGGAGAGGAGGGGAGGGGACCAATCTCCCTGTATCCATCCCCGATATATTGCGTATGTCATCGTCCCCTCCCCATCCCCGTCATAATTGCTTGAGAGAATCTCTTTTTCCTCTCCGAATAATAACAGGGGATCTCTAAGGCTTTCCGATCCCTGAATAACTAATATATTTTTTTTTATTTTGAGTTAATTATATTAAAATAAAAAATCCAAACAAAAGTAAAGTTCGAAATATATTTTACATTAACATTGATCCATTATAAAAGTCACATGCAAAATACAAATTATCAAAATAATTATCTTTGTCAATCTTCATAATCTTACAATAAAAAGAAAAAGAATTTACTTTTATATCGACAATAAAATAAATGAAATAAATGTAGATACTTAATTAATATTTTTAATAAAACAAAATTAAAATTAAAAAAAAATTTTGGGCTAATAGAATTTACCCGACCTTTTTAATGTCCTAAATAAAAATTTAAAACTTTAATTAGTTAATTAGGCCTAAAAGTTTAATAATATAAATATTTTAATATTTGCTACTTTTACCAATATTTATAATTTTATAATATAATTCAAAATTTATTATTTATTTATTAGTAATTTTAAAAAATAAAAATTAAATTAAAAATTAAAATAGGAAAATGGGGAGGAGATGGTGATTCCACCTCATCCCCGCCCCTTTCGCAAATAAGAAACTAGGTAAAAAAAATTTTCGGTCCCTTCCCCGAATAAGAAATTAGGTATAAAATTATTCTCGTACCCTCCCCGAATGGGAAAAATCCTCAAGGGTACCCGTCCCCGAATGAAAAATTGGGTATAAAATTTATTCTAGTTTTTCTCATAATTTCATGAAGAGAAAGAAGTATCATATTATTTTTTTGATTAAAATAATATATTTATACTTTTTTTTAAAGAATCTTTTAATTTTTTTCCACTCTTTCATTTACAATATATAAAAGTAAATAAATATTTAAAGAATTAAATTTAGAAGAATATTTTAGTGATCCTCTTAGATCTACTTAGTGTCTGTTTGGTATAATTTATGTAATGCTCATAAGAATTTATTTAATCTCATAAAATCTTATCATAATTTTTGTTACTGTTTATTTTTTTTTAGAGATTTTACTGTTTAAATAAGTTATTTTATTTCTACTAATAAAATCTCAAATTAAGAGTAGAGATTGAAATTTTTTTAAATATTAAAATATCTAAAATATTCTCTACTTATTTAATATTTTTTTCATAACATAATTTTAAAAATTTATCTATTAAAATAATTTCATAAATTTTTAATAAAAATTTTTATTAACAATCAACAACTAAAATTTTTTAAATAAAAAATTTATTTATAAAAATTTTATTATCAAAAACTTTATTTAAATAAATTTTATTTAAAAAATTATATTAAACGGAGCCTTACCCTCGCGAATCGCGATACCATAACTGATACCATAACTATTTTGAAGAAATGGAAGAATGGAAAGAATTGAAAAGACAAAATCGCGTTGTAAAAGAGGATGTGGATCAACGTACTGAGGCCACTAATGACAAATAGATACACATTTTGAAGTAGACTCCCAGCGTCTACCAAACCTAAACAGGTACAGAGACCTTTTGTTTTGTTTTTGACAATATGTGCAGATACGTACGAATGCATTAATTAATGAAAAGCAGAGGGTAGAAGAAAACAAAGCTACGTCGCCAGACACGTTGCAGAAGGGATTCTGGAATGCATGAATTAAGGGGTCTTAAGTATTCAATAGTGACTTCTTTTTTGTGTTTTTCCATAAGAAGATGCCGGAATGCATTAATTAAGAGGCCCACTGTGATTAATTCATAACTACCAGTAATTTGTTTTTTTTTTACAATAGGTACAGTTACGTATGACTGAAGAAATAAAAAAAAAAATGAAAAGCAGAGGGTAGAAGAAAACAAAGCTAATTCCATTGGCTTCGTGTTGCAACTCTGTAACAGATTGTCAAATCGATAATGAAATTTCTTTCTCCATTTTTTACGTGCACAGCCATAAAAAAAGAAAAAAAAATCACAATTGTATGTATATGCTGATGGGTCCCTTTTCGAATTTGACAAGAGGATTTTAGTTTCTTGTGGAATTTATATTACTTCAAATTATTTTATTAAAATTAGAAATGGCAATGGAGAGCGGAGAGGAGGGGATCAATTTCTTTGTATATATTCCCAATATTTTACGTATGTCCCCGTCCCCTTTCCATTCCCGTCATAATTACTTGAAAGAATTTCCTTTCCCTCCCCGAATAATAACAGGGGATCTCTGAGGATCCTTGATCCCTAAATAACTAATACATATTTTTTTTTAATTTTGAGTTAATTACATTAAAATAAAAAATCCAAACAAAAGTAAAGTTCGAAATATATTTTACATTAACATTGATCCATTATAAAAGTCACATGCAAAATACAAATTATCAAAATAATTATCTTTGTCAATCTTCATAATCCTACAATAAAAAAAAAAAGAATTTACTTTTATATCGACAATAAAATAAATAAAATAAATGTAGATACTTAATTAATATTTTTAATAAAATAAAATTAAAATTAAAACAAAATTTTTAAGCTAATAGAATCTACCCGACCTTTTTAATGTCTTAAATAAAAATTTAAAACTTTAATTAATTAATTAGACCTAAAAGTTTAATAATATAAATATTTTAATATTTGTTACTTTTACCAATATTTATAATTTTATAATATAATTCAAAATTTATTATTTATTTACTAGTAATTTAAAAAATAAAAATAAAATTAAAAATTAAAATAGGGAAATGGGGAGGGGATGGGGATTCCACCTCATCCCCGCCCCTTCCCCAAATAAGAAATTAGATAAAAAAAATTTCTCCGTTCCTTTCCCGAATAAAAAATTGGGTATAAAATTATCCCCGTATCCTCCCTTAATGGAAAAAATTTCTAAAAGTACCCATCCCTATGGGAATTTTTGCCATCCCTAAAATTCCATTGGCTTCGTGTTGCAACTCTGCAACAGATTGTCAAATTGACAATGAAATTTCTTTGTCCATTTTTCACATGCACAGCCATGAAAAAGAAAAAAATATATCACAATTGTATGTATATGCTGGTGGGTCCCTTTTCAAATTTGACAAGAGGATTTTAATTTCTCGTGGAATTTGTGTTACTTCAAATCATTTTATAGAAAATAATTTCATTGGCTTCGTGTTGTAATTCTGCAACAGAATGTCAAATCGACAATGAAATTTCTTTGTCCATTTTTCACGTGCACAACCATAAAAAAGAAAAAAAAATATCACAATTGTATGTATATGCTGGTGGGTCCCTTTTCAAATTTGACAAGAGGATTTTAATTTCTTGTGGAATTTGTGTTACGTCAAATCATTTTATAAAAATTAGGGATGGTAATGGGGTGGGGAGGGGAGGGGACCAATCTCCCTGTATCCATTCCTGATATATTGCGTATGTCCTCGTCCCCTCCCCATCCCCGTCATAATTACTTGAGAGAATCTCCTTCTCCTCCCCGAATAATAACAAGGGATCCAGAAGGGTCTCCGATCCTCGAATAACTAATACATTTTCTTTTATTTCGAGTTAATTATATTAAAATAAAAAATCCAAACAAAAGTAAAGTTCGAAATATATTTTACATTAACATTGATCCATTATAAAAGTCACATGCAAAATACAAATTATCAAAATAATTATCTTTGTCAATCTTCATAATCTTACAATAAAAAGAAAAAGAATTTACTTTTATATCGACAATAAAATAAATGAAATAAATGTAGATACTTAATTAATATTTTTAATAAAATAAAATTAAAATTAAAACAAAATTAAAATTAAAACAAAATTTTTGGGCTAATAGAATCTACCCGACCTTTTTAATGTCCTAAATAAAAATTTAAAACTTTAATTAGTTAATTAGGCCTAAAAGTTTAATAATATAAATATTTTAATATTTGTTACTTTTACCAATATTTATAATTTTATAATATAATTCAAAATTTATTATTTATTTACTAGTAATTTTAAAAAATAAAAATTAAAATAGGGAAATGGGGAGGAGATGGGGATTCCACCTCATCCCCGCCCCTTTCGCAAATAAGAAACTGGGTAAAAAAAATTTTCCGTCTCTTCCCCGAATAAGAAATTGGGTATAGAATTATTCTCGTACCCTCCCCGAATGGGAAAAATCCCCAAGCGTACCCATCCCCGAATGAAAAATTGGGTATAAAATTTATTCTACTTTTTCTCATAATTTCATGAAGAGAAAGAAGTATCATATTTGCTATTGTTTTTGTAGAGAAATTTTTTTGATTAAAATAATATATTTATACATTTTTTTAAAGAATCTTTTAATTTTTTTTCCACTCTTTCATTTACAATATATAAAAGTAAATAAATATTTAAAGAATTAAATTTAGAAGAATATTTTAGTGATCCTCTTAGATCTACTTAGTGTCTGTTTAGTATAATTTATGTAATGCTCATAAGTATTTATTTAATCTCATAAATTCTTATCATAATTTTTGTTACTGTTTATTTTTTTAAAAGATTTTATAGTTTAAATAAGTTATTTTATTTCTACTAATAAAATCTCAAATTAGGAGTAGAGATTGAAATTTTTTTAAATATTAAAATATCTAAAATATTCTCTACTTATTTAATATTTTTTTCATAACATAACTTTAAAAACTTATCTATTAAAATAATTTCATAAATTTTTAATAAAAATTTTTATTAACAATCAACAACTAAAATTTTTTAAATAAAAAATTTGTTTATAAAAATTTTATTATCAAAAACTTTATTTAAATAAATTTTATTTAAAAAATTATATTAAACCGAGCCTTACCCTCGCGAATGGCGATACCATAACTATTTTGAAGAAATGGAAGAATGGAAAGAATTGAAAAGGCAAAACCGCGTTGTAAAAGAGGACGTGGATCAACTTACCGAGGCCACTAATGACAAATAGCTACATATTTTGAAGTAGACTCCCAGCGTCTACCGAACCTAAACGGGTACAGAGACCTTTGTTTTGTTTTTGACAATAGGTGCAGATACGTACGAATGCATTAATTAATGAAAAGCGGTAGAAGAAAACAAAGCTAAGTCGCCAGACACGTTGCAGAAGGGATTCTGGAATGCATTAATTAAGGGGTCTTAAGTATTCAATAGTGACTTCTTTTTGTGTTTTACCATAAGAAGATGCCGGAATGCATTAATTAAGAGGCCCACTGTGATTAATTCATAACTACCAGTAATTTGTTTGTATTCGAGTTGCTCCTTTGTATAACTAGACGTGAAAATGAGTATTTGGTGGGGTGGTGGAGTCGAGGGTGCTAAGAGCAACAAAAATAAATTCTTAAGCAATTGTTCTGACTCTTGAGTGCTTATATTTATTTCATTAATCTCGGAAGATATGGCGTCTCATAAGGTGCCTGGTAATCGCAAATTGATAGGTGCCAAATCAGAATACTATTTTATGCTTTATGCAGGTACTGAAGAAGTGAAGAGCTACGACCGGATTGATTTTGGTATGTTTGGTCGGAGTTGGGCTCCCATTGTTTCTTGGGCCGTGATAGTGGTTCCCCACGAGCCGGAGAGTAATTGGAGAAAAAATTTACCTCCTCCAAGTGTCAATAATATGGACCCCGCTAGCTCGCTTTGTGTCATTGCATCTGGTTCTTCTAATGGTTATAAGCCTATAGGTGATGATAAACATGATCGTCCTTTTCATGGCGTTAGAACTACAGTTCGATTGAACAAATTGAAATATGATCGTGAAGTGTTGCGCGGAGGTTCTCTTGTTTTGGAGATTAATCTTCTAGAGGTTTTTTCCGGAGGAGATGTTGTGGATTCTGATCATACTTTTGATGGTCAAGTGTTCTGGAACTTGTACTCGAATTGAATATTGTACGGTGAGATAAGTTGATGTGTGTATTAATGGTATTATCTAATATAAACATAGGATTGGACATATAGTTGTGTCAATGTATTGTGTAATTTAACTACCTCTAGATAATATTATCGTTTGTGTAATGATTGTAATTGATGTTTTGTTGGAGGATCCTTTAGTATGCTTATAAAAAGGATTCAAGTGTGTTGTAACGAGCAGAGCTCTTCTAAGTCTAGTCCATAAATAAATAAAAGAGTTGACTATAATGTAATATTGTGGGGTCTTCTACTGTGTCTATAAAAAGGATCCAAGTGTGTTGTAATATGAGTAGAGATTCATGAATTTAGTCTATAAATAAATTAAACAAGTGGTTTATATAGTTCTTTTATGAACATGTATGGTCTCATTTCCTTCATAAAGCAATGTATAGACGTAGAGATTCATGAATTTAGTCTATAAATAAATTAAACAAGTGTTTTATATAGTCCTTTTATGAACATGTATGGTCTCATTTCCTTCATAAAGCAATGTATAGCCGTTGTGACAAAATCTTATTACTCAAGTTTACTCATGAATCCTTGAATTTAGTGTATAAAAAAATTAAACAAGTGTTTTATATAGTCCTTTTATGAACATGTATGGTCTCATTTCCTTCAAAAAGCAATGTATAGCCGTTGTGACAAAATCTTATTACTCAAGTTTACTCATGAATCCTTTACACAAATGTATAGCGGTTGTGATAAAACCTTATTACTCAAGTTTACTCATGAATCCTTTACACAAATGTTACAAATGTATAATAACAAAATTGAGAAGTCATTTTCACACGTTACAAATATATACTAACAAAACTGAAATAACATTATTACAAATTAGAACAATATGTAATAACAAAAAATAAATAAATAAACTCGAGGCTTGTAAAGTTAATAGTTTATTTAAAACAAATTCGCATCTTCTCAATGGTGCTTAATTTATATCAATCTCTGTCTTTCAAGATGCAACGGATTCGAATAGTCTCATGAGCACAATCATACTATTCTATCAAATTTGAAACTAGTGTTTGAACTAAAATCAGAGAAAATTTGTTTCAGATAGAAGAAGGAAATGCCACTTCAATTTTGTGTGTTTTGCAAATAAAATTAGAAACCAATTTATAGAATTTTTGGAGGACATTTTTGGTATAGAAAAATTAGGCAGTAACTATTGAATTTAATACTTAAATAAAATCTATAACAAAAGCATTTGTTTACCGTCAATCACTTGTAATATAAAGCCAAATTTTTCCTTCAAAATTAGCCATATACGTCACTTAACAGCCCTTTAATCTCTTGCTATTAAGATCAATATCAATATCAAATATTGATATTGCTTTTACCCTTTACAGTTTTAGTTTTAATTCAATGCAATTATAGTGCAATAAAAAGAAAAATAAAGGATAAAAAACACCTTTAATCTTTTCCAAACCAATGGGTGATAAGCACTAATTTGAATTTTCTATTATTCGTCCTAAAGATCTCACGAAGGAGATTCTGAATCATTCACGTAAGAATATTTCCTCAATAGACATCTAACTCAAAACTAGCCTTCAAATAATTGAATGCTTATTTAATTCCTATATTTTAACTTAAATATCCGTTTAGTCTCATATTATAAAATATATCTCAAAATACCCATGTATATTTTGGTTTTATGATAATACCCTTCAAATAACATTCTTGACATGAATTAATTATCTATAAAATATTAATTAGCATCTTAACCAATAATTAAATATTAGCAAATTAATTAACAAATATCAGGAGTGAAAGAACTAATATTTCCTGTACCCTTGCAACAACCTTACTAATAATTATTTATAAATAAATTAATATTAGCCAACTTAAAAATGAACATTTTAAGTAAAATAATGATATAAAATGTTTATTAATATCTTTACAACAATATTAATAATAATTGTTTAATAAAAATTAATTTACTAAATTAATTCTAAAGTAAAATAATAATATAAAAATTTGGGTAAATTTTTATGCTACTTTTAAGATAAATTTTGATAAATTAACATTTTTTATAAATATCCCAATGTTATCGTAAAAAGAAAAAAATTAAGGGTAGTAATGAAATATACTTGGCATCATGGGTGTCTTGACTTAATAAAGTTACTTTTGAATGCATTATAAAATTGTATTGTTCGATAGTCATTAAAATCTAACCTTATTAAAACGCACGGTTTACAAGCATGTTCACATGAAAAAAATGAAGGTGCCTTAGATGCCACTAACAGACAAAAAAAAAAAAAAAGATTTTGTACACCAACAAATAGAAAAATACAATTTTTTATATATTAAAATCTGTGTTTTTTTTGTATTTTAATGTGTAAAGCGAAGATACTCTCACTAGTGAAGGAATATGTGTGTGTGTGTGTATGTATGTATCTCTGTTTGTGTGTAAAATATTCCCTATGTTTTAATTTAAGTACCTATTTAGTCCTTATATTTTAAAAAATACCTCAAGATACCCTACTATTAAATATATTACAATCTTACCCTTACTTTTATTTACTTTTAGAATAATATCCTTACAACAATATTTTTAACATGAATTTCTATTTTAAAAAAATTAATTAGCAAATTAACCAATAATTACTTATTACCAAATTAAGAAATAAATACCATAATGAAACAAATAGTATTTTTCATAACTCACAACAATCTTGCTAATTATTATTTATAAATAGATTAATATCAACCAATTTAAAGCAATTTTTAATATCCTTGCAACAATCATTTTGATAATTTTTTTGTAAAAAATTAATTTACCAAAGTCATCTAAAAATTAAATAATAACAACTAATTTTATTTTATTTTTAAAGCTAATTTGATATATTTTTATTTTCTCCCATAGTAACCAATGTATTCTTTATATATAAACACATGTATGGAGCGCCTTTATCTGCAGTGAAACAATTGAATAAAAATGTCCTTTTAACTCTAAAATCGATAGCCTCTTTTCCTTCTAGATGCCTCTGGTTTTTAGAAAAGATTATTATTCTTTACAAAGATCCCTTGTCTTCCATGATGTTGCTGAAACCACTAGTGCTTAAGGGCTAGTTTGGTAATGCTGTAACTTTTAAAATAATTATTGTTAACCATACTGTATAAATAATCAACAATAAAGAGAATCAGCTAAACGTTTAATAAAATTTACTTTTAAAAAATGCTGTGAGTTTTAAAAACATTTGTATGTGTTTAGTAAATCTTATTATTAAACTACAGTAAACTACAGTAAGCTTTTGTATTTTGTTATCTCAATATAATTGGTAATAATAATCTCTTTAAAATAATGATTTTATTTCCTAATTAATAATGATAATGTTGGGTTTTATGATATGTATAACAATACATATGGAATTGTATTAAGTATAAAAGTAATTTTCAAGATCAAATTTTGAAACGCTACTCCTTTATTTTTTAAAATCTGTTGTAGACTAAGGTGATTTTGTCAAAAGTCATTTCTAATAAAATTTACTAAGGGCCCGTTTGGGATTGCTTTTGGAGGCTTAAAAATGATTTTGAAAATCTAAAAGCTAATTTTAGTGGTTGGTAAAAAAAATCAAAATCATCCCCTCCTACAGTTAATTTTGAAAAACATGGAATGAGTAGCTTTTACATTCTGATTTTGAGAATCAATTTTTTCATTTTATACAATTCCATAAATATCCTTAAAATTATTACCAAAACCCAAAATTATCCTTATTCAAATTGGAAACAAAATCAATATTTTAATGAATTTTTATTATAATTCATCAATATACATTTATTAATATCAATTTGTTGATCGAATTATTATTAAATTTGTTTCACTATATTATAAATTTAATTATCAATTGTTTTAAGACAAAAAATAAAAAAATAAAATCAATATATTATAAATTTTATTTTTAGTTAAAATTATTATAATACACAATTAGAAATATTGTATGTACATATTTTTATATATATAAGTAAATTTTATCCTACACTATGTGTATTTTAATCATTTGTTTTTATCAGCAGTTTAATAGTAAAATTTACCAAACACTTAATTGATTGTATTCACAGCTGATTATTTCTACAACACAGTTAATAATTATTATTTTAAAAGGGACAACATTCCCAAACTGGTGCTAAACACCAAAATTAACTTTAACTTTTTAAAATCATTTTTGAGACTCTCGAAAAGCAATCCCAAATGGGCCTTAAATACAAGATAAATTTTCATCACCTATGGATAGGTGATTGCCGTGTTAGTAGTAAATTCAGGAATACATGTTTTTCTCATTAAATGATATGCTTAATTCGGGAGGGATTTTGCAATTAAGTTCTAGCATATTTTTGGTTATCAGAAATGAGAGGAGAGTAGATAAATAAAAATGAGAGAGGGGAAGAGAAAATTAGAGAAAGAGAGGGTCAATCTCAATTTCATTCTTTGGTTTGACTTGAAATTCATCTCTTTTCCTTTTATTTCTTTATTTCCTCTTTTCATCTCCTCTCCTATCCTTTTATTTCTTCAAATTAGACACGCCATAAGTGAGATACAAAAAATCATTGGTTAGCTTGCTGTATATTGTATAATATTAATTAGAAAATTCCATTGGATTCTTGTGACTTGGGTTGTAGAAGTTTTGATTATTTAGTTACTCCTAATCATCATTTCATAAAGGATAAAAGCTCGTTTGGTCCCTATAGTTTGATGTTAGTATCCATTTAATCCCCGTATTTTTAAAAGTACATCAAAACATTATTGTCATTAAATGATTGACACCTCTATTGTTACTTTTGACTTGCTTTTATAATATTATCCTCTTATAATAATGTTTCTTTTTTGGACGTCAATAAAAAAATGAATTACTAATTTAACTGCAAAAGTAAAATAGCAACAAAAAGAATATATATTAATTTTTGTAGAACATTCTTTTGAGGAGTTAGTAAATTAATTTTTTAAATGTCCTAAAAAATTGGACATTTATGCAAAAAAAAAAAAATTATCGTAAGTAGGTAATATTGTAAAAGTAAGCAAAAAGAATAAAAAGTAACAGCAGGGTTGTCGGTAGTTTAATGGTAGTGATATCTTGAGATATTTTAAAAAATATAGGATTAAACGGACAATAACCTCAAAATACATGGATGAAATAAGTTTTTACCCTTTTATAATATTAATTAGCAAATTCCCTTAAATTGTTGTGACTTGGGTTATAGGAGTTTTGATTATTTAATTACTCCAGTTCATCAGTTGTGTACTCATTGGATAAGAAGATAAATTTGCTTGATATTGTTGCTAGATAATATATTAGATCATTCAAGTAAGATAAAGACATTGCAGATCCAATTCAAGGCAGATTTGAGAATGCTTTTAAGAGGTTCAAAAATGATTTTAAAAATCTAAATGTCTATTTTTGTGTTTCGTAGAGTAGATTTTGAAATTTAATTTTGAGAATCTGTTTTATGTTTAATACAATTCCATATATATCCTCACATATATTACGAAAATTTAAAATTTTCTAATATAAAGTTATTAAATATAAAGAAATTATTATCATTACCAATTATGTTAAGCCACCAAAAAAATTATTTTAGTTATCAATTATTATATATACACAGTAAACATAAATTATATATACGTGTTTTCAAATTATAAATATATTTTATTCAACGTTATGTCTATTGTAGTTATTTTTATTCTTGCATCACTTTTAAAATTACGATTACTTTTAAAACTCGCATTAATTTTAAAAATAAATTTTATAAAATGTTTAACTAATTCTCTTCACGATTGATTATTTATATAGTATAATTAACAACAATTATTTAAAAAGTACAACATTATCAAATTGGCCTTAAAGTGACTATATTAATAACAAAGAATTAAGTATTAATTTCATTTCTATTTTTCAACCCTTAATTATGTTCGATTTCTTACTCTTGGCACTCTTAAGTTAATCATCTTAATCTTCCTGTGTTAACTCATTATTGTATCTAAACCTTTTTGTTTCTTTCTTTATTTTTATTTTTCAAATTTATTAGTATTTCACAAAACCATAAAAAGTGTTGAACTAATTTTACATCAACAAGAAGTGAAGGAGTTACTTAATGTGCCCTACCCTTGATAAGTATACATAACACTAGAAAAAAAACTAAAATAACTATAATGTAGATCCTTTTTGGTATTGAGATATTGTAACTTTTACGTCATAATTGTTGAAAAAAATTATAATTATAAAATAAAAATTAGTAATTATGTAATAAATATAACTTTTTAATAAAATTTTTAACAAAAATAATAAAAATATAATAAGTTTTTTTCATATAAGTATGAGATCAAATTATTTTTTCTTTCAAGTTAAAGTAATAAGTATTTATTAAAAACTTAATTTAGTGCTGTACCTTTTAAGTTACAACTACTCTTTCTCAATACCAAATATAATTATTCTCTGAGAATATGGCAAATAACAAAAACTAATTCTACAGACTCAATCGAGTTCATATGGGATACTCCGTCTAAAGGAGTTTACAACATAACTCATATCCAGTATATGATATAATTCAATTAATTTGAGTACAAGTTCCAATAGACTTGACCATCAAAAGTAAATTCAGTTCCCACAAGATTTCCACCATCTCTTGGATCTATAAGATTAATCTGCAACACAACAGAACCTCCAGACAGCACACGCCTGTCGACTTTCAAATCGTCCAGTCGAACCACAGTTCTAACGCCGTGAACAGCAGTCTCATAACCACCGTGTTTATCAAGACGCCTGTAATTTCCACTGGTAGAACCAGATGCAACAACATCACGCAAAGCTCCAGTGCTCATAACATTTAATTTCGAAGCTGGTAAATAATCTCTCCAATTACTCTCTAATACCCCCGGAACAAATACGACGGCCCGAGTAATAGTAGGAGCCCAACTCCGACCAAACAAACCGAAATCCATCAGACAGTAGCTCTTCAATTCTTCACTTCCTGTCATGCGAATCTCATTCTCGACCACTTTACAAGTGGTTGGCATCCATTGCTTTGCTTTAAACTTGCTTCTTAAAGATTTTTTTTTTTTGGGTACAAAAAGGACCTAGTTAAAAACTAGGCAACAACCATACGCGGGTATGTAGAGCCAGATACATCATGCAACAGTCACCCTTCAGTTCCGATTGGAGGAGTTGGAAAAACATGGATCCCAAGAGGAAAAAGGAGAGCTTGGTTGGTGAGGCAATCAGCTGCAAAATTAGTTTCTCGATAGCTATGCGACAGGGATACCTGCCAATCCTTGTTAAGTAGTCTTTTAATTCCCGAATAAGAGAGGATAAGCATTGGGATGATTGATATTTGTGGCCAGGATCTCAGTGGTGCGCCGATTGTCAACTTAAACTTGTAGTTGTCAAATCCCAATATTCCAAGCAAGTTGCAAACCTTGAAATAGACCCCAAAGCTCCGCCCCCGTAACAGTGAAATGGCCAATATTCATACCAAAACCAAGAACCCATTTTCCGCAATAATTTTTAATGAGGCCACCTGCACTTGCATGTCTTGAAATCTTTGTAGCACCATCTGTATTTAATTTAAAAAAAGGCCAAGGTGGGGGGGGGGGGGGGGCCATTTTAACCGTTTGATGATCCTTTCATGGGCTGGTCTAATGATATTCTCCATGGAAGAATTAATTTCAGCCGCACAGTGCATGATGTCAAGCACAATATTTGCAACACTGATGTTAGCAATATTGTGAATGAATTGATTTCTCCAATACCAAATCCTCCACAAAGCAACACCAAAAATACAAGGCCATTTTTCATCTCTTAGTCAATCCCGTGTTCTTAAGATTGTAGTAGATCCAACTCTTCAAGTCCAAATAAAAAAAAATTATTCCATAAATTACTAGGAACCAATTTAAGCCACACCTGTCGAGTAATAACACAATCCCTCAACACATGAATGGTATCTTCAAGGTAGTGGCCGCAACTACAGGAAGTAGCATCCGCAGTAATGTGCCTTCGATGAAGCTCAGACTTTGTTTTCAGCCTATTGCTTATGGCAAGCCAAATAATGGTTCTGATGCTTTGAGGTCCATTCCATTTCCATGCCAAATTCCACAAAGAGTTATCGGCCATATTATTGGACTGGTGCAATGAGAGGTACGCAGATTTTGCCGTGAAATGCCCTGTATTAGAGTAAGCGTAGTAACATTGATCCTCACCACTATTAGCACAAGGAGCTTTAACTGCAGTAATCTTTAGAATTATGTGATTGGGTAGCAAATGAGCAAATAATTGCCAATTCCAGTTGCCATTGTTATCTGAAAAATCAGCCACACACAAATTAATTAGCTTATTAGGGATCAGGTTCAGGGCATATGATTATAAGTTATCAGCCTCACTGAGCCATAAATCCCACCAGAATTTCACTCTTTTTCCATCCCTAAGGGCCCATCGAGTTCTCTTCAAAACATGATCCCAAACCTTCCCCACAGTAAGCCACAAGTATGACCGGATCCTTGTTTGTAAGCTATCAAGAAGACAAGTAGTATCAATTTGTACTTAGAAGCCAGAACCTGAACCCAAAAATTATTAGGAGAGTTGACCAGGCCCCACCCAATTTTCATCAGCAAAGCCATATTCGTATGAGATAAATTTTTAAGACTAAGCCCCCACACAATTTGGGTTGCCATAGAGTGTCCCACCGGATGAGATTCAATTTTCTTTTTTCTTCATTTCCACTCCAAATAAAATGCTTACAGGTTTGATCAATTTTGGTCAGAACCGAAGTTGGAATTTTTGTTAATTGCATGGCATAAATAGGGAGAGCTTGAATTACCGATTGTGCCAAAGTGATTTTGCTCGCTAGTGAGAGATGCTTGGCATTCCAGCATGATAAACGCTGCTGCACTTTATCTAGAATCTCTTGATAAGTTGCCTTGGTAACTCGGGAGTGAAGGATGGGCATACCAAGGTTATTTGTTACTGAAAACCTGAGCGTATTCTCTATCTCTTAGATTGTGTCCGTCTGAACATTTCAAGAGAAGAAAATTTGGGTTTTTGCTTTATTCACCTTTCCTCCAGAGCTAAAGCAAAAGGTATCAAAGACCTTATTAATCACATAAGCTTGGTTAACGGAAGCCTCTGGAAGAAGAAGAAGATCATCAGCAAAAAATAAATGAGTAATAGAAATGCCTCCATGTGTAAGCCTGATTGGTTTCCAACGCCCATTCCGAACTGCCTGATTGATTCTGTGACTGAGCCTCTCGATGCACCTGACAAAAATATAAGGGGATAAAGGGTCCTCCTATTTGATTTCTCTAGATGGGATAAAACTTTCCGTGATCTCACTATTCCACAAAAGTTGCATTGAAATTGTGATAATACACTCCATTATAATACGAATCAAGTCTCTCAGTAACCCAATCACGCTCAGGGTCTCGTGAATAAAATCTCAGCTCAAATGATCATACACCTTTTCTAGATCAACCTTGATAGCTATCTGACCAGTTTTACCCCTTTTGTTCTTCATGTAGTGGATGATTTCCTGGGCAACAATAACGTTTTCAATTATATGCCTACCAGGAACAAAACTCACCTGAGTAGGGCCAATGAGTTGTGGCAGAATGGTTTTGAGACGATTAGCTACTAGTTTAGTTATAGTCTTGTAAACCACTGTGTAAAGACTAATAGGTCTAAGGTAGCGTTTACATTTTGGATTGGAGTGAGAATCCTACGATTGAGAGTGTGGAGTGGGAGTGGGAGTATGTTATTTACTTACATTGAAATACAAACATGAAATGGAGATCAGAATCCAATTTATGTGTTTACTTTGTCTTGAATTGTGAGTAAATAGTTTCAAATTACAATTTTATCCTTATTTAAAGAATTGTAGTTTTTAATTATAAAGTTAATAAAAATATATTTGATGAATAAACATTTATTTTATTATAATATTTATTAATATTTTTAATTATGTACATCACAACTTTTTTATTAATTTTAATCTTAATTATGTAAATTAAAAATTATTGATAAGGGGAACATAAATGAAACATTTTTACTATTAACATAATACAAAACTAATATTTTCTTAGAATAAACTATTTATTATTATTAATTATTAATATTAAATTAATATAATACTATTATTTTTAGATAAATATAATAATATTATATTTTTAAATATAGATAGTATATAGTAATATTATTAATCCTCTATTAATGTAATAATATTATTTTAAAGTAATTTTAACTTAGAATCAAACCAAATTATTATTTAGTTAAATATAATTATATTATTTAAATTATATTAAATTTAAATATAGTAATATTAAATTTAATTATAATAATATTAAATTTAAAAATTATATAAAATAATATTATTATTTAGTACAAAATTAATATTTTCTTAGAATAAACTATTTATTATTATTAATTATTAATATTAAATAAATATAATAATATTATATTTTCAAATAAAGATAGTATATAGTAATATTATTAATTCTCTATTAATATAATAATATTAATTTTAAGTAATTTTAACTTAGAATCAATGCAAATTATTATTTAGTTAAATATAATAATGCTATTTAAATAAATATTATTTATTTTATTTTATTTTATTAAATATAATTATATTAAATTTAATAAAAGGAGGATAAAAAAAAGAAGATCCATTCCCACTCCCCACTCTAAAAATAAGTGGGGCCCACGGAGTGAGATTTTTAATCCTCTCTTAAAATGTACAAGTAAACACTGAAGTGTAAGGAATCTACACTCCTCACTCTCACTCCAAAAAGTAAACTCAACATAAATAACTTGAGAGAATCCAAATTATTGGTCTTCGGTATCACAACACAAGAAGAGTTTGATTTAACTCCCTAGGCAATTGTTTTCCCGAGAAAAAATCTTTAATAAGTTGACAAATTGAGGACCCCACCACATGCCATTGAGTCTAGAAGAAGATGGCGTGAAGACCATCTACTCCCGGGGCTTTCATTGGGCTCATGCTGAAGACCGTATCTCTGATCTTTGCATCATCAACAATTCTGCTCAGACTGTTAAGAGCACAATTATCAATTAAAGGGAAATCAAGAGTAAAAGGATATTGGACATGAACACCTCCCTCTTTCATTAACAAATTGCAAAAATAAGAAAATGAATGAGATTTAATATCAGCTTCAACATGGATCCACTGCCCCGCGCTGTTTTTTATCATGCCAATTCTATTTCTTCGGCCTCTCTCGATAGCTTTTTGATGGAAAAAAGTTGTGTTCCTATCCCCACAAATAATCCACTGTCTCCGACATTTTTGGAACCATAACACTTCCTCTTGAGTTGAAACTTTTTAAAGTTCTCTCTTTAACTTAGTTTCTAACTTAATTAAACTCCTAGAATGACGCTTCTTAAGAAATTGTTGGATTCCACCTATTCTAGCCAGCAACTCCTTTTTCTTTTTAAAAATATTGCCAAAAATGTCTTTATTCCAGTTTCCCATTTTGTTGATAAAATCGTCAGCAGCATTAAAGAATTTTTCATTGTACACTATAGTTCATCTCATTGCTAGTTTGAACGGAAAAATATGTTAATGGATTTTAATTAGGCAAGTATCATTGGTTTAATTGGAGGCTGTAAAGTTCATAAATAGCCATTGTATGTTGTTCGCCTTTGCATCCACGTAGTCTAGTGAATTTAATTTCATTTATCGTGCTCAGATTCTCATATATTGCCCTGAGCCTCTCAATATACCTTAATATATTTACATTTATATCTGGTATATATGTGTTGAACTGTATTGATAGTATCTTTTTTTCACGTACCTTTACAGTAGAACTGAAATATCAAATACCATGGAGGAAAATTATATCAACTTAATGTTGCAAATACTGGTTCCTATACGAACTTCTTCGACTCGACAACTCTTAACTACTTTCTTGACTAAATTCAACAAAGACAAAATAACAACTTTAAATAGATGACACATTTCAATTCCTCCCTCTAGAACGGCGTTGTGCTTAAGGCCAAATTCTGAAAATTGAATTTCAGGGATTCAATCACAGTGGCAATGAAATTTCAGGAGTCTTGTCGATAATTTTATCTCTTTATCAACATCACTATCATTGAAGGGAGCTTGAATCATGAATAATTTTTTGCACAGATATCTAGGACCAAATTTTCATTACATTTGGAACACAATCCTTTATTCATTCTCTTGTTTATCTCTTCTATGGTTAATCTTTTGACTGGCACCAATGCTGAACCATTTGGAGCTTCAGAATGCTTGGAAGAAAATTTATTGACTTTTGAGCGAGATCACGAGCTTCATACAATCTGGCTAACCTACTTGAACATTAGCTTAAGTAGAATCTTGAAGCCCAGTCACACAACAATTAACTTGTGTGCTTGAGTAAGGTGCCCTACTTTTGATAATAGCTTCTCGTACCAAGTTTTATATTATGAACAGTTCCCAGCTGTTGTAACTTAGTCATATCTCCAAAGAAACCTTGAAAGCGGGTGGTACCAAATCAAGCATGAAATGCATCCCAATATTTATCCCATTTCATATCTCTCATTTCCTTTGTAAGTGTTTGGTACTATAATTGTGCTTCCCACTCTAGGTAGAAAGATGCAAATGCAACACGATCTTGTTCTAAGGTATGATTAAAATCAAAGAATTATTCCACTTAACAGACCCAACTTGTCGCATCATCCTTACCTTGGAAACGTGGAAATTTAGTTTGATAGTTCTGGCTTGATAAGGTTGTGGCAATCCACATGGATGAACTTCATTGGAATGACTGCCCTATTCTTCTTGTCGAAGGAATGGAGCCACATAGCGTTTTCCAGAATTTATTGTTGGGCAGTGGACAAAGAGCCCACTTCGTTCTCTAGCTTCTCAACTCTGGATTCTAATAGAAAAGTGAAATGAAGCTGTTTGGTTACTAAGAAAATGGACTGAAAGTTCTGGAAAAATTTCTTAACAAACTTTATTTCTTATTTTGCTTAACTAACGATTACAGTATAACAGCTATTTATATACTTCACAATTATGATTACATCATTTAACTAATCTAAAAGTTAATTGTAATTAATCTAACTAATCTTCAGTACAATGCACAATGTGCTTGTAACAAACTTTAACTAATCTGTTGAGCTGGCACTGCCAACACGCTTGCTTTGTATTTTCTTCATCTTAGCTTTCACATTCTTCTGTTCAGCATAGTGAGCTGCTCTAACAGCCCCCCTCAAACTCAGAGGACAAATATGGACGTTGAGTTTGGATCTTAAGTAATTAAACATTACAAATGAGAGAGGCTTAGTTATTATGTTTGCAATATGTTCTTCACTTGGTACATAATGTATGTTTAACTCGCCAGCAAGAACTTTATTCTTAATAAAGTGCATATCAATTTCGATATAATTTGTTCTTGAATGGTACACATGGTTCTTTGCCAATCCAGTGGCACTAACATTGTCACACCATATGATTGGCTTTTCTGTGCAACTTATTCCCAACTCGGAAAATAAAGATTGCAACCAAGTTAGCTCTGCACTTGCTGATGCCAAGGCTTTATATTCACTCTCTGCACTTGATCTGGTTATCACTGATTGTTTCTTAGAAGCCTAGGATATCAAATTATTGCCTAAATAAATGCAATAAGCACCAACTGATTTCCTATCATCTAAGTCACACGCTCAGTCTGCATCAGTGAAACCAGTGAGTGTTCGGCTTCCTTCTCTGAAGAACTTCAAGCCATAATCTTGAGTTGCCTTTAGGTATCTTAGGACTCTCTTGCATGCCATTAGATGTTGTAGTGTTGGTGCAACTACATATTAGCTGAGCTTGTTTATAGCAAAAGCAATCTTAGGTCTGGTAAGTATCAGGTACTGCATTCCTCCAACTATGCTCCTATAATGAGTTGGATCTTCAAGATAGTATCCAAGTTCTCCTTGAACTATCTTTTGCAATTTAGTGCCAGCACTCATGAGAGTATCAATGCCCTTACATTCAGCCATTTTAACCTTCGATAATAAGTCTCTGACATACTTCCTCTGTGACAAGATACACATAGTTTGCATCATATAATACCTAAATTCCAAGAAAATAAGATAACACTCCCAGATCTTTTAGAGCAAAAGTTTTGCTGAATTCAGTTATGAAACCTTCCAGTTCTGCAGTGTTTGGATCTGTGATCAGTATGTCATCAACATATATAAGAACGATGATCATAAATGCCTTATTTCTCCTAACAAACAATGAGGTACCAGAACTAGTATTAATGAAACCCCAGCTCATTAAATACCCTTTAAGCTTATCATACCAAACTCTAGGGGCTTGTTTGAGTCCATATAGAGACTTATTTAGTTAGCATACAAATTAGATCTCTGAGTATCAATAAAGCCATTGGGTTGAGACATGAATACTTCTTATGTTAATTCTCCATTCAAAAAGGCATTGTTGACATCCACTTGCCTTATTCTCCACTAATTCATCACTGTTAGGCTGAGTATTACTCTAACTGTAGTTGACTTAACAACTGGACTGAATGTCTCAAAATAGTTAACCCTTGCCACTTGTTGAAAACCCTTTGCAACAAGTCTAGCTTTGTACTTAGCTACACTTCCATCTATATTATACTTGATTCTATACACCCATTTATTCCCAACCACATGCTGATCAGCTTGTTTTGGAACTAAGGTCCATGTATTATTCTTAATTAAGGCATCATATTCCTCCTTCATAGCTTGTAGCCACTTTGAATCATTTAATGCCTCTTGCACAATGTCTGGTTCCTTGTGAGTAAGCACAGCAGTATAAATTTTGGGCTTAAAGATTCCTACTTTACTTCTAGTTATCATCTGGTATGTATTTGGTTATGAATATGAATAGAAAGAAGTATTGCCAAAATGATGATTTTGTATAGGTAAAGAGTGATGTGTAGGCTTTGGAATATGTTGTGTGGGTTCAATAGTTATTGGACATGTATAAGGCGTTGACATATTATTTATAACAGCTTGTTGTGAATTCTGATAAGTTGCTGTCTGTTCTGGATGATCTGAGTGACTTAAACTACTACTTTCAGATCTTACAAAGTCCAGATTATCAGTGCTGTTATTTTGAAATCCTGGTATGACAGGCAAGGAAGAGATATGATAGATTTGCTGTGGTGTAAGGGAATTAGAAGTTTGATGATTAGATTTTGTGTGATTATGAAAAATAGATTCAGTGGCATAAGGAAAAATTGATTAATTAAAGATAACATGTCTTGGCACATAGACTCGACCTGAAGAGTGTAAATATTTATAACCCTTATGTGAAGGACTATAGCCAATGAATATACACTTACTAGAATGGTAGGCAAATTTGTGTTTGTTGTAATCTCTCAACTAAGGATAACAAGCACAACCAAAGCATATGAGAAAATCATAATCAGGTTTGTGTTTGAATATCTTTTCATATAGGGTTAAAAGTTTCAAAACAGGAGATGATAATCTATTGATGTGATATACAGTAGAACTTAAAGGGAAGTTGAGCTTGAGTTAAGAGAGTCAGACCCAATTCAATAATATGCCTATGCTTTCTCTTAACTAACCCATTTTGATGATGAGTATAAGGGCAAAGATGTCTAAAAATAATACTAGATTGGGTTAAAAACTTAGTGAATGGTCTATACTCTCCCCCTCAGTCAGATTGCATCATCTTAATGGTTGTGCTAACCTGATTTTCAACCTGTAATTTAAAAATCTGAAAGACCTTTAATTCCTTTGACTTTAACTTCAAAGGATAGATCCATGTATACCTGCTAAAATCATCTACAAAACTTATATAATACTGATAACCACCTATAGAAGCAATAGGAGAAGAACCCCATAAATCTGTGTGTATAAGTTCTAGGACTTTTGAGGTTTTGGTTTCAGTGATTGGAAAGTGAAGTTTATGATTTTTGCCCATTTGACATGCTTAACAGATATGCTGATGCATTTGCTTTATTTGATATGTAGGTAAATGATTGGATTTTGTTGTCTTGAGTATATGTGTTAGCACTTAATGATTGGGATGACCAAACCTTCTATGAAGTAAAATGGCTTTATTGACTAAAGTTTTTCAAGATGAATCATCAGTTTGATTACATGATTTTTGAGATATTGTAACAACTCCAGAGGGAACAACAGAATTGAAATAACAGCAAGAAAGCATAGACAAAGGTTTATTGAAACATATATGGGAAAGAAAAGATTAATGTGATAACTGAGAAGATGATGATGATTTCAATAACAGCCTGTATAACCATTTCTCAGCAAGGCCCTGCAGAAGTACTTGTCCCCTTAGAGAATGCTTCACAAAACAAACATTACCAAGAAATTTAATAGACAAATTGTTATCAGTGGTAAGTTTTGAGATACTTAACAATTTTTTGGTAATGGAAGGAACCAACAAAATATTTTTAAGTGCTATAGGGGAGTGTTTGTGTTTAGAATTGGAACTTTTAAAGAGAAAGAATGCATCACCAACATGTGTTATAGGCAAACCTTGTCCATTTCCAATAATGAGCTGATATGCTCCAGTGAATTGATCTCTGACATGCATATTAGCCATGTTATTAGTGATGTGGTGTGTAGCTTCACTATCAAGATACCATCCTTCATCAACTGATCCTTCAAAGTTTGCAATATAGGCTGCTCCAGGTGCAGAGTAAACATCATATGAGTGGTGATTTACTGAGGAATTCATATCAGGTGGATGATAGCCATGATAACCAGGATACTCTGTAGCAAATGAGTTTTCAAATTGTGAAACAGAACCAATTTGTGGCTCAAAGTTAGCCATATAAGCAGACTTATGTCCTCTGCCCCTTCCAAATTGTCTAAGTTGAGGAACATAGTTATCAAAGTGTCTGTACCAACAAACATCAGCTGTATATCCAGCTTTATGACAAATTTGACAGATAGGCACATTATCATCAGATCCATTTCGATTAGACATTGAAGTTGAACCATGAATCATATTGAAATTATGCCTATTGTGAAGCATTGGTTTATAAGCATATGTATTCATTTGTTCTCCTCTACCACCAGCATTACCAGCATTACCAGTATAACCTCCAACTGAAAATCCTTTTGAATATGTGTTGAAAAACATTCCTCTTTCTCCATTTTGATTCCTATTACCAGCATTGAATTGTCCCTGATATCCACTATAACCACCTCTCATATTATTTCCTCTAATCTGAGAGTAGTTTAGCATTCACCATTCCATAGTTTGCATTAAACAGGTCCTTAGTATTCTGATTTTGTTCCAGTCTTGCCTCATTATGTTAAGAGTAATGCATAAGCATCATCATATGAGATTCTATTAGCAATAATTATTGAAGCAAGATCTAGAAATCCAGGTCCTAGGCCATTCAAAATTTGCATTAACAAATCTTTCTCAGAAACATAACTACCAGCACAAGCAAGCTTATCAACAACAACTTTTACTTTTAAACAGTACTCTTCAATAGATATATTCTCTTTTCTGAGAACATTCATTTCATATCTCAATTGCATAACTCTATCTTCAGATTGTACGCTAAATTATTTTTCAATTGATCTCCATGCTTCAAATGAATTTTCGCAATTAAGAACAATATTTAAGATACCTTCACTTATGGAGGATAAAATCCAGCCAAGCAAGGTTTGATCTTGAGCTCGCCAATTGATGTAAGCTGGATTCTCGATTTTTTGTACTGATTCATCAACTATTGTATTAGAAATGTATTGTTCTGGTATGATTTGATTTCCAGAAATGAAATCTTCAAGACGATTTCCTCTTATTGTAATAAGAACTTGCTTTCGCCAAATCATGAAATTTGATTGATCCAATTTGATTGGAGTGCTAAATGAAAAAGAAATATGTGATGATTGATTTAATGTTATGCTATTGGAACTAGCTGTTGAGTGTTAGAAAATGCATATTTATAAAGGAGAAAATCGTCATTTTACATTTCAAGTCTTACTAACAACCCTTACTTTTAAGTATTTAAGCTTCTTGTAATTTAATTATGTGTGTTTTATTTTAATTAAGTATTTTATGTATTTTAGGGGCATCATGGTCATTTCACAATAAATGAGAGATCAGACGGCAAAACGGACATCACTTTTGAACTCAGGACGGTTGAAAACCTTAAGAGGAGCATAAAAGGAAAAATAGCACTATTTACATGTACGGTACTGTCTACGTTACTGTTCATGACACTATTTACATAGACGGATCGATGACGTGGCATTGACCGATGATGTGGCATTGACTGATGAGGTGTCACGATCCTGTTGGACTAAAATTCTTATGTATTGTTGATGGTGACGTGGCAACATATCAGTGGATGAAAAATCTCGCGTACGGTACATGCATCACACAAGATTATTTTCAACCAAACCGCGTCACTGTTCAACCCGGGTCAAACCGTGTTACTGTTCATCAGCGTGGTCAAAACGCGTACTGTTGACTGATGACATGGCGCAATCCTAAGCGTCCAAACTGTTTTTAATTTGAGGGCCATAATTTACTCCATGTATTTATAAAAAGGGGGTCTCTCCCCCCTAATTTGATATCTCTGAATCCATTTTTGGGATCCATTTTCTGTAATTCCTTCTCCATCTTGTATTTTCTATGTATTTTAATAAATTTCTATTTTGCCCCAAGTTCAATTATGAGTAGCTAATTTTCTTTCAAGCTTGAGTTGAAGGTGAAGTCTCAACATGTGTCCTGGGCTTTATTTGGTAAATTTACTTTCTCTTCCCCTCTAATTTTTGTAGATGTTTTGACTTCTCGTCGACAAATAATACTAATCTTGTCTAGTACCGTCTTGGTTTCACCAGCTCCCTAGTATAAGGTTATTATTATTTGGCACGATAAGCCCTTAGCACCATATTGATTAGAGCGTGGTTCATGAGGTGTGGATTCCCCCCTCATAATTTAATTGGTATTAATAAGGAATATTTAGCCCATGGTGCATGTTAATACGGATCCAGATACCCAAGTACGTCATTTCAATAGAATTCTCTTCAATTTATTCTCGCCATTTTAATTCCAATTTTAGAATTTATTCTCACCATTTTAATTTAAGTTTTCGCATATTCCAAATCATTTCCACCATAAATCCAATCACCCATTTACAAAATTAATTCTACACACAATTAAAATTCACCTCCTCGTGGGATCGACAATCGTCACCATTGATCTATACTACAATAGATTCGTGCACTTGCGAGTTCAATAAAATTTGCACAACACTAGCCATTAGAGTGGCTCTGATACCATGATAGAAAAGTGAAATGAAGCTGTTTGGTTACTAAGAAAATGGACAGAAAGTTCTGGAAAATTTTCTTAACAAACTTTATTTCTTATTTTGCTTAACCAACGATTACAGTATAGCAGCTATTTATATACTGCATAATTATGATTACATCATTTAACTAATCTAAAAGCTAATTGTAATTAAGCTAACTAATCTTCAGTACAATGCACAGTGTGCTTGTAACAAACTTTAACTAATCTGCTGAGCTGGCACTACTAACATGCTTGCTCTGTATTTTCTTCATTTTAGCTTTCGCCTTCTTCTGTTCAACATCGTGAGCTGCACTAACAGATTCCATTCCTTAACTCTGAATGCCACTGTGGTATGTATCGAGTGGTGTTTCCTTACCCCTCAAGACATTTAAAACTGAAATAGCAAAGAAAGACAGAGAAAAGGAAAATCCATATAAATAAGTCTCGGGAGAATCTACAGGATGGGAAACCATTTGCTTCCTTCAACAAAATTCCTTGAATCTCAATAGGCGTCATGTGCCACCAAACCATAATAGGACAAATAAGGCCAAGTTTGGCCAAGCAATCCGCCACACTTTTGAATTCCATGAAGGTTTGAGTAAATCAAAAGTTCATCAATTTAATTTTGTAAATGCAATTGGACCATCGATTTTGAATACTCCAATGAGGATACAGAGAGTGATTAGACAAAAGATTAATGACAAATTGGAATGGGAATTTAATAACATGCAAGTGAAAGTGAATTCTCATGTGATGGAATATGAGAACGGTGCAATACTTGTTACCTTTGTCAAGATTGGCAAGTTAAGAAATGTGGCTATTTCAACAGATTTTTTTTTTCGCTCTCGTTGATAATCCAAGCCACCGATTGGCTATAAAAGGGAGCTCTCATTTGAGAGTAAAATTGTTAAAAGTTCAATACTAATTTTGTGATCCAATCCAATTACATTTGACCAAGCTAAAGTTTAAAACCAAATCCATGGAAGACTCACGAATTTATGTAGAGAATGGAAAATATTTCTAATTTAAAAATATGTAATGGTGGTGAAAATATCTAAAACTAGAAATCTATTAAATGGTTGAAGATATTTGTAAAATGTGGTTGTTAAGCTTTTATAATTTTATATTTGTGTGGTTTGTATTACTTCTAAGATACTATAAATACTCCTAAACTCTTTGTTATAGCCATCAAGTGAAGAGTGAAGAATTAGTAAAGAGAAAGAAGAGTGAGTCGACTATGCTTGGCATTGTCAAGTCTCTTTTGTAAAATGTAATAAAGTCCTTTAGTGTAGCAAAATTCTTCTGTTGCCTCAATAGTTTTAGTTCTGAGTCGTCTAGTCCTTCTCAATTTTCAACAATTGGTATCAGAATGTTGTTTGTCGTGACCACTGTAGCAGTGCTACTGAAAGTTAACAACAGTCAAGGACTATTGTGGAGAAGTTATAAGAGTACAACAAGGACAATCGAGCATTGTTTGGTGGAGCTTCATTGAACCGTGAAGAGTTTGAAACTTTGGAAATTCTTTGGTGAAGATCGACTATGCTTGGCATTGTCAAAGTCTTACAAACACGATGGTAATTTATAACTCTATGAAATGAGAGTTTTCATGACATTTTTAAATTTAAATCAATATTACTCAAAGAGTTAATAATGTGTTTTTGTTGCATTTTAGTTATATTTTACATAAGTATCTATTTAACTTTAATTTTAATAAATTGATTGTGTTTTAAATCACTTAGTGCTCTGATTATGTGTATAATTGTACGTGACCAAAAAGCCCAAGTTTTATAGGTGGAATGCTGCTGCAACAGATTTGTAGAAATGAAAAAAGAACTTGACTGCAGATGAAATAAAACAAGTCTGGAACAGAAAAGTTGCAGACAAGATTTCGGGCGTATTAACCGAAAAATTGCGATCAGATTTCCAAAAATAGAAGACATGTAGCCACACACTTTTGGTTGCCTTAATTTCAAGATATAAAAAGAGCATACATCAAGAAAAGAAATGAGAGTCGTCACTTAAGAAAAATAATAGAGAAAACAAAATGAAAACAGAGAAAAAAATGAGACTTGAGGGCTACAGTAGAGGATTCAGGAGAAAAATGAGAGATTGTAAGATCAAACAGAACTTAATTCCTCACCTTTATTTTCTTGTTTTCCTTTATCTATGGGAATGTATTAATGGCTATGGCTAAATTTATTTTTGTTACTATTTTATCGCAAATCATGAGCTAAACTTTGTTGTGGTTGAGTATTAAACAAGCTTAATGGTTATTTGACTGATATATGTGTGTTTCTCTGGATTTGCTGCAACATTTTGTCTTGATTTTATTTATTACAATTTCCTATTTCGACTGACCACCTATTTAGTTGATACTAACTAAGAAGGAGGCTAAAAAAATTTGACTTAGTGGAACAAAATAAGACAATATATGGTTTTAGATTGGGTTTCCTAACTTGAGTTAATCTCGATTTGAATAGGGTCATGCTTAATCTAAGATAAGTGAAGACTAGACATAAGGATTCACCTTGTAGGGCAATTGGAATCTTAAACGCAAAATGTTATATCTAATGTTAGCGTAACAATTTGTTATTGTTAAGTTGTATTTATATATAAGATATCCAACAGGTGATAACTGGGGATGCATGAGGAATTCTGCCCGGTGTTGTAGTAGATGTTATAGCAACAAAATCTTAATTAGAAAAATATTCAAAACCATTAAGTGAGTTTAATCATTCAACAACTCATTTCCCATTGATTACATCTTAGAGTTTAACTTAAGATTTTTATTATTGCATTTTGTATTGCATTTTTTTATTTAGATACTTTATTAGTTCATTATTCATTTTATTTTAAATCAAACTGAAATTGTACTATTGAAATTGCTAAAGTAAATCCTACAACATCAATCCATGTGGAGACAATATAAAATACTCATCATTATATTACTTATTGTGTATACTTGCACATTAATACTTATAGCAATAAGCATACCAACCAACAGTGACCTTCAAGTAGTTGGAGGAGTCAAAAGGCTCAATAACAAAAATTTCAATGCATAGACAACATTGATGGAGTCTACTTATAAGGCCAAGACCTTTGAGAGATCATTTGCGCTAACCGATGTGAAACCACTAACCGATGATGGCTGCTTCGAAGAAGTGGAACATTAAATCTGAGAGGCCATGTTTGCCATCAAGAGTACAATTGAAGAAGAGATGTTATAACACATAAAAAAAGCTAAAATGCCTAAGGGAACTTGGGACACTTTTGCAGTGATTTTTTCTAAAAAAGAATAATACATGGCTACAAGTTCTAGAGAATGAGCTACTGTCAATTTCACAACGAAACATGACAATTGATGAGTACTTCAATAAGCTAAAGTCCTTATGCTATGAAATTTCTAAATTAGATCCTACTGCTACAATTTCTGGATCTGGAATGAAGAGAATTATTGTCCATGATGTGAGACTTGAGTTTAGGAGCTTTGTTGTTGCTATCTAAGGTTAGTGTTGTATGCTTTCTAAGGTTATTGGTGTCAATGTATAAGTGTACAAAATAAGTAATATAATGATAAGTATTCAAGATTGTCTCCACATGGATTGTTGTTATAGAAATTGCTACAACAATTTTATCAGTGCAATTTCTATTCTAAATTAGAATTAAAAAATTATGAAACTAATGAACTAATTAAAATAAAAATGCGATAAGAAAAATGCAATAAAGTAAATTGTCACAGCAAACACAATGATGCAACCTATGGGAATGGAGTAATTATGTGATTAAATTCACTCAATGGTTTTGACTATTTTTCTAATTTTTTGATCGGTTGCTACAGCATCTGCTACAGTACTGGGCAAAATCCTTATGTATCATCAGTTGTCGCTTGTTAGATGTCTTATATCTTAATGCAACTTAATAGTGACCAATTGTTATGCTAACATAAGATATAACATTATACGTTTTAGATTCTAATTACCCTATAAGGTGAATTCATATGTTTAGTTCATCACTAATTCTAGATTAAGCATGACTTTTTTCGAATCAAGTTAAACCCAACCCAGGAAACACAATCTAAAACCAAGTCTTGCTTTGATTTGTTCTGCTAAGACATGCCTTTTTTACGCTCTTTCTTAGTTAATATCACTAAATGGGTGGTCACTAAAATAATGATTTAAAATAAGTATTATCAAAATAATGTGTTATAGCAAACATGCAGCAACATAGAATATCTGTCAATTAACCATCAAGTTTGTTTATCACTCAACTAAAAATAAATTTAGTTTATAATTTGTGATAAAACAAAATCTAAAATAGTTTCAGCCATCAAACAAATCATCATAACAAGATAAAACTAGAGAACAAGAATAAAATTTGAAATCTGCTCGTCCTTATGAATCCATTTGATATTATTCTTGAATCATTTGTTGTGATCCTCAATTCTCTCTCTTGATCTTTTTGTTTTCTTTTGTGTTATTTCTCTATTCTTTTTCTCTAATGACGGCTCCCTCTTCTTTTTCTTTACTTGTATGCCTTTTTTTATCGCTTAAAATTGAGGCAACCAGAAGTCTAGGGCGTGCATCTTCTAGTTTAGGAAACTCTAGATCGGAATCTTCAAAGTATCTCGCGCAAAATTGTCTTTGTCAATGCTCAACTATTGCTACAGCAACGGTGATACAGCAACAATGCTTCAGCATCTATATTGTTACAGACTTGTTTCAATTCTTCTCTAACTAAGTTTTTTCCTTATCTTTACAAGGTTATCACAGTAGTATTCCTTCCTTGAAATTTGAGTTTCTAGTCACCTACAATTATGCATATGATTTAAGCACACAATTTATTCTAAATCAAATAAAACTTATTAAAAGTAAACTAAAATGTATGTTCATTCAAAACATTACTAAAATGCAATAAAAATATGTCATTTACTCTCTAAGTAATCATAATTTAAGTCTAAAAGTGCTATGATAACTCACATTTCATAGAGTTATCAGTTGGCCAACTCAACCAACTTGTTGAAGAAGTGAACTGCAAATCTGAAGTTGTAGTTGGATATGACATGTCAGTTTAGATATTCTGAACTGGATGATATGTCGGTTTTGTGACACTGGTGAGGCGTATTACGAGCTTGGTGGATCAGCCGAATAAGTAAGTTGAGCACGTGATATTGCACATGTTTTACTTATCCTAAAATGACTGAAGAAGGCTGCGTTTTGAGTGAAGCTTTTACACGTGTGCTGAAACCAGTTTAAAAGGCTATTAATGCTGTTAAGATCAGCGGGAAATTTCTGGGTTTTGTTAGCAACAAACCCAGGTCTGGTGAGCTGGTTTTTGGGGGTGGTTGCTAGGGCAATTCAGGCGTGTATATAAGCTGTCCTTGCTTCATTATTGTGTCGATTAAGAGGGTGATAGCTTCTTAAATATCTTGTATCTTGTAAACACCGAATTAGTAAAGATTTCTTCCTCTCTTTCACAGTGGATGTAGGTCACTTAGTGGCTGAACCACTTAACTCATTTGTGTTGATTGTTCCTCTGTTTTTACTTTCTTTGATATTTTATGGTTCTTGCTAAGATTGTTCTACGTAGCATTGGTTGATCTTGATTTGTTCTTTGATTAAAGCTAAAGTCGAGTGGGTCTTGGGGGATTGAGATTGGTTTATTTGCTGGTCTTGATCCAACACAACTATTGTGGAATTTGAAATTAGCATACTGGCAAGAAGTAATTGGCAAACAAATAAGTGGGGCCTCAGTAAAAAATGAGGAGGGAAATATTTTTCACTGATAATAAGAGACATTCATTTAGATGACATAGTGGTTGTAGATCTAAATAAGATGTTGATAAGTTAAGAGGTCATCAATAAGAATGTAGCTCACAAATGAGGGGAACGTAAAGGAATCATGATAATGGTGGCCAGTACAAGCCAAAGAAAAAGTTTAAAGAGAATTGCTATAACTGCGGAAAGACAAACCATATGGTGAAATATTACTGGTCAAAGAAAAAGTTTAAAGAGAGTAATGCAACCACTTCCAATCAAAAGATGGATAATGACAAGGAATGGGAAGCCGAAGCATCAATCACTATTGAGGAAGAGAAACTGGCCTTGCAGTCACAATACTTAGCCAACTTAACTACGAGAGTGATTGGATCGTTAATTTAGGATGTTCATATCACATGATTAGTGATAGAAAGAAGTTACAAGACATGACTAAATACAAAGAAGGTCGTGTGGTAGTAATAGTAAATAACTTGTAACTGCCAATAGCTCACGTTGGCACTACAGTTTTGACATTTCAATATAGTTCATTATAAAATGTCACTTTAAGACGTGCATTATGTTCTAAATATAAAGCAAAACCTACTTTCAATATCATAACTAACATCATTAAGCAACTATGTTTTGTTCAGTCTTCAAGATGTCAAAGTGGATCAAAATGTAAAAATCTCAGGGACACTTAGAATAACAAAACAAAGGTTTGAGTTAATTTATTTATTATCAGTAGAGTTTCCTTATATAGACAAGACCCAAAAGAACGAGACAGTAGATTTATTACATGCTCGGTTAGGACATGTTAGCTACAACAAGTTGAAAGTGATGATGAACAAGTCAATGCTCAGAGGTCTGCCTAAACTTAATGTGAGAATAAACATGGTGTTTATAAAGTGTCAATATGGTAAAGCTCACCAACTCTCATATGAGGAGTCCAAGTTTAGAGTAAAAGAGCCATTGAAGTTGGCAGACTCTAACATTTTTGGTACTATTAATCAACCTTCTATTAGTGGCATACGATACATGGTCACATTTATCAATGACTTCTCTGGGTATGTCTGATTCTTCTTATGAAAAGAAATTTGCTACTTTTTTAATGTCTAAAGTATTCAGATAGCCCAGACAAAATTAAAAAGCAGGTTTGTTGTCTACAAATAGACAATGTAGAAGAGTATACATTACATGAGTTCTCTTAGTACATATCTTCGAGATTATAATATACGCCATCAGTTCACTTGTGCCAATATACCATAACAGAATAGCGTAGCAGAATAAAAAAATCGATATCTAGCGGAGATCTATTGAAGTATGATACATCCAAAGAATGTACTAGAGAGGTTTTGGGTCGAAGCTATGAAAACAGAAACTCATGTGATTAATAGAGTTTCTCAACTGAAATTGGGGGTCATATCACTTTACGAGAAGCTATGAAATGTGACACCTACAGTCATGAACTTTTGTGTATTTGGTTGTGTATGCTATGTCTTTGTGACAAGTCATTTACGAAGCAAATTTGAAAAAAAAAAGGTGATTCATTGTATCATTGTCAGGTATGACAGCTAAAAGAAATGATGAACATGTTATGATCCTACGAGTGAACAGTGCTACATAACACGAAATGTGGTATTTAATGAAGCATTTTCGTGGTGGTTTTTAGAAAAAGAAGAGCTAATAGATTAACAAAATTAAAAATCAAATGAACGAACGGATTACCGAAATTCATCCGAGCCAAGAAGAATATGAAGATTCTGATAATCCAAGAGATGATAATAACAAGCATGATGAGGCATAAAGCCCTTGGAAGACAAATATTCACTAGAGTTCTATTGAAGATGAAAAACCAATTAAACAAGAACTAAAAACTCCTGAATCTCAACTTAGAAGATCCAAAAGAGTGAGAAAGTCAAATCTCAGGTACGTTATGCAGTGGTTGCAAAAGAAAATAAAATAAAAGAACCTCAGAATTTTGAAAAAGCAGCAAAGAACTCTTATTGGATAAACGTAATGGATGAAGAAATTATGTAATGAAGTAGAATCAGACTTGGAATCTTATTTCAAAACCAAAGGATACAAAACTTATATCTTGCAAATGGGTATACAAGATTAAAAAGTGCGCATATGGTTTATTTGAAAGGTATAAGGCTTGATTGGTAGCCCGAGGATTCTCACAACAATATAGGCTAGACTATAAAGAATATTTAGCCTAGTGGCAAGGCACACAACAATACTAATTCTACTTGCACTTGCAGCTAATAAGGAATATAAATTGTGGTAGATAGATATAAAAAATATATCCCTACATGGAGAATTAGATCGAGAGATCTACATGAACTAATCGAGATGATTTGAGAATAAAGCTCATCTAAAGTATATATGCAAGCTAAAAAAGAAACTTTATGATTTAAAGCAAGCACCAAGGGTATAGTATGGTAAGATTGTTGAATTTTTAATGTAGAGTAGTTATTCAGTAGCACATGCAAGCTCTAGCTTGTTCGTCAAAGCTAGAGAAAGAAGGTTATCAACTATATTAGTGTACGTGGATAATTTGATTTTTACTGGTGATGATGAAGAAGAGATTCGAATAACAAGAAATAACTTATTAGTTCGCTTCCAGATGAAAGAGCTTGGTCAGCTTAAGCACTTCCTTGGTCTAAAAGTTATCGAATAGAAGGAGGGATATTTCTTTACCAACAAAATTATGCCAAAGACTTGCTGAAGAAGTTTGAAATGATGGAATGAAAACTAATCTCAACTCCAATGGAAGTAAATGCAAAATTGTGCACACACGAAGGTAAAGATTTACAATATAGAACAATGTATCAACAATGGGTAGGTAGTTTAATCTACCTAATGCTGAATCAACCGAATATTTCATATGTCGTAGGTGTCATGAGTTGGTAAATGCAAAATCCAAAGAAGCTTCACTTGGAAGTAGTTTTACGAATACTAAGATATGTGAAGAGTACAAACAACTATGGTTCATTGTGCAAGAAAGATGAAATTACAAGCTGACTAGCTATTGTGACGCTGACTACGCCAGAGATCATGATACAAAAAGATTAACTACTAGGTATGTTTTCAGAATTAGGTCTGGAGTAGTTTTTTAGTGTAGTAAGAGACAACCAACTATATCACTATCAACCACAGAGGCGAAGTATAAAACAATAGTGATGATAGCTAAAAAAAACACTTGGTTGATGTAGTTGATCAAGGATCTACACCAACTAGTAGATTATGTATGCAATACCATTGTATTACGATAGTCAATCGATAATCAACTTGGTAGAAAATCTAGTTTTCCATGCAAGAACTAAGCATGTAGAGGTCCATTATCACTTTATCAGGGAAAAGGTCTTACAAGATAAAGTTGAGATGCGGTACGTCAAGACAAACAATTAAGTAACGGATTTTTTTTTTATAAAAAGTCTTTGTACCATGAAGTTTAAAAAGTTTCGTCAGCAGCTCAATTGGATCGAAGGATGAAACTTGGTTTTGAGGGGGAGTGTTAAAAGTGCAACACCAATTTTATGATCCAATTAAATAACATTTGTCCAAACCCAAGTTCAAAGCTTAATTCATAGAAGACTTAAGAATTGTGTAGAGAACATGGGACATTTCTAATCTAAAAATATTTAATGATGATGAAAATATCTTATTTTAGAAATCTCTTGAACGGTGATATTTATAAAATGTGATTGTTAAATTTTTATAATTTAATGTTTTGTGTGGTGTGTATTAGTTTTAGGATACTATAAATACTGCTAAACTCTTTGTTGTAGGCATCAAGAGAGGAGTGAAGAATTAGTAGGAAGAAAGAAGAGTGAGCCGTCAGTATCGTAGTGTTTTTCTTATAAAATATCAATAAAATCCTTTAATTTAGTAAAATTCTTCTATTTCTTAAATATTTTCAGTCTTAAGCAGCTTCGTCCTTCTTTCTCAACAAAAGCATTCCATTTAGTATATGAAAAGAAAGTTGTGAGCTTGTGAAGAGAGAATAATTAGAATATCTTTTGCAATTGTTATTTTCCCAATTTTAAGTAACAGAGTTGCTTTCTCCTAGTATAAGAGAGATTGTAATTGTTCTATCCTTGTATTCAAAGAAAATTGTTATAATCCTCATTTGAATAGTGAATTCTTTCTACTTTTGTTGTGGATTTTTAACCCGGTTTATTTGGAATTTTTTCCACTTAAAATTTTTGTGTCCCATATATCTTCATTTGTTCTTAATATCACTTTGGTTACGGTCTGATACGGTCCTTAATTTCCTAATAGAAAACAACCGAAACCATCCAATAACGAGAGTGATCTCTGAAAGCTCCATTGCAGAACATGGATAACCGCTGCTTAGGCCATCTGTATTAACTTTTACCCAGCCATGCACTATCGGGCAAATTTTAGCAAAATATTGAAAATGAGAGGTATAACCAGCTTGTATTAGATGAAAGGAGGATGGGGTGTTTTCATATCGTAGCTCTGTCACGGCATCGATGTGAAGAAGATGATTTGGTCATGTCTAATTAACAAAAAAAAAAAAAAAACCTTTCTGCTAATCCCAATTTCAAAGCTTTCTTGTGTCGGACTTTAATTCTAACTTTGTAATATCACACTTTCAATGGTTATTTTACCTTCTAGTCACTATTGACTTATAGGGGTGAAATGAATAATTAAAACTCTATTATGGATATAAATAACAAAAAAGAAATTTATGTGTCGCGGAACTGGTACTCATATGAAAATAACATTTGACAATATCGAACCATTGGAGCACTAAATAAATTATAGCATTATATAAAAGGGGATTTGAACACATGCTCATGTTATGCCCTACGGACTTTCTTTTGTATTTGTTGGCAAAAATTTGCAGATCGTAGATATTTGCCCCTAAGGTAACAAAACTGCAAAAGCATTTCGTGGGTAACAAGTACTCGGGCTTTTATCTAGAATATCTTTATTCTTCAATACCAATAAATCACTTAGATTTTATGGGCTACGGATGGAAATTGTTAAATTCATTATTTGTAGAGTTTGCATTTTATGGCAAGTCTAGTTAAATTAGAATTTTATTTATTGTATATCTTGTAATAGTGATTAATTTATTAATTCCCTAATTTAGTGAGATTTCAATTTATTAAGAATATTTATTTCCTAATTTAATTAGATGGCTAACTTAACAAGTCAATTAATGATGTGATTCTATAATTGGCGCATGATCTCTATTTAGAGTAAGAAGTCGGTTTAAACAAGAAGTTTATTAAATGCTTTAAATATTTCTTGGGAGACAAGCAATGTAAGAAAATTAGATTTAATCCTATTCAGATTCATAGGAATTATAAAAGAAAATAAACTCTTATTTGGAAAGAATCAAAATCTTTTAAGAGTTACTATTTTTGTGAAACCCTAGTGCCTATAAAGAGAGGTATTTCACAATTGAAGGTGCGCAACACTGAGCACAAAGTAGGGAAGCAAAATTCGGCCTTCTCCCTAAAGAATCTTAATTTGGCACATAATATTGTGTTGATTTATTTACTTATCTTCTTTTCATATTTGTGTAGAGTCTATGTGAATCTTGGATCACTAGACATTAAAAAATTGAAGAATTGCTATTGATCACTTTGCGAAGTGCGTTAAGTATAGTGGATCAAGAGGGGTAACAATTATTTAAGAGAAGCAAATTCAGTCTGTATAGTGATAAACTGTAAGTGAGAGTTTTAAGTTTGATAAATCTATGGTTGTAACATCTCAACTTAATGAATTACTTTTCATCTGAGCGTGACCTCGTGGATGTAGAATTAATTAATACGAATCATGTAAAAATCTCCGTACCATTTAATTTCTGTAATTTATTGTGTTTTTGAAAAATTAATATTTTGATGCGGATAAACAATAAGCGTAAACAGTAACTATAACCAATAAGCATAAACAATAATGATGAATAGTGATGGTAAACAATATTTCCGAAAGTTAATTAAGTTGTTAATTTTTAATTTTTAATTACCTACATCTAAATTGCCTACATCTAGTGCAATTTTGAAAGGTATTAAATTGGCAGAGGACTTGGGGTTTCTTCCGCTACTGATAGAGTCCGATTCAGTTAATGTCATTAGTCTCATCTCAGGAAAAATTAACAGCCAATTAGAGATTGATTGGCTAATATCTGATATTAAAAGTTTTATTTTTAAGAAAAGTGTGTTTGCTATAAGACACATTCCCAGATCCGGTACTTCAGCAGCTCACAAAGCTGCAAAAATGGCTCTTGATCATGCTGAGTCGCGCACATGGTTACAGGATGCACCTCCTGACATTATACCTCTCTTGTAATGTTATGGTGTAATCAATGAAAATTTTGTTGTAAAAAAAAATCCTTTTAGAAATTAATATATACTCCTTTTTTTTTTTTGATACATTGGAGCCTAGTAAAACTAGGTTAAAACGGAACGGAAAATAAAGGTCCCATAAATATCATTACATAACCAATAACCAAGACCCTCAGGGGTAGAAATTAATATATACTCTTTTAATGTGGAAAATCCCTTCAGAATTAATTCGATAAATACAGTATTCATCCAGTTACCGCAGGCTAATAAAGCTCATCCTGGATAACTCATGTCGCTTTTTACATATGCTGTAATCTAATTGGAGTGATTATCTTTGTAGCCCTACCTTGTCACTTGGCCAGAATCGAGGTTATATATGGTCATGCAATTATACATGAAAAAAGAATATCTTTCCAGTAGTTCATTTTCCCTTTCATATAGAGCATACTAAGGATATATATATCGGAAACCTGAGAAAACTAATGAGATATTTGAAGGTTAAAGGGGAAGCCGGCTCCGTTATTAAAAGCAAACTTCTTTATTTATTTATAGACTAGAGTCAAAGGAGCTTCACCCGTTACACACTTGAATCCTTTTTCTAGGCACCAGAAAGGATCCCAACAATTATACATTACAAGTCATTGCCTTTATTTATAGACCAGACACAAGGCGCTCTGCCCATACAACATACTTGGAACATTTTTAAAGGCACACTAAAAGACCATCCACAACAAAACATTGATTCGATCATTATAATAGGACTCTTAATTAATGCATTCCAGCATCTCCTTCTGCAACGTGTCTGGCGACGTGGTTTTGTCTTCGTCTGTGCTCCGCCTTTCGTTTCTTGGATATCTTCATCATAGGTATTAGAGCCAAGTTAAGGTTAGGTAGATGATACAAGTCTTCTTCAAAAGGATTTTGCTACCTAGGTGTTAGAGCCTAGTAATATAAGGTATAATCTCGCATAAAATTGTGGGTCTAACTGGAACCTACAATTAAATTTCTAGGAGATTGTACCTTACATCACACGCTTCCTTTACTACTTGACACATGTTAATTAATGCATTCCAGCATCTCCTACTGCAACGTGTCTGGCGACGTGGTTTTGTCTTCGTCTGTGCTCCGCCTTTCATTTCTTGGATATCTTCATCATAGGTATTAGAGCCAAGTTAAGGTTAGGTAGATGATACAAGTCCTCTTCAAAATAGCTCTCTGTCACAAGTGGTTCCGGTACGTAGATCCACGTCTTCTTTTGCAGTTCTTCTCATTCTTTGATTTCTTCGAATAGTTATCTGCATCGTGTTTACAGGCTAGGTAAGACTAAGGATTGGGTTCGCACAGTTCTAATATTTTGATTGGACCATCCTGCATCTATCTCTTATTTAGTTTAGCATGACTTATTTAACATCATAAATATTTATTTAATTTTATAATTTTTTAAATATTAAATAAATTATTTTTTTATTAGTAAAATTTTAAATTTTGAGTTTTTGAAAATAGATTGAAAAATATTTTTAAAATATTAAAATGTTTAAAATATTATTTATTTATTTAATAATTTTATTTCATTCATTTTATAGCATAAATTTAAAAAATTATCTATTAAAAAAATTTATAATTTCTTAATAAAAACTCTTATTGATAGTCAAATACCTTAAAGTTTTAGTAAAAGTTTGCTTGTAAAAGATTTATTAACAAAAGTTATGCCTAAATAAGTTTTATTTGAAAAATTATATCAAGGCTTGATTTGGTACCAAAAGAAAATTATCATACACTTATATTTTTATATTATCATTTAAAACTGAAGAGAAGAGTAAAGAAAGATCAAACCAGAGTGACGAAAGGAAAAGTGAAGAAAGGTTAACATAAAATGAAAGAAAAGCCTCGGGTATTATACTATGATTTGGGAGAATGATGAGTTATTTAGTTTTGGTGGGTGTAAAAGGAAAACGAAGCTTAATAATATGAGCTTAAAACTCAATTAAAATGAGTTTAATGAAGGGTAGTTTTAGCATTTTAAAGCGCGATCATAGTTAATTTTAATTTTTGTAATTTATTGAATAAACTATTTGCAATGAATTAAGAAAAGTAATCAATAATTATAACAATAAAAGTAATGATTACTGAAACGACCCACCTCGAACTTCAAGAGCAAATCTGTCTAATTTCTTTTAACGTGATTAGTAAAACTTATTAATAAGGATTTTACTAAAATTTTCCAACATGCAAATCTGCAAAACAAACACTTTCAAAATAATTCAATACACAACAAACTTCATTGATCAACCTTCTCAACCATGATATTGATTATCACCTAAACACTTATAAAGTATCAAAAGATTATGTTATAGCTAATGTCAACATATATTAAACATTCATAATCATCAAATCATAATACAATTATACAATCCAAAATGAGATGATCTAAATGCCCTAATAATATCATTTATATCTTTTAGCACCATCACGTGGCCAAAATTCAAAAATACTACAGTCGTTGGGTCGATTAATATATCCACAACCTTCTGTGGGAGAAAAGTATAGTAAAATGGAATGAATATAAAACTCAATGAGTGAATAATAACTTTTGAAAATAATATATTTTAAAATAATTATATCTTTTCAATATACTATTTTCATCAAACTATAAGTAAGAACATAGATGAATTATTCGAACTTTAAATCAAACAACTGTTGTTTTAATTTTAAAGTGCGATCGTAGTAAATTTTTATTTTTTTTAATTTATTGAATAAACTATGTATAATCAATTAAGAAAAATAATCAATAACTATAACAATGAAAGTATTGATTACTGCAACGACCCACCTCAAACTTCGAGGGCAAGTCTATCTAATTTCTTCTAACGTGATTAGTAAAACTTATTAATGAGGATTTTGCTAAAAGTTCGTCGACATAGTCCCCCCCTATATTTATAAAATTTCTAACATGCAAATCTAAACGCTCCCAAAATAATTCAATACACAACTAACTTCATTGATCAACCTCCTCAACCATAATACTGAATATCACCTAAACACTTCTAAATTATCAAAAGATTATATTAGAGCTAATGTCAACATACATTAAACATTCATAATCATCAAATCATAATACAATTATACAATCCAAAATGAGATGATCTAAATGCACTAATAATATCATCTGTATCTCCTAGCACCATCACGTGGCCAAAAAAAAAAAACAAATACTACAATCACTGGGTCGATTGGTGTACCGCAACCTTCTTTAGGGGGAAAGTATAAAAAAATGAAATGAGTAATTTGACAAGAGGATTTTAATTTCTTGTGAAATTTGTGTTACTTTAAATCATTTTATAGAAATTAGGGATGACAATGGGGAGTGGAGGGGAGAGGACCAATCTCCCCGTATCCATCCCCGATATTTTACGTATGTCTCCGTCTCCTCCCCATCCCCATCATAATTGCTTGAGAGAATCTCATTCTACTCCCCGAATAATAATACAGGGATCCTCGAGGATCCCCGATTCCCGAATAACTAATACATATTTTTATTTTTTATTTTTAGTTAATTAGATTAAAATAAAAAATTCAAACAAAAGTAAAGTTCGAAATATATTTTACATTAACATTGATTCATTATAAAAGTCACATGCAAAATACAAATTATCAAAATAATTATCTTTATCAATCTTCATAATCCTACAATAAAAAGAAAAAGAATTTACTTTTATATCGACAATAAAATAAATGAAATAAATGTAGATACTTAATTAATATTTTTAATAAAAAAATTAAAATTAAAACAAATTTTTGGGCTAATAGAATCTACTCGACCTTTTTAATGTCCTAAATAAAAATTTACGACTTTAATTAGTTAATTAGGCCTAAAAGTTGAATAATATAAATATTTTAATATTTTTTACTTTTACCAATATTTATAATTTTATAATATAATTCAAATTTTATTATTTATTTACTAGTAATTTAAAAAAAATAAAAATAAAATTAAAAATTAAAATGGGGAAATGGGGAGGGGATGGGGATTCCACCCCATCCCCGCCCCTTCCCCGAATAAGAAACTGGGTAAAAAAATTTCTCCGTCCCTTCCCCGAATAAGAAATTGGGCATAGAATTATCTACGTACCCTCCCCAAATGGAAAAAATCCCCGAGGGTACCCGTCCCCGTGGGGATTTTTGCCATCCCTAAAATTCCATTGGCTTTGTGTTGCAACTCTGCAACGGAATGTCAAATCGACAATGAAATTTCTTTGTCCATTTTTCACGTGCACAACCATAAAAAAGAAAAAAAAAACAATATCACAATTGTATGTATATGCTGGTGGGTCCATTTTCAAATTTGACAAGAGGATTTTAATTTCTTGTGGAATTTGTGTTATTTCAAATCATTTTATAGAAATTAGGGATGGCAATGGGGAGGGGAGGTGAGGGGACCAATCTCCCCGTACCCATCCTCGATATTTTACGTATGTCCCCGTCCCGTCCCCATCCCCATCATAATTGCTTGAGAGAATCTCCATCCCCTCCCCGAATAATAACAGGGGATCCCCGAGAGTTCCCGATTCTCTAATAACTAATATATATATATATATATATATATATAATTTTTTATTTTGAGTTAATTATATTAAAATAAAAAAATTCAAACAAAAGTAAAGTTCGAAATATATTTTACATTAGCATTGATCCATTATAAAAGTCACATGCAAAATACAAATTATCAAAATAATTATCTTTGTCAATCTTCATAATCCTACAATAAAAAGAAAAAGAATTTACTTGTATATCGACAATAAAATAAATGAAATAAATGTAGATACGTAATTAATATTTTTAATAAAACAAAATTTTTGGACTAATAGAATCTACCTGACCTTTTTAATGTCTTAAATAAAAATTTAAGACTTTAATTAGTTAATTAGGCCTAAAAGTTTAATAATATAAATATTTTAATATTTGTTACTTTTACCAATATTTATAATTTTAAAATATAATTCAAATTTTATTATTTATTTACTAGTAATTTTAAAAAATAAAATTAAAATTAAAAATTAAAATGGGGAAATGGGGAGGGGATGGGCATTCCACCTCATCCCTGCCCCTTCCCCGAATAAGAAACTGGGCAAAACATTTTTCCCGTCCCTTCCCCGAATAAGAAATTGGGTATAGAATTATCCCCGTACCCTCTCCAAATGGGAAAAATCCCCGAAGGTAACCGTCCCCGAATGAGAAATTGGGTATAGAATTTATTCTACTTTTTCTCATAATTTCATGAAGAGAAAGAAGTATCATATTTGCTATTGTTTTGTAGAGAAATTTTTTTGATTAAAATAATATATTTATACTTTTATTTAAAGAATCTTTTAATTTTTTTTCCACTCTTTCATTTACAATGTATAAGAGTAAATAAATATTTAAAGAATTAAATTTAGAAGAATTAAATTTAGAAGAATATTTTAGTGATCCTCTTAGATCTACTTAGTGTCTGTTTGGTATAATTTATGTAATGCTTATAAGTATTTATTTAATCTCATAAATTCTTATCATAATTTTTGTTACTGTTTTTTTTAGAGATTTTACAGTTTAAATAAGTTATTTTATTTCTACTAATAAAATCTCAAATTAGGAGTAGAGATTGAAATTTTTTTAAATATTAAAATATCTAAAATATTCTCTTCTTATTTAATATTTTTTTCATAACATAACTTTAAAAACTTGTCTATTAAAATAATTTCATAAATTTTTAATAAAAATTTTTATTAACAATCAACAACTAAAATTTTTTAAGTAAAAAATTTATTTATAAAAATTTTATTATCAAAAACTCTATTTACCATACATGTTATCTTCGTGTAAAGCCTTTTGCGGCAAGATGCGCCTTGTATCTCTCCACATTGCCTTTCGAATCCCTCTTGGTTATAAATATCCATTTGTAACCAATAGGTTTCGCAACTTCTAGTGATGGGACAAAATCTATACTCAATATGCACCATGAGCTTAATATTCCTTATTAGTGTCAATTAAATCATGAGGGGGGTTTCTACTCCTCATGAATCATATTTTAATCAATATGGTGCTAAGGGCTTATTGTGCTAAATAGAAATAACATTGCACTGGGGAGCCGGTTATAATAAAGCCCAAGGAACATGTTGAGACTTCACATTCAATCTAAACTTGAAAGAAAATTAACTACTCATAATCGAACTAGGGGTAAAATGAAAATTTATTAAAATATGTAGAAAATACAAAATGAAGAATGAATTATAGAAAATGGAGCTAAAAAATGAATTCAGGAGTGTCAAATTAGAGGGGAGCCCCATATTTATAGATATAACGAGTAAATCATGACCATTAGATTAAAATGATTTGGACACTTAGGATTGCGCCGCGTGACAAATTCTGATTGGATAGAACACATCATCAGGGCTGTCATTCCGTGTATATGCATGTATCGTACGCACGTTTTTCGATCCACTAACATATTCCAGGTCACCGGTCAACTCCACATAATCCTTTTAGTCCAATAAGATCGTGACACATCATCAGTCAACGCCAACTCATCAGTCAACGCCACATAAGTAGTCAAGCCATATCATACGTCCAATCGAATGCTGCCACATCATTGATTATTGCCATATCATCGGTCCGTATATGTGAACAATGTCGTGAATAGTACCGTAAACAATATCGTAAATGTGAACAGTGCCATACATGTGAACATTGCCGTGCATGTGAATTGTGTTATTTACCCTTTTATACTCCTAAGGTTTTCGACTATCATGAGTTCAAAATGTTATCCATTTTGCTGTCTGATTTCTCGTTCCTTGTGAAATGACCATGATGCTCCCTAAAATATATAAAATACTTAATTATAATACAACACACATAATTAAATCACAAGTGGCTTAAATACATAAAAATAGGGATGTTAACAAGACTTGGAGTGTAAAATGGCAATTTTCTCCTTTATAAATATACAATTTCTAACACTCAACACACCCCCCAATCAGCTTATTGCTAGTTCCTAGCAAATAAAGCGAAGACAAAATTCAAACCCAAAATGATTTTTTTAAAACAATCGTGTTTATTCAATCAGACTAATGATAACAATCAAATAAAAGTATAAGCATAATCTCCAGCCTAAAGAAATATCATCCCCACATCAACTGTCCATATAAATTAGTCCAGTAGACTTTATCATGGCTACAATAATCAAGCCACTTTTAAGAATGACATGTCAAACAAAAAATCTCACCGGTAGTAGTGATACTTTCACAAAGAAATTAAACCTAATAAAGATAGTCAATGCAATGAATGGTAAATTGAAAGAAAATAATAAAGAAGTAATACCACACACTCTCACCAAGATGAAAGAAATATACCCACAGCTTAAAACTAAAACGATCTTAAGTCAAACAAAATGCCAGTCAAACCAATGTTCCGCACTTGTTTAAGCACCTACAATTATGCATATGATTTAAGCACACAATTTATTCTAAATCAAACAAAACTTATTAAAAGTAAACTAAAATGTATGTTCATTCAAAACATTACTAAAATGCAATAAAAACATGTCATTTACTCTCTAAGTAATCATGATTTAAGTCTAAAAGTGCTATGATAACTCACATTTTATAGAGTTATCAGTTGGCCAACTCAACCAACTATTGTGGAATTTAAAATTAGCTTACTGGCAAGAAGTAACTGGCAAACAAATGAGTGGGGCTTCAGTAAAAAATGAGGAGGGAAATATTTTTCACTGATAATAAGAGACATTAATTTAGATGACATAGTGGTTGTAGATCTAAATAAGATGTTAATAAGTTAATAGGTAATTAACTAGAAGGTAGCTCACAAATGAGGGGAACATAAAGGAATCACGATAATGGTGGCTAGTACAAGCCAAAGAAAAAGTTTAAAGGGAATTGCTACAACTGAGGAAAGACAAACCATATGGTGAATATTACTGGTCTATGAAAAAGTTTAAAGAGAGTAATGCAGCCACTTCCAATCAAAAGAAGGATAATGACGAGGAATGGGAAGCCGAAGCATCAATCACTATTGAGGAAAAGAAACGGGCCTCACAGTCACAATACCTAGCCAACTTAACTACGAGAGTAATTGGATCGTTGATCTAGGATGTTCATATCACATGATTAGTGATAGAAAGAAGCTACAAGACATGACTAAATACAAAGAAGGTCGTGTGGTAGTAATAGTAAATAACTTGTAACTGCCAATAGCTCACGTTGGCACTACAGTTCTGACATTTCAATATAGTTCATTATAAAATATCACTTTAAGACGTGCATTATGTTCTAAATATGAAGAAAAACCTACTTTCAATATCATAACTAACATCATTAAGCAACTATGTTTTGTTCAGTCTTCAAGATGTCAAAGTGTATCAAGATGTAAAAATCTCAGGGACACTTACAATAGCAAAACAAAGGTTTGAGTTAATTCATTTATTATCAGTAGAGTTTGCTTATATAGACAAGACTCGAAAGAACGAGACAATAGATTTATTACATGCTCGGTTGGGACATGTTAGTTACAACAAGTTGAAAGTGATTATGAATAAGTCAATGCTCAGAGGTCTGCCTAAACTTAATGTGCGAATAAACAAGGTGTTTGTAGAGTCTCAATATGGTAAAGCTCACCAACTCTCATATGAGGAGTCGAAGTTTAGAGTAAAAGAGCCATTGAAGTTGGTAAACTCTAACGAGTTTGGTCCTATTAATCAACCTTCTATTAGTGGCATACGATGCATGGTCACATTTATCAATGACTTCTCTGGGTATGTCTGATTCTTCTTACGAAAAGAAATTTGCTACTTTTTTAATATTTAAAGTATTCAGATAGCCCAAGCAAAATTAAAAAGCAGGTTTGTTGTCTACAAATAGACAATGTAGAAGAGTATACATTACATGAGTTCTCCTAGTACATATCTTCGAGATTATAAGATACGCCATCAGTTCACTTGTGCCAATATACCATAACAGAATAGCGTAGCAGAACAAAAAAATCGATATCTAGCGGAGATCTATTGAAGTATGATACATCCAAAGAATGTACTAGAGAGGTTTTGGGTCGAAGTTATGAAGATAGCAACTCATGTGATTAATAGAGTTTCTCAACTGAAATTGGGGGTCATATCACTTTACGAGAAGCTATGAAATGTGACACCTACAGTCATGAACTTTTGTGTATTTGGTTGTGTATGCTATGTCTTTGTGCACACATGAAGGCAAAGATTCACAATATAGAACAATGTATCAACAATTGGTAGGTAGTTTAATCTACCAAATGCTGAATCAACCGAATATTTCATATGTCATAGGTGTCATGAGTTGGTAAATGCAAAATCCAAAAAAGCTTCACTTGGAAGTAGTTCTGTGAATACTAAGATATGTGAAGAGTACAAACAACTATGGTTTATTGTGCAAGAAAGATGAAATTACAAGCTGACTAGCTATTGTGACGCTGACTACGCCGGAGATCATGATACAAAAAGATTAACTACTAGGTATGTTTTCAGAATTAGGTCTGGAGTAGTTTTTTAGTGTAGTAAGAGACAACCAACTGTATCACTATCAACCACAGAGGCAGAGTATAAAACAATAGTGATGACAGCTAAAAAAAACACTTGGTTGATGTAGTTGATCAAGGATCTACACCAACTAGTAGATTATGTATGCAATACCATTGTATTACGATAGTCAATCGATAATCAACTTGGTAGAAAATCTAGTTTTCCATGCAAGAACTAAGCATGTAGAGGTCTATTATCACTTCATCAGGGAAAAGGTATTACAAGATAAAGTTGAGATGCAGTACGTCAAGACAAACAATTAAGTTACGGATTTTTTTTTTTTATAAAAAGTCTTTGTACCATGAAGTTTAAAAAGTTTCGTGAGCAGCTTAATATGGATCGAAGGATGAAACTTGGTTTTGAGGGGGAGTGTTAAAAGTACAACACCAATTTTATGATCCAATTAAATAACATTTGTTCAAACCCAAGTTCAAAGCTCAATCCATAGAAGACTTAAGAATTGTGTAGAGAACATGGGACATTTCTAATCTAAAAATATTTAATGATGATGAAAATATCTTATTTTAGAAATCTCTTGAACAGTGGTATTTATAAAATGTGATTGTTAAATTTTTATAATTTAATGTTTTGTGTGGTTTATATTAGTTTTAGGATACTATAAATACTGTTAAACTCTTTGTTGTAGGCATTAAGAGAGGGAGTGAAGAATTAGTAGGAAGAAAAAGTATTGTAGTATTTTTCTTATAAAATATCAATAAAATCCTTTAATTTAGTAAAATTCTTCTATTTCTTAAATATTTTTAGTCTTAAGCAGCTTCGTCCTTCTTTCTCAACAAACGTATTCCATTTAGTATATGAAAAGAAAGTTGTGAGCTTGTGAAGAGAGAATAATTAGAATATCTTTTGCAATTGTTATTTTCCCAATTTTAAGTAACAGAGTTGCTTTCTCCTAGTATAAGAGAGATTGTAATTGTTCTATCCTTGTATTCAAAGAAAATTGTTATAATCCTCATTTGAATAGTGAATTCTTTCTACTTTTGTTGTGGATTTTTAACCCGGTTTATTTGGAATTTTTTCCACTTAAAATTTTTGTGTCCCATATATCTTCATTTGTTCTTAATATCACTTTGGTTACGGTCTGATACGGTCCTTAATTTCCTAATAGAAAACAACCGAAACCATCCAATAACGAGAGTGATCTCTGAAAGCTCCATTGCAAAACATGGATAACCGCTGCTTAGGCCATCTGTATTAACTTTTACCCAGCCATGCACTATCGGGCAAATTTTAGCAAAATATTGAAAATGAGAGGTATAACCAGCTTGTATTAGATGAAAGGAGGATGGGGTGTTTTCATATCGTAGCTCTGTCACGGCATCGATGTGAAGAAGATGAGTTGGTCATGTCTAATTAACAAAAAAAAAAAAATCCTTTCTGCTAATCCCAATTTCAAAGCTTTCTTGTGTCGGACTTTAATTCTAACTTTGTGATATCACACTTTCAATGGTTATTTTACCTTTATATTCACTATTGACTGATAGGGGTGAAATGAATAATTAAAACTCTATTATGGATATAAATAACAAAAAAGAAATTTATGTGTCGCGGAACTGGTACTCATATGAAAATAACATTTGACAATATCGAACCATTGGAGCACTAAATAAATTATAGCATTATATAAAAGGGAATTTGAACACATGCTCATGTTATGCCCTACGGACTTTCTTTTGTATTTGTTGGCAAAAATTTGCAGATCGTAGATATTTGCCCCTAAGGTAACAAAACTGCAAAAGCATTTCGTGGGTAACAAGTACTCGGGCTTTTATCTAGAATATCTTTATTCTTCAATACCAATAAATCACTTAGATTTTATGGGCTACGGATGGAAATTGTTAAATAGAGCTCATGCGCCAATTAATGATGTGATTCCATTCGTAGCCTATAAAATCTAAGTGATTTATTGGTATTGACGAGTAAAGATATTCTAGATAAAAGCCCGAGTACTTGTTACCCACGAAATGCTTTTGTAGAGCTCATGCGCCAATTATAGAATCACATCATTAATTGACTTGTTAAGTTAGCCATCTAATTAAATTAGGAAATAAATATTCTTAATAAATTGAAATCTCACTAAATTAGGGAATTAAAATAAATGAAATAAATGTAGATACTTAATTAATATTTTTAATAAAACAAAATTAAAATTAAAACTAAATTTTTGGGCTAATAGAATCTACCCGACCTTTTTAATGTCCTAAATAAAAATTTAAAACTTTAATTAGTTAATTAGGCCTAAAAGTTTAATAATATAAATATTTTAATATTTGTTACTTTTACCAATATTTATAATTTTATAATATAATTCAAAATTTATTATTTATTTACTAGTAATTTTAAAAAATAAAAATAAAATTAAAAATTAAAATAGGGAAATGGGGAGGAGATGGGGATTCCACCTCATCCCCGCCCCTTTCCCAAATAAGAAACTGGGTAAAAAAATTTTTCCGTCTCTTCCCCGAATAAGAAATTGGGTATAGAATTATTCTCGTACCCTCCCCGAATGGGAAAAATCCCCAAGCGTACCCATCCCCGAATGAAAAATTGGGTATAAAATTTATTCTAGTTTTTCTCATAATTTCATGAAGAGAAAGAAGTATCATATTTGCTATTGTTTTTGTAGAGAAATTTTTTTGATTAAAATAATATATTTATACATTTTTTTAAAGAATCTTTTAATTTTTTTTCCACTCTTTCATTTACAATATATAAAAGTAAATAAATATTTAAAGAATTAAATTTAGAAGAATATTTTAGTGATCCTCTTAGATCTACTTAGTGTCTGTTTGGTATAATTTATGTAATGCTCATAAGTATTTATTTAATCTCATAAATTCTTATCATAATTTTTGTTACTGTTTATTTTTTTAAAAGATTTTATAGTTTAAATAAGTTATTTTATTTCTACTAATAAAATCTCAAATTAGGAGTAGAGATTGAAATTTTTTTAAATATTAAAATATCTAAAATATTCTCTACTTATTTAATATTTTTTTCATAACATAACTTTAAAAACTTATCTATTAAAATAATTTCATAAATTTTTAATAAAAATTTTTATTAACAATCAACAACTAAAATTTTTTAAATAAAAAATTTATTTATAAAAATTTTATTATCAAAAACTTTATTTAAATAAATTTTATTATCAAAAACTTTATTTAAATAAATTTTATTTAAAAAATTATATTAAACCGAGCCTTACCCTCGCGAATGGCGATACCATAACTATTTTGAAGAAATGGAAGAATGGAAAGAATTGAAAAGACAAAACCGCGTTGTAAAAGAGGACGTGGATCAACTTACCGAGGCCACTAATGACAAATAGCTACATATTTTGAAGTAGACTCCCAGCGTCTACCGAACCTAAACGGGTACAGAGACCTTTGTTTTGTTTTTGACAATAGGTGCAGATACGTACGAATGCATTAATTAATGAAAAGCGGTAGAAGAAAACAAAGCTAAGTCGCCAGACACGTTGCAGAAGGGATTCTGGAATGCATTAATTAAGGGGTCTTAAGTATTCAATAGTGACTTCTTTTTTGTGTTTTACCATAAGAAGATGCCGGAATGCATTAATTAAGAGGCCCACTGTGATTAATTCATAACTACCAGTAATTTGTTTGTATTCGAGTTGCTCCTTTGTATAACTAGACGTGAAAATGAGTATTTGGTGGGGTGGTGGAGTCGAGGGTGCTAAGAGCAACAAAAATAAATTCTGAAGCAATTGTTCTGACTCTTGAGTGCTTATATTTATTTCATTAATCTCGGAAGATATGGCGTCTCATAAGGTGCCTGGTAATCGCAAATTGATAGGTGCCAAATCAGAATACTATTTTATGCTTTATGCAGGTACTGAAGAAGTGAAGAGCTACGACCGGATTGATTTTGGTATGTTTGGTCGGAGTTGGGCTCCCATTGTTTCTTGGGCCGTGATAGTGGTTCCCCACGAGCCGGAGAGTAATTGGAGAAAAAATTTACCTCCTCCAAGTGTCAATAATATGGACCCCGCTAGCTCGCTTTGTGTCATTGCATCTGGTTCTTCTAATGGTTATAAGCCTATAGGTGATGATAAACATGATCGTCCTTTTCATGGCGTTAGAACTACAGTTCGATTGAACAAATTGAAATATGATCGTGAAGTGTTGCGCGGAGGTTCTCTTGTTTTGGAGATTAATCTTCTAGAGGTTTTTTCCGGAGGAGATGTTGTGGATTCTGATCATACTTTTGATGGTCAAGTGTTCTGGAACTTGTACTCGAATTGAATATTGTACGGTGAGATAAGTTGATGTGTGTATTAATGGTATTATCTAATATAAACATAGGATTGGACATATAGTTGTGTCAATGTATTGTGTAATTTAACTACCTCTAGATAATATTATCGTTTGTGTAATGATTGTAATTGATGTTTTGTTGGAGGATCCTTTAGTATGCTTATAAAAAGGATTCAAGTGTGTTGTAACGAGCAGAGCTCTTCTAAGTCTAGTCCATAAATAAATAAAAGAGTTGACTATAATGTAATATTGTGGGGTCTTCTACTGTGTCTATAAAAAGGATCCAAGTGTGTTGTAATATGAGTAGAGATTCATGAATTTAGTCTATAAATAAATTAAACAAGTGGTTTATATAGTTCTTTTATGAACATGTATGGTCTCATTTCCTTCATAAAGCAATGTATAGACGTAGAGATTCATGAATTTAGTCTATAAATAAATTAAACAAGTGTTTTATATAGTCCTTTTATGAACATGTATGGTCTCATTTCCTTCATAAAGCAATGTATAGCCGTTGTGACAAAATCTTATTACTCAAGTTTACTCATGAATCCTTGAATTTAGTGTATAAAAAAATTAAACAAGTGTTTTATATAGTCCTTTTATGAACATGTATGGTCTCATTTCCTTCAAAAAGCAATGTATAGCCGTTGTGACAAAATCTTATTACTCAAGTTTACTCATGAATCCTTTACACAAATGTATAGCGGTTGTGATAAAACCTTATTACTCAAGTTTACTCATGAATCCTTTACACAAATGTTACAAATGTATAATAACAAAATTGAAAAGTCATTTTCACACGTTACAAATATATACTAACAAAACTGAAATAACATTATTACAAATTAGAACAATATGTAATAACAAAAAATAAATAAATAAACTCGAGGCTTGTAAAGTTAATAGTTTATTTAAAACAAATTCGCATCTTCTCAATGGTGCTTAATTTATATCAATCTCTGTCTTTCAAGATGCAACGGATTCGAATAGTCTCATGAGCACAATCATACTATTCTATCAAATTTGAAACTAGTGTTTGAACTAAAATCAGAGAAAATTTGTTTCAGATAGAAGAAGGAAATGCCACTTCAATTTTGTGTGTTTTGCAAATAAAATTAGAAACCAATTTATAGAATTTTTGGAGGACATTTTTGGTATAGAAAAATTAGGCAGTAACTATTGAATTTAATACTTAAATAAAATCTATAACAAAAGCATTTGTTTACCTTCAATCACTTGTAATATAAACCCAAATTTTTCCTTCAAAATTAGCCATATACGTCACTTAACAGCCCTTTAATCTCTTGCTATTAAGATCAATATCAATATCAAATATTGATATTGCTTTTACCCTTTACAGTTTTAGTTTTAATTCAATGCAATTATAGTGCAATAAAAAGAAAAATAAAGGATAAAAAACACCTTTAATCTTTTCCAAACCAATGGGTGATAAGCACTAATTTGAATTTTCTATTATTCGTCCTAAAGATCTCACGAAGGAGATTCTGAATCATTCACGTAAGAATATTTCCTCAATAGACATCTAACTCAAAACTAGCCTTCAAATAATTGAATGCTTATTTAATTCCTATATTTTAACTTAAATATCCGTTTAGTCTCATATTATAAAATATATCTCAAAATACCCATGTATATTTTGGTTTTATGATAATACCCTTCAAATAACATTCTTGACATGAATTAATTATCTATAAAATATTAATTAGCATCTTAACCAATAATTAAATATTAGCAAATTAATTAACAAATATCAGGAGTGAAAGAACTAATATTTCCTGTACCCTTGCAACAATCTTACTAATAATTATTTATAAATAAATTAATATTAGCCAACTTAAAAATGAACATTTTAAGTAAAATAATGATATAAAATATTTTTTAATATCTTTACAACAATATTAATAATAAATTTTTAATAAAAATTAATTTACTAAATTAATTCTAAAGTAAAATAATAATATAAAAATTTGGGTAAATTTTTATGTTACTTTTAAGATAAATTTTGATAAATTAACATTTTTTATAAATATCCCAATGTTATCGTAAAAAGAAAAAAATTAAGGGTAGTAATGAAATATACTTGGCATCACGGGTGTCTTGAGATGTGTGTGTCTCTCTCTTTCTATATATATATAACACTTAAATCAAAATATAAAGATTAAATGAGTATTTATCTATCTTTATATTCATCCCACTTTTAGACATACTTTGTTAAATTGTCTCTTCTAGAAAAGAGGTCGTTTGCAGCAATGAAGGAATTTCATATCAAGGTTACAAACAAGAAAACGAATGGTTCTGGCCAATTGCATTTGACTTAGTCAACTGAGATACGGCAAAAGCAAGGTAGAATCTAAAATTACATAAGAGTCTAATAGGCAATAATCTTCCTATAATTAATGAATAGCTCAATATCTTGACATGACCTCACAAATGTAGGATTTCAATCTCCGTGTCTTTTATTTTTTGAATTTTTTATTACTTGAGTTTAGATTAGTTAATTTAAGATAATAATTGACCTACATTTATAAAACATATCTAAATTTTCCTACGTATTAAAATACTAAATGTGATATAAGAACCAGCTATAAGTAGGTTAAATTGATGATTTGGTATAATTATAATGATTATTATTTTTAATTGATCGATGGATTGAAATTTTAGTACCCATATATTTTTTCAATACGGACAATTTTAGAGAGTAAGTGATAACTCTAGGAAATGAGAGTTATTACATCAATTCTAGGCTTGAATTAAGGTCATTTAGAGAACAAATAAGGAGTTTTCATTACATTTTGATTACCTTTTGCATAAACATTCATTTTAGTTGAGTCTTAATAAGTTTTGCTTAAATCATAGTAATTTGTGCTAAAAACAGGTTTTAAATTCATAAGAGTATGTTGAGGCATTTGAAGAACAAGAGGAGGAAGGAAGATGACCACAAAAGAAGTAAAGCACAATCGGGAATAAAGCAGTGTTATGGCAGTTGTTAGAGCAACCAGTGCTGTAGCAATCTGGGAGCAATGCGGGAGAAAACTTAGGCGCGAGTCAACCATAAAATCGCGATATGCATGTTTCCTAATTTAAACACATGCACGCTCATGGGCTTTGGTTTAACCTAATGTGCAATATAAAAAGGAGGCGTGCACCACATAGAAAGGCGGCAAGGAATTATCATTAGAATAATTAGAAGGAACGAAGAAGAAGAAGATCAGAATTGAAGAGTGTTGTTTCGGCAACATTGGACAATCGTGTAGAATTACTTGACTTTAATTTTCATTATGCTCAACTTATATTTATCTTTTTCCTTTAATTGATTTGATGTATTCCGAGACCAATATGTTTATGTTTACTTTTCTCATTCAGATTATGAACTAAATTTACTTGTAGTTGAGTGACAAATAATCCAATGGGTTCTTGACTGTTCTTATATGTTGTTACGGTATTGCTATAGCATTATACTCTAGTAGTTTTTATGAATATAACTGTTATTTTAGTTGACCACTCATTTAATAGTTTCAGTTAAGATAGAGCAGCAAAATGACATGTCTTAGCTGATATTATTAGAGTATTACTTGTTCCTAAGTCGAGTTTCCTAGATTAGGTTATCCCGAATCCCATAAGGACAATACTTTAAGTTAGGATTTGTGACACTCTAGACATAGATGTTCACCTTGTACGGTAGAAAGATTAAAGGTTATAATGATGTACCATAAATATATGAGCAACTGGTCATTGTTAGCAGTTTTAAAGATATGAGATTTCCAATATGCGATAGCTGAGGATGCAGATTTATTCTGCCCAGTGCTGCAGCACTTATTCTAACAACTGGTGCTAATTTGGTAAATAACAGTCACCCCATTAGGAGAGTTTGATCATTCAACTACTATATTCTCAATTGAATCTTAGACACAACTAAGCTAGTTTATTTCATTACGGTATTGTCTTATTTAATTCTTATTGCAATTACTGATTATGATAGAAATTATTTGACAATTGTTTGTTTTGGTTTCAAGTTGAGTTGCGTTATTGTGAGTGCTATAACATTTTGAATAATATCAATCCCTGTGGAGACGATCTTGAATACTTATCACTTTATTACTTGTTGTGTATACTTGCACGTTGGCATTGATAGATACTGCTTATAAAATTCACCAACAAGTTTTTGGCGCCGTTGCCGGGGATTGATTGTTTATTTTTGAAGTGTGAAGAAAATCGTGATAGCGCCAAATTTGACTTGATTCATTCTATTGATTGGCATATCAGTACGTGTATGCGCAAGGACGAATCTGTGGTATTCCAATTCGATCCTCAGATTGAAAGGACTGTCAGGAGATTGCGAAGAGAACAAAGATATCCAAAGACTGTTTCAGGCATGAATAATTTACAGAATGAGGAAAATTTAACCCCTCACGGGCCCTTACAACCAGTCAACATTCAAGAAAAACAGAATAAACATGCTAACGGGAGACAGCCAGGCAACAACAATATTATTTACATGGCTGATGACAGAGATAGAGCAATAAGAGATTATGCTGTGCTAACTCCTCAAGTTGTACATCCTGGCATCATCAGACCTGAAGTAGACGCTGCAAATTTTGAGTTAAAGCCAGTGATGTTTCAAATGTTGCAAACAGTTGGGCAATTCAATGAATTGCCAAATGAAGATCCCCATCTCCATATTAAATTGTTCTTGGAAGTAAGTGATGCTTTCAAAATTGCTGCAGCAACAGAAGATGCCTTAAGGCTAAGGCTCTTTCCTTATTCCTTAAGAAATCGAGCAAGAGCATGGTTAAATTCATTACCATCTGATTCCATCACTACATGGAATGAATTGGCTGATAAATTCCTAATGAAATATTTCCCACCAACAAAAAATGCAAAGTTGCGGAATGAGATTACTTCATTTCATCAACTTGAAGATGAGAGTTTGTACGAGGCTTGAGAAAGGTTCAAGGAATTGCTCAGAAGGTGTCCTCATCACGGTATTCCTACTTTCTACAATGGGTTGAATCCGAGTACAAGGTTAATGGTGGATGCTTCAGCAAATGAAGTTCTGTTATCCAAATCTTACACTGAAGCTTATGAAATTCTGGAAAGAATTGCCAATAATAATTACCAGTGGCCTTCAGCCAGGTAACCATCAACAAGAGGATCAGCAGAGGTACATAACATTGATGCAATTACAGCCTTATCAGCACAAGTTACTTCATTGACTAATATGGTAAAAGGCATGACATTTGCTCCAGCAACAATAAAGCAAGTCACTGCACTCTCTTGTGTATACTGTGGTGAGGAACATGACTTGATAGATGTCTAGGGAGTCCAGCTTCAGTAAACTATGTGGGTAATTTCAATCGACAACCTCAAAACAACCCATATTCAAATACTTACAACCCTGGTTGGAAGCAACACCCAAATTTCTCATGGAGCAATTAGAATCGAAATGCTCTAGCATTCATTTGACAAAATAGAAACACACAGCCACCTGGTTTTCATCAGCAGAGTCAAGGGCAAAATTAAATCAGTTAGGATCCAATTACTTCATTGGAAACACTGATTAAGGAGTATATTGCAAAGAATGAAGCAATTGTGCAGAGTCAAGCTGTATCCTTGAGAAACCTAGAGAATCAAATGGGACAACTAGCCACAGCAATGAGTAGCAGAACTCAAGAAAGCCTACCTAGCAATACAAAAGATCCTAGGAGAGAGAGCAAAGAACACTGCAAAGTAATTAGTTTGAGATCTGAAAAGAATGTTAATATACCAGTTGAGGTGACAAAAAATGGGACAGAATGCAATTCAGCACAAAAACTAACTCACAAGGGAAGCCTGTTACAGCAAATTCTCCATCAAGACACTGATTATATAGGCCAAGCTACAGCAATTGTAGAAGAAATTCAACCAGAACATGCTGAAAAGAAGTTGCAACACCAGTAGCCACAGCCTGCACCAACATAAACAAACAAAGTTTGGTACCTCCTGAATATAACCAGCAATTTAGACATCCACCACCTTTCCCACAAAGGTTTCAGAAACAAAAGCAGGACAAGCAATTCCGTAAATTTCTGGAAGTGCTGAAGCAATTACACATAAACATACTTTTGTGCAAGCTTTGGAGCAAATGCCAAATTATGTGAAATTTATAAAGGACATCTCGACAAGAAAAAGAAGGCTGGGAGAGTTTGAAACTGTTGCTTTAACACAGAAAAACAGTCATATGCTCCAAAATAAAATTCCAGCAAAAGTAAAAGATCCAGGAAGTTTCACAATACCATGTTCTATAGGAACTAGGTATGCTGGCAGAGCACTCTGTGAACTGGGAGCTAGCAATAATTTGATGTCATTATCTGTATTTAAATAACTTGGAGTAGGGGAATGCAGACCAACAACAGTCACTCTGCAATTGGTTGACAGATCTCGTACATACCCTGAAGGAAAAATAGAGGATGTACTAGTGAAGGTTGATAAATTCATCTTTCCAGTGGATTTCATTGTACTGGATTTTGAAGCTGATAAAGAGGTACCCATTATACTTGGAAGACCTTTTCTAGTAACTGAAAAGACTCTGATAGATGTTCAGAAATGAGAGTGTAGTGGATTTTGTTGTAGCAGATAGAATGGATAAATGCTACAGTAAAGTATTTGACAGAGTCAATACCTTTGATGATGTAGAAGAGAAAGATGTTGCAGCAATTCAGACAGATTAGATGGAAGAAAAGCAATCTGATACGTACACCAGGTTCATTGAGCATCTGAATCTTTCAGACAGGAGAGTAAAAATAACTTTACCATCTATTGAATCATCTCCTAGTCTTGAATTAAAATTGTTACCTTCACATTTAAAATTTACTTATCTTGGTCAAAATAACACACTCCCTGTAATCATCTCTTTTACTTTGGATGCAGGTCAAGAATAGAGTTTAGTAGATTTGCTTGGAAAATACAGAAGAGCAATTGGATGGACCATGGCAGATATAAAGGGGATAAGCCTATCAATTTGCATGCATAAAATCCTACTAGAAGATTACTCCAGCAATTCAGTTGAGCACTAGAGAAGGTTGAACCCTATCATGAAAGAAGTGGTGAAGAGGGAAATCGTCAAATGGTTAGATGCTGGAATCATATATCCAATATCAGACAGTTCATGAGTGAGCCTAGTTTAATGTGTTCCAAAGAAGAGATGGATAACAGTAATAACTAATGAGAAGAATGAACTTATTCCTACAAGGACAGTAACTGGATGGAGAGTATGTATGGATTACAGGAAGCCCAACATAGCCCCAAGGCAAGACCATTTTCCACTTCCATTCATAGATCAGATGTTGAACAAACTTGCTGGAAAACAGTACTATTATTTTTTATATGGGTATTCAGACTACAACCAGATTGCTATAGCTCCAGAAAATCAGGAAAAGACAACATTTACTTGTCCTTATGGCACATTTGCCTTTAGAAGAATGCCTTTTGGGTTATGCAATGCTCCAGCAACTTTTCAGATATGCATGATGTCTATATTTTCTGACATGGCAGAGCAGACTTTAGAAGTTTTCATGGATGACTTCTCAGTGTTTGGAGAAACATACAATGATGGTTTACACAACTTGGAAGAAGTTCTTAAAAAATGTGAGATGACCAACTTAGTACTCAATTGAGAAAAATGTCATTTCATGGTGCAAGAAGGAATAGTGTTGGGTCACAAGGTATCCAAAGATGGCATTGAGGTAGACAAAGCCAAGATAGATGTAATAGATAAACTGCCACCTCCAACTTCAGTAAATGGTATAAGGAGTTTTTTGGGTTATGCTGGATTTTACAGAAGATTCATTAAGGATTTTTCCAAGGTGGCTAAACCATTATGCTCATTGCTGGAACATGATAAACCCTTTTACTTTGACAAAGAATGTCATCAAGCATTTGGAGAATTAAAGAAAGCTCTGATCACTGCTCCAGTAATCATATCTCCAAACTGGACTTTACCATTTGAATTAATGTGTGATGCTAGTGACCATTCTGTGGGAGCAGTATTAGGGCAAATAAAAGATAAGGTTTTTCACTCCATATACTATGCAAGCAAAACTCTTACTCAAACTCAAATCAATTACACCACTATAGAGAAAGAATTGCTAGCAATAGTATTTGCTTTTGACAAATTCAGAGCCTACTTGGTGGGCACTAGAGTGACAGTATATACAAACCATACAGCCATCAGATACTTAATTTCAAAGAAAGATGTCAAGCCAAGATTAATCAGATGGATCTTATTGTTACAAGAATTTGATTTGGAAAGTAAAGATAGAAAGGGGACTGAGAATCAAGTAGCAGATCACCTATCAAGATTGGAAGCAGACACAAGCACATTGACAAGAAAAGACATCACTGAAACTTTTCATGATGAACAGCTATTGGTGGTACAACAAGCACAGATGCTGCAGCAGCCAGAATCTCCATGGTATGCAGATTTTGCTAACTATTTAGTAAGTGGATTGTTACCACCCGAGTCGAAGTTTCAAGAGAAAAATAAATTTCTTCATAATCTTAGAAGTTACCAATGGGATGACCCACATTTATATAAGCTGTGCCTAGACCAAGTAATACGAAGATGTGCTGCAGAAGGAGAGATTCTCCATATATTTGAGGCATGTCATCTGCAGCATATGGAGGATATTTTGGTGGTCACAGAACAGCTATTAAAGTATTGCAATCAGGTTATTACTGGCCAACTATTTTTAAATATGCTTATGAGTTTGTTAAATGTTGTGACAGATGTCAAAGGACAGGGAACATAATTAGCAGACATGAGATGCCATTGACCAACATACTGGAAGTAGAAATTTTTTATGTCTGGGGAATAGATTTCATGGGACCTTTTCCCCCATCCTTTGGGAACTTATATATCCTTGTTGTTGTGGATTATGTCTCTAAATGGGTAGAAGCTGTAGCATTACCTACCAATGATGTTAAAGCAGTAGTGGCTTTTCTGCAGAAAAAATATTTTTTTTAGATTTGGCACTCCTAGAGCAATTATTAATGATGAGGGAACACATTTTTGCAACAAAGTATTTGCTGCAGCAATGGTAAAATATGGAGTCAGACACAAGGTAGCTACATCATATCACCCACAATCTAATGGTCAGGCTGAAGTGTCCAACAGAGAGATTAAAAAGATTTTAGAAAAAGTGGTGAACCCAACAATGAAGGATTTGTCTTTACACTTATATGATTCTCTATGGGCCTACAGAACAACATACAAAACTCCACTCGGCATGTCCCCTTACTGAATTGTTGATGGAAAGGCTTGTCATTTGCCACTAGAGCTAGAGCATAAAACACATTGGGCACTGAAGAAATTAAATTGAGATATTCATGTTGCAACAGAGCAAAGAAAGCTTCGACTTTGTGAGCTTGATGAATTACGGCAATTTTCATATGAAAATGCAAGAATTTATAAAGAAATGACAAAACACTGGCACGACAAGCATATCCAACACATGCAATTTAGCCCTAGACAATTAGTATTGCTCCACAATACAAGACTAAGATTATTTCCAGGAAAGCTCAAGTCACGATGGTCTGGCCCGTTTAAGCTGCTCAAATTTTATCCTCATTGAGCTATTGATCTTTTAGATGAACAGACAGGTCAAGAATTCAAGGTTAATAGGCACAGGGTTAAGCACTACATACATCCAGCGGCATATCGTTCCAATGAGGTGTTACTCCTTAAAGAACCCAGCTATTGAGCAATGAAAGAAGATCAGGCTGAAGGACCTTAAATCAAGCGCTCCATAGGAGGCAACCCATTGGGGAGATAGCCGCTTCAAACTAATTTTGATATCCTTTGGTTTTGTAGATAGCTCTCCCTCTTTACTTTCTTATTTAATTTTATTTTTCTATGATTAGCCATTTATTTTTACCCTTTTACATTATTGCATTCTTTATTTTCGCTTTAATTTTATCTATTTATTTCTCTTAATAATTTTAGAATTAATTATATTTTGAAGTCAGTGTGACAATTGAATTCCATATTGACAAGTGAGAGTGTATGATGGCAGAATGCAGGGGTAAGCCATGTGTCAGAAGCTTTAGTATGAAGTATGTATTGAAATAAAAGTATACAACCCAAGAGGGGGGGTGAATTGAGATTCTAAAAATTATTCAATTTATAAAAAAAACTTAATGCAAATATTTAAAATTCAAAGCAATAACAATTAAGTTGATCACAATATAAAAAGATAAGGGAAGAGAGATTCAAACACAGAGATTTTTATGTGGTTCGGCCAACCTCGCCTACGTCCACGCCTCCAAACTTTCCGGGCTTGAGGATTCCATTAAGCAAGCCTCCAAGGCTTCAAATGCTTACACTTGACTTCCAAGGTGTCAATAAACCTTTACAACAAGAGATTATCCCCAATCTCTTAACCCAAGTGTATCCTAACACTTACAATCACTCATAGTAAAAGATTACAAATTGATTTGCCCCTCACAATATATAGGATTACACAATGATGCTTAATATGTGAATAGATGAAGCAAGAATGTGTTCTAAGCTCTATGAAGATTGTATTCTCGAATATTAGCTCAATGGTCGTGTTATGATCAATCTAGTTTGAATTTGAATGAGCTTATTTATATTTGGAGCTAAAAAATTAGCCGTTACAAACTGTCGGTCCGAAAACAGTTTGCCGTTAGTCATTAACGGTTAACCATTTACGCTAGTCAAAAGTTACCGTTGGGCCAAATTTCAAATAAACGGTTTGCAGTTTAGGATTGCCCTTTCGCCGTTAAATTCCAGAGACCTGCAAAATGAATATCAGCTATCCGTTTAAAGTAAACGGTTAAGGATTTGCATGAAGTGATTTCTCTGGATATTATCGATTGACCGTTTGTAATAAACGGTTCGCCGTTTGTTTCCAGTAACCTGTAAAATAATTTAGCCTTAATCGGTTTTGTTAATCAGTGATTCTGAACGTTATCGGTTAACTGTTTAAATAAACGGTTCACCGTTAAGTTCCAGTAGCCTTCCCATCTTTGGTGTTTTCCGTTTTTCATAAACGGTTAGAGTTTAGGCAATATGTTGCTCTCTGGTGTTAATCGGTTAACCGTTTAAATAAACGGTTCACTGTTAAGTTCCAGTAACATTCCCATCTTTTGTGTTTTCCATTTTTCATAAACGGTTAGAGATTTAGGAAATATGTTGCTCTCTGGCTTTAATCGGTTAACCGTTTAAATAAACGGCTTACCGTTTATTTCCAGAATCACACTTTAAAACAGATTTTACAGAGAATCATTTTTGAATTTGAAGGTCCATCTTTTATAAAACAATGAATGGAATGATTATTAAGGCTTTCGTTTATTAAGGAATAGCTCCAACACTTTTATCAAAAATCATTTAAAGTTTGTTATTATCAAAATCAATATTATTAACATATTCATGTTAACATGTATCCGTTGTTAGAACAAGCAAATGGGTGCTGCAACAACTAATTTTACCGTTACAGTAAATTAAAAGCTGGAGTCTTTCACTTACCGTTGGAAATAAAATCGTGACAGATGGATGCACGGATATGGATAGAAAATTGAGGAAACAAATCTCTGAAATTAAAGATTTAATTTCATTAACCGATAATTTTGGGGATATGCACATTTAATTCAAATATTTTATTCCCTCAATTATCTCTAGTTACCGTATTTATCTTCAAATTAAAGTCCATTATAAAAAGAAGTCACTGTGTTTAAGGCTCTAAGCCACTATTCCCTATCTCCTTCGTAAAGACAACTGTAACAATCCTTAAATTTTTTTTCTCTTTTTACTCTTAGGAAAAGTAGCTTCAATTTGTCACTGCTACAGCAATGCCGGGATACAAGAAAACAGCCAGCCACCTCAAAGATCCGTCACGCTTCCAGAGCTACCATGCCGAAGAAAAATATAAAGAATTCATAAAGTCGCGTAAGATTCTGGAAGAGAAAGGGTTTCAATTCCTAGAATAACTCACTAGAATTGTACAAACAATTCATAATGCTGCAGCAAAGCGAGGATGGTTAGAGTTTTGCAATCATCCTCGTGATCCTGTGCTTCAAGTAGTCAAAGAGTTTTACGCCAATTTGGTAAGCCCTGATCAGCATAACATTTGGGTAAGAAACACTCTTGTTCCCTTAGACTCCCAAGTTATCAATGCTTTTACAACTCTTACCATAAATTGACCCCGAAAAAATAGACCATTATTTTCACAACTCTTACCATCGAAGGGGCATTATGGGCTAACGAAGAAGGGCGTGTAGTTAATAGGATAGATTTGAAACCTATTGCTAAGGTGTGGGTGAAATTTTTTAAATCTAAGCTTATGCCCACCACTCACACTACCACGGTTTCGCAAGAGAGATTGGTTTTGTTATATATCCTTGTTCGAGGGCTTCCTATTGATGTGGGTAGCATCATTGCAAAAGAAATCCGAGAGTATGCAGTCAAGACTCACCGAACTGCTGCCTTACTATTTCCTTCACTTGTCACCAGCATTTGTGTAGTTTCAGGTGTTCGTCTTGACACCAGAGATGACCATGTTAAGAATGATGGTGCCTTTACGACACGTACAATTAAGAGAGTTGCAGGTGAGAGTGCTGGAACAACCACTGAACCAACTGCTGTGACAGGAGCAAGACGTGCTATTGGCTTAGAACAAACCATCGAGGCACTCAGCACCGGTATCACGCAATGTATGGAAGCTCAGCAGAGGGAAAATGGTCGGTTTTGGAGTTATCTACCGCACCTGGATAACCAACTACACTAATTTGCTCTGTACATGAAACGCACTCACTGGAACTTCCATGATTCACTGCTCCAGCAGTACAATTTTGATACCAACACCATAGGTGCTCCAGCAGAAGCCAGCGAAGAAGCCACTGGTACAGATGAACCAGCAGAAGTCGAATCATAAGATGTTGAACCATCTGACTCACCTGAGGACGAAATTGACAAGTCTGAGACTGATAGCTCACCCTCAGAGGCAGAGGATACTTCGGAGAAAGAATGTGAGGAACCAACCATCCCAACTCAGTCCAAAACTAGGAAGCAAAACATTATTCAAGAAGAGGAGGAGGAAGACTTTGAAGAGGAACCGTCTATTTTAGTCTTTGTATGCAAAGGAAAGGACAAGGGTAAAGCTCAAATGGCAACACCTCTTGACTCTGCAGATGAATTGGAGCAAGTTAATGTCGAGCTAGCTGCTGCAGCAGCCAAAGTTACGCCTACACATAAACAAGCCAAGCAACTACTGGCCATCATTGCGGCCATCACAGCTAAGGACCAGGCAGCTGATGCATCAACTCCAATTCCTCCCCAGCAAACTCCTAGCCAGTCTGTTCGGGCCAGTCCGCTACAGCCCAACAAAAGAAAAGGCAGTACTTCTAAAGGCCCTGCTACAGCAACCCCATCCACCACTCCTGTTGTGCAAATTTTAATGTACTCGCAAGCGCACGAATCTATTGTAGTATAGACTAATGGTGACGAGTGTCGATCCCACGAGGAGGTGAATTTTAATTCTGTGTAGAATTAATTTTCTAAATGGGTGGTTGGATTTGTGGTGAAAATGATTTGGATTATCCTAAAATTGGAATTGAAATGACGAGAATAATTTGAAGAGAATTATATTTAAATGACGTACTTGGGTATCTGGATCCGTATCAACATGCACCATGGGCTAAATATTCCTTATTAATAGCAATTAAATTATGAGGGGAGAATCCACACCTCATGAACTACACTCTAATCAATATGGTGCTAAGGGCTTATCGTGCCAAATAATAATAACCTTGTATTAAGGAGCCGGTGAAACCAAGGCGATACTAAACAAGATTATTATTATTTGTCGACGAGAAGTCAAAACATCCACAAAAACTAGAGGGGAAGAGAAAAGAAATTTATCAAATAAAGCCCATGACACATGTTGAGACTTCACCTTCAACCTAAGCTTGAAAGAAAATTAGCTACTCAAAATTGAACTAGGGGCAAAATGGAAATTTATTAAAACACATAGAAAATACAAGATGGAGAAGGAATTAAAGAAAATAGATCCCAAAAATGGATTCAGAGATATCAAATTAGGGGGGAAGGCCCCTTTTTTATAGATACATGGAGTAAATCATGGCCATCGGATTAAAAACAGTTTGGATGCTCAGGATTGCGTCACGTCATCAGTCAACAGTACGTGGTTTAACCACGTAGATGAACAGTAACACGGTTTGACCAGGGTTGAACAGTAACGCGGTTTGGTTGAAAATAATCCTGTGTGATGAATGTACCGTACACGAGATTTTTCGTCCACTGATATGCTGCCACGTCACCATCAACAGTACATAAGAATTTTAGTCCAACAGGATCGTGACACCTCATCAGTCAATGCCACATCATCGGTCAATGCCACGTCATCGATCCGTCTATGTGAACATTGTCGTGAACAGTAACGTATACAGTACCGTACACGTGAATAGTACCGTACATGTGAATAATATCGTTTTTCCTTTTATGCTCCTCCTAAGGTTTTCGACCGTCCTGAGTTCAAAAGTGATGTTCGTTTTGCCGTCTGATCTCTCCTTTATTATGAAATGACTATAATGCCCCTAAAATACATAAAATACTTAATTAAAATAAAACACATGTAATTAAATCATAAGAAGGTTAAATACATAAAAGTAAAGGTTGTTAGTAAGACTTGAAATGTAAAATGACGGTTTTCTCCTTTATAAATATGTATTTTCTAACACTCAACACATCTCCCAACCAGCTTATTGTTAGTCCTTAGCAAATAAAGCAAAAACAAAATTCAAATTCAAAATATTTTTTTTTAATAGAAACACTCGTATTTATTCCATCAGATTAATGATAGCAATCAAATAAAAGTATAAGCATTATCTCCAGTCTAAAGCAACATCACACCCACATCAACCATCCATATGAATCAGCCTAGTAGACTTTGTTATAGCTACTTTCAAGAATGACATGTCAAACCCCAAAATCTCACTGGAAGTAGTGACACTCTCACAAAGAAATTAAAACCAATAAAAATAGTCACTCCAATGAATGGTAATTGAGAGAGAAAATAATAAAGAAGTGATATCACATGCTCTCACCAAGATAAAATAAATATGCCCTCAGCTTAGAAATAATACGATCTCAAGTCAAATAAAAATGCTAGTCAACCCAATTTATTTATCTTTTTTTTCTTTTATTTATTTATTTATTTATTTTTATTATGCACCACTACATCTTTTTAGCCCACATAACAGCTTCTACTTCAAATTATAGTTCCCTAAAATCATGAATGCCTTTTATTAGGATGTAACGTAGGCTAGGGACATGGTTAACAAAGAAGGGAAATAAGGAAAACAAAGTGTATGTTTGAGAAAAATGCAGAGGAATTTTTTTTTTTTGGAAGTTGCAAGGTGAATTTCACCTATTATTGTTTTTTTTTTCTTTTTTTCTTTTTGAATTTTTTTTTTGCTTTTGCTTAGCACAACGTCACTAAATAAAATAATTATTTACATTTTCTCAAACATAAATAGGTGATGGAACTTATAAGACATCGGGTAATACTCCAAATCGGAGTGGGTCAAGATGATAAGTTGACAAAGAAAATATTTTTTTTTAAAGGCTCAAAAGGGTTAACTATGAATATTTAATAAAAGGGATGGCTAGAAAGGCTCAAACGGATCAAAGATGGCCTTTCCATCGTCTTTTAAGGCTCTAAATAATCATCCATATCTACTAGTTAGATGGGCCTCCAAATGTAGCAACACACATTTTTTTTTCTTTTTTTTTAATTTTACAATTTTTTTTTAAGGGTTAACTCAAAAGAAATCTAGAGATCGTGTATACAATAATAAACTGTTAAGCTGTATAAAGAATAGGCAAAAGGGTTACTCTCCAAGAAAAATGATAGGCTCAAAAACTCACTTGGTACTTATTATGACATGTTCATTCCTTCAAGCAACTCATATTTGTCTCCGACATCAACATGTAGAGTAGCAAACATAATGTAACATCACTTAAGACCAAAGATAATACAAATGCTAAAATTTGAAATTAATCATGTCATCCAATGTTAAAACAAATCACATAATTTTTTTTTAAACAACATTCTACCCCCCAACCTATTCTAAACATGAAGGAAAATATGCATGCAAAAATGTGAAAATGATGCATAAAAACTAATTAGAAAAATTACACGTAAAATGATAGAAAACGAAATGGTTTTTTTTTTTTAAAAAAAAGATGTGTTTCTAGAGGCACTACACTCCATATTCAGCAATCTTCGACTCACAAGTTGGAAAATGTATATTTATAAAGGAGAAATTAAAAAGAAGAAAAATAAACATAAAAACATAATAAAGAAAAAGAAAATGTCTGAATTTTTTTTAGTTTTTTATTTTGTTTAATTTTTTTTACGATGAAGATGCGTTTCTAGAGTCACTATACTCCATATTCAGCCATCTTCAACACAAAAAGTTAGCAACAGTTAGTTTTTACAACAAAAAATTAGTAAAAACTTAACCAAAATTCTACAATTGTCGACTATTCCCTCCCCCTAACCAGAACAGAACATTGTCCTCAATGTTTGAAAGGAAAGAAGTAAAGTTTAGAAGACATCACCTGGGTGGTGCAACACAGAAGAAAATATTTACAAGCGGAGAGTTAAATCTAATTTGTACTTCTTACTGCGGCTACTGTTACCATCATTATTTGGATGCTCCAACACAAAGGTCCAGGGGTCTGGCTCTGGTCTATAAGCTTGTAACAGATCAAGTAGCTCATTAGCAGTGTGAGCACAAATAAAGAGTTTTTTTCGCATTAGAGGAAATGAAATAGTTTTTTATTGCATGGTTAAGAAATGCGATAAAGCCATCATAAAAGTTATTGACATTTAACAAACCGATGGGTTTCTGGCGGATGTGCAGATAGGCCCAAGATGCTAGTGTGATAAGTGCCTCTAGTGTTGCAAGATCTCCTGGAAGGAAAATAAAAGCATCAGCATGATTAAGCATTTCAGTTATTCTTTCTTGCATACCTGAGACGACTAACGCTTCTCTAATTGATGAGTCAGACGAACTGCCCAATGGTTTTAGGACTCTTGGAATGATGCCTAACACTTAACTTCCTCTGACAAAAGCTGCTTCAGAGACCATTTTTGATAACCCTCGGTTACCTCCTCCATACACCAAGTGTAATTTTCTCTCTGTTATACTTCGACCAAGATCGATGGCTGCCTCAACGAACTCTTTATGTTTGCCATAGGTAAATCCAGAAAGCACACAAATGTTCTTGAATTGTCTATTTGGAGTAGCTGCCATTGTGATACTTCTCAAAAAATAATTTGTGAGTGCTTGACAAAAAAAAATCACATTTAAGAGTCTTGGTGACAGTGGGTCACAGTTGTGTATGAGGTAACATGTCAGTGTCAAATAACGGGTAAAGCACGTGGCTCGCGAGTCAAAAAAGAAACAGTAAAAAGAAAAAAGCAAACAGTAATAAGGAAAAAGCAAACAGTAATAAAATTATTAAAGACAATAATGCACACAATAAAACAATAGTGAAATAAAATAACAGTAAAGTGAAAAGATATTTACAGGTAGTTGCGACTGTGGCTCACATCTTCCTCTGGTTTTACGTCCAGGAACGGCTTGAACGCCCTCTATGGGTCGAGGATAGGCTTCCTATCCAGTTTTCTTATAAACTGGCAAACAGGGTCGTTTATAGTCAGATTCCCGAGACTATATCGTGCATGCTCTTTTTGGAATAATGGTCATAATTGGAGAATCGCTCCTTGCACATATCCACTGGAATGCGTTTCAAGAGACAAAAGGTTATCATCCAATGACTCCTTATTCAAGCCATCCCTAATGAATTGAATCTTATCTTCCCTGTTATCAGACAACATTCCTAAAGAACATGGGTATTTATTGCAACTCATTCTGGCACACTTATGACAAGCAACAGAAATTCTTCGAGCTCGTCGTTTTCTTGCATAATTTTCTTAACTACAACCAGGCATGTATGCAATAAATTTTGGTGGTAACTCACCTGCCGATCGTACTTTAGCCTCGATTAACCAACGGATGTCAGCAGGTATATTATTCCTTATGAGTAATCGCATGCGTTCGGACCGAGCTTTATAAATCGTAAGGAGGGCATTCTGAGGAAGTGAAGGGAATCGCTTGTGAAGCTTCGCTAGAATCTCATTTCTATCCATACTTTCGCCTCAGAATATCAGTTATTATGGGAAACTGAAGTAACCGACTTGATTGTCACGAAGTACCGTTATCCGCCATTTCACTGGGGTAACAAACTAAAGCACACAAACAGAAAAACAAATTAAAACACACAAAGAAAATTAAAATCGTCCTCTTATTGAATTTACCTCAAGCTCCAACTGGATATCGTAAACACTTCTCTCAATATCTCTGAGTTGGCTTTCTAGACCCTCAACATAGGATACTAACTCTGGTGGTTGTAGAGCCCAAATGCGATGTGTTTTACAAAATTGAATCTGCCTTTTGAGATGAGTTTTGACACGTTGAAGTGGTTTAAGAATGTTCAGGAGGAACGGTCTAAATAAGGTACTCATGATTAAAAATGATAAGAGAAAACTTAATAGTTAAACAAACACAGTTATGCAAAAATAATTTCAATTAACAAAAGAATAATAAAAAGAAAGAAAGAAAAATCAAATCAACGAAAAGAAAAAAAATAATTCAAATCTAGTGGGTCACTCAAATTTATTTCGGTGTTTTCTCTATGTGGTTGGTACTCTAGATATGGCTTTAATCTTTGACCATTAACTTTAAACGTGACACCGTTCTTTGGGTCCTTAATTTCAATTACCCCATGTGGAAAAACAGTATGTACAATAAATGGGCCAGACCAACGAGAGCGTAACTTACCTGGGAATAGGTGCAAGCGAGAATTGAATAAAAGCACTTTCTGACCTGGAGTGAAAGATTTTCTCATAATTTGCTTGTCATGGAAGACTTTCATTCGTTGCTTGTAAATCTTGGCATTTTCGTATGCGTCATTGCGAATTTCTTCAAGTTCTGCCAGTTGTAATCTTCTTTTTGAGCTGGCTTGCTGCATGTCAAAGTTGAATTTCTTGATGGCCCAATACGCACGATGCTCGAGTTCCACAGGTAGGTGGCAAGCTTTTCCATACACTAGTCTGTATGGTGACATCCCAATCGGGGTCTTGAAATCCGTTATATATGCCCATAATGTATCATCAAGTCTTAATGACCAATCTTTTCTGTCCGGCTTCACCGTCTTTTCTAATATGTGTTTTATTTCTCGATTGGAGATCTCAACTTGGCCACTGATTTGCGGATGATATGGGGTCGCCACTTTGTGAGTGATTGAATACTTTGTCAAAAGAGATTTGAATGCTTTGTTACAAAAGTGGGCACCACCATCACTGATTATTGTTCGAGGGAATCCAAAGCGTGAAACAATGTTGCTTTTCAAAAATCCTATCACCACCTTGTGATCATTGGTTCTACATGGAATTGCTTCTACCCATTTCGATACGTAGTCAACAGCAACCAATATGTATTGATGGCCAAAAGAAGGGGGAAAAGGGTCCCATGAAGTCGATACCCCATATGTCAAAAATCTCAACCACTAAAATTGGATTTAGTGGCATCATGTTCCTTCGTGTAATGCTCCCCATTCGTTGACACCTATCACATGAAGAACAGAAAGTGTAAGCGTCTCGAAATATAGTTGGCCAATAGAAATCACATTGCAAAACTTTAGTAGCTGTTTTCTTAGCACTGAAATGGCCTCCACAGGCTTGTTCATGGCAGAATGAAAGGATATTCTGAATTTCACTTTCTGGGACACATTATCTAACAATTTGGTCTGCACAATACTTGAACAAATAAGGGTCATCCCAAAAGAAATTCTTTATTTCTGTAAAAAATTTAGCTTTGTCTTGCTTGGTCTAATGCTCTGGAAGTTTACCTGTAACAAGATAATTAACTATATCAGCATACCAAGGTAATACTTCCACACTCATTAATTGTTCATCTGGAAATGACTCATTTAATGGTAATAATTCTGTAATTATGTCAAAGTGGAGACGAGAGAGAGGGTCCGCCACAATATTTTCTGTGCCTTTCTTATCCTTGAATTCCAAGTCAAATTCCTGCAAAAGTAACACCCAACGAATTAGTCTAGCTTTTGCATCTTTCTTTGTGAGAAGATATTTAAGAGCAGCATGATCTATGAATATAATTATTTTACAACTAATGAGATAAGATCGAAATTTCTCTAATGCAAACACTACTGCTAGCATTTCTTTTTCAGTAGTTGAATAGTTCAACTGTGCATCATTCAATGTCATACTAGCATAGTAAATAACATGGGGAATTCGATCAACTCTTTGTCCTAATACTGTTCCTACTGCATAATCAGATGCATTACACATGAGCTCAAATGGTAAGCTCCAATTTGGGGGGTGAATGATGGGTGATGATGTCAACAACTGCTTCAATTTTTCAAAAGCCACAAGACATGAATCATTAAAGATAAGTTGTACATCTTTAGCAAGTAAATTGCATAAGGGTCTAGAAACTTTGCTAAAATCTTTAATGAAGCGTCTATAGAAACCAGCATGCCCAAGGAAAGATCTTACTTCTCTGACTGTTTTGGGTGGAAGAAGATTAGAAATGAGATCCACCTTGGCTTTGTCAACCTCAATACCTTTGCTCGAAATGATGTGACCGAGAACAATACCCTGTTTTACCATAAAATAGCACTTCTCCCAATTCAAGACTAAGTTCTTCTCGGTACATCTCTGCAGAACTAGTGTTAGATGATGTAAGCATTGATCAAATGAATCACCAAAGACAGAAAAGTCATCCATAAAGACTTCAAGAAATCGTTCAACCATATCAAAAAAAATACTTAACATGCATCGTTGAAATGTAGCAGGTGCATTACATAATCCAAATGGCATTCTCTTATATGCAAAAGTGCCAAAAAGGCAAGTGAAATGGTCTTCTCTTGATCTTTTGGTGCTATGAGAATCTGATTGTATCCTGAGTAGCCATCTAGAAAGCAATAAAATTCATGGCCTGCTAATCTATCAAGCATTTGATCGATAAATGGTAAAGGAAAATGGTCTTTACGTGTGACAGAATTCAACTTTCTATAATCAATGCATACACGTCATCCTGTAGTTATTCTAGTTGGTATCAATTCATTATCGGCATTCGTAACTACTGTGACTTCTGACTTTTTGGGGACAACTTGTACAAGACTGACCCATGAACTATCAGAAATGGGGTAAATGATACCTGCATCTAATAGCTTAAGGACTTCAGTTCTAACAACTTATTTCATATTAGGATTTAACCGACATTGCATTTCCCTAGTAGATTTAGCATTTTCATCAAGGTGAATGTAATGCATGCAGTCTACTGGGTTTATACCTTTAATGTCTGCTATGGTCCATCCTAATGCTTCTTTATGCTCTTTTAAAACATCCAACAACTTACCTTTTTGTTCATCATTTAGGGATGATGAGATGATTACCGGCAGAGTACTTTTTTCTCCCAAAAATGCATATTCCAAAGTGTTGGGCAATGGTTTGAGCTCGAGTTTCGGTGGTTATTCTGATGATGGGATGAGTTTCTTTTCTGATAGTGCTAGTTGTTCAACTCTTGACTTCCATTTATTAATGTTCATAGATGGTGCTGAGTCAAGTAGGGCATTGACCTCATCGACCGATCTGTCAATATCAAAATCCAAACCAAAGTGAGTTAAACATGTTTGTAAAGGATCATCACTAAGGTTTCAAAGAAAAGTGTCATCAACTAATGCTTCAATTAAATCCACATAAAAAATTCCATCATCTGCACTATGAGGTTGTTTGGCAATGTTGAAAATGTTTAGCTCCATAGTCATGTTGCCGAAGGACAACTGCATATTTCCAGTCCTGCATTGAATGTGAGCATCCGCAGTTGCCAAGAAAGGTCGGCCTAGAATAATGGGGATGTGCTTTCTCGAATCCTATATTGGTTGAGTGTCAATTACAATGAAATCAACAGGAAAATAAAATTTGTCTACCTGGATAAGCACGTCCTCCACAATATCACGAGAAATTTTCGTGGACCGATCTGCAAGCTATAACACCACTGGAGTTGGGTGTAATTCTCCCAGTCCAAGTTTCACCAATACTGAATAAGGCAACAAATTTACACTAGCTCCTAAATCCAATAAAGCATTCTCAATTGTGTGGTTCCCTATACTACATGAGATAGTAGGGGAGCCTGCGTCTTTGTATTTTAGAGGAATTTTGTGTTGGAGTATAGAACTAATATTTTTTATTAAAAATGCCTTCTTTTGAACATGAATGTTTCTCTTTTTAGTACACAGGTCTTTAAGAAACTTGGCATAAGATGGAACTTGCTTTATAGCATCAAGCAAATGGATGTTAACACTTACCTGTTTGAAAATTTCAAGAATCTCACCTGTGGATTTTCCCTTCTTTCCTTTAGCTAACCTTTGAGGAAATGAAGCTTTAAGAACATATTCTCGTGGGTTGGTTTCTTCTTTCTCTTCAGATGGTGAGTCCTCAACATTCACAGGTACAATTTGATTTTCTTTTGTCACCGGCATCTCCACTTTGTTATCGACTTCCTTTCCTTTTCGCAAGGTCATTACTGCTTTGACCTCTCCATGCTGTTGTAGTGAACTGGTACTTGCTTCATGCACTCCTTTAGGATTAGGCACTAGTTGACTTGGAAACTTGCCTTTCTCAGCAGTCATTGCCAAGGTCTGAATTGAAGAAGCAAGTTGTCCCATCATCTTCTCGAGGCTTGAAACTGATTGGGCTTGTGAGTTGAAGCCCGCTCCCAATTCATTTCGTAGTCCATCAATAGTGCGGTTCTATTGCTCAATCGTAGAGTGAGTAACATTCCTGAAATTCTGGAATGCATCCTCCATGGTCTAGGTTGAGAGTGGTTCTAGTTCTAATTGTATGGTCTGAATGGTGGCTGAGAGGCTTGAGGAATTTGAGGAATTGGTAGAGCTGGAGCTGCTGGTCCATTCTGTTGGAATCCTTGAGACCATGAAAAATTGGGGTGGTCTCTCCATCCAGGGTTATATGTGTTGGAGTATAGGTTGTAATTCGATGGTTTTCTCATTACACCTATGGCATTGGCTTGATCTGAGTATGAGTCATGGTCATGTGGTTCTGTTAATTTAGTAGTCGATAACGATGCTATTTGTCGAGCAAGACCTTCAACCATCTCCTTGACTTCTTTGATTCCTGCAGTTGACTCTCCAATGTGAACCTCATTCACTCCTTTAATTCTTCTAGTATTCCTGAGTGATCGACTCCGTTGTTGGGAATTATCTGCTTGTCGCTGGAAGAATTCCCAAATTTCTGATGCACTTTTTGACATTAGCTCTCCTCCACTTGTTGCCATTAGCCATTCTTGCACATTTGGTAGTAATCCCTCCAAAAAGTATTGGCATTGGTGCCATTTCTCGTACCTATGATGTGGACACTTCAAGAGTAGCCCATTAAATCGCTCTCATGTTTCGAAAAACTGCTCGTCCTCTCTCTGGGTAAACTCTGAAATTTCCCTACGAATAGCATTGGTTTTATGCACTAGGAAATATTTATTCAAAACTTTTGTAACCATTTATTCCCATGATGTGATGCTATTAGCAGGCAAAGTATTTAACCATGAACGAGCTCTATCCTTTAAAGAAAATGGGAATAATCTGAGTTTAACATCATCGTCTGAAAATTTTTCATATTTAAAAGTTTGACAAATAGCATGAAAATCATTCAGATGATTATATGGGTCCTCATTTTCTAGGCCATAAAATATTGGGAGACAATTTAGCACACTAGGTTTTAGTTCAAAACTCCTAGCAGTTACATTTGGGTATCTTATGCATGATGTGCTCAAATTAGCTAAGGGACTAAAATAGTCCTTAAATGGCCTCTCCTGTAGTGCTTGTAAATCCATTCCAAATTTATTTTTAATGTGCTTTTGTGTGCGAAGTGTTTTTTCTAATTCAAGGTCTATAGGTTCAAGATTAGGAAATAATGACCTACGACCATGCATGCGAAACAAATAAAATAAAAATAAAGATGGGAACAAAACAAATAAAAATAAAGAAGAGGGAGAAATTATGATACTAACCTTATTATGCTATTACAGCCTTTCTATAAAAATACACAAAAATAAATACGTAAAATAAATTAACTAAAAATTAAATTAATAAAATAAACAAAAATTACAAAGAAAAAATAAATTGAAAATTAAATTACAGAATTTTAAAGAAGAGAAAAAGAAAGAAATACTATCATTTATATGTAGATTCACTTTTTTTTTCTTTTTTTTTAATAATTAAAAAAAATACAAGAAAACAAATAAAAGAAATTATTCACAAAAATTAATTCTATGAATTAAAATTACTTACCTCCCCAGCAACGGCGCCAAAAACTTGTTGTGCAAATTTTAATGTACTCGCAAGCGCACGAATCTATTGTATTATAGACTAATGGTAACGAATGTCGATCCCACGAGGAGATGAATTTTAATTGTGTGTAGAATTAATTTTCTAAATGGGTGGTTGGATTTGTGGTGAAAATGATTTGGATTATCCTAAAATTGGAATTGAAATGACGAGAATAATTTGAAGAGAATTATATTCAAATGACGTACTTGGGTATCTGGATCCGTATCAACATGCACCATGGGCTAAATATTCCTTATTAATATCAATTAAATTATGAGGGGGGAATCCACACCTCATGAACCACACTCTAATCAATATAGTGCTAAGGGCTTATTGTGCCAAATAATAATAACCTTGTATTAGGGAGCCGGTGAAACCAAGGCGGTACTAAACAAGATTATTATTATTTATCGACGAGAAGTCAAAACATCCACAAAAACTAGAGGGGAAGAGAAAATAAATTTACCAAATAAAGCCCATGACACATGTTGAGACTTCACCTTCAACCCAAGCTTTAAAGAAAATTAGTTACTCATAATTGAACTAGGGGCAAAATAGAAATTTATTAAAATACATAGAAAATACAAGATGGAGAATGAATTACAGAAAATGGATCCCAAAAATGGATTCAGAGATATCAAATTAGGGGGGGAGGCTCCCTTTTTATAGATACATTGAGTAAATCATGGCCATCGGATTAAAAACAGTTTGAACGCTCAGGATTGCGCCACGTCATCAGTCAACAGTATGCGGTTTGACCACGCTGATGAACAGTAACACGGTTTGACCCGGGTTGAACAGTAACGCGGTTTGGTTGAAAATAATCTTGTGTGATGCATATACCGTACGCGAGATTTTTCGTCCACTGATATGCTGCCACGTCACCATCAACAGTACATAAGAATTTTAGTCCAACAGGATCGTGACATCTCATCAGTCAATACCACATCATCGGTCAATGCCACGTCATCGATCCGTCTATGTGAACAGTATCGTGAACAGTAACGTATACAGTACCGTACATGTGAATAGTATCATTTTTCCTTTTATGCTCCTCCTAAGGTTTTCGACCGTCCTGAGTTCAAAAGTGATGTCCGTTTTGCCGTCTGATCTTTCCTTTATTGTGAAATGACTATAATGCCCCTAAAGTACATAAAATACTTAATTAAAATAAAACACATGTAATTAAATCACAAGAAGGTTAAATACATAAAAGTAAAGGTTGTTAGTAAGACTTGAAATGTAAAATGACAGTTTTCTCCTTTATAAATATGCATTTTCTAACACTCAACAACTCCTCTCACCAGTCCCGCAACGAAAAAGACAAAGACATTACCAGCTACTTCCCCACAAGCTTTACCAAAGGATAAGCTGCGCAGTGCTTCCAAGAAGCGTTGATAGCATCCCATCATGTGCTGCAATCCCCACCACAGGGGAGTATTCTGTCCTTACTAGTTTTTTTTTCTAAAAAAAACAAATAATCTCTGTTTTTCAATTTGTGTGGTATTGTCTTCAGGTCTTCCATATCCTTGTCCAGTTGTGTGCCTTTGTTCTGTATGCTTGTGTGGACACAACATCTCTCAAGTTTGGGGGGGTTGTTTCTGAATGCATATGTTTATGTTTGTATGCATGTGTTCATGTTTGTGTGGTGTGAAGCTCTGTTATCTAGTATTTGTGTATGGATTTGAATACCTAATGAAGATAAATTGAGTGTTATTCAGTATTATAAGAATGCCAAGTAGAGATAAGTTATAGATGAAAATGAAATTATGTCCTGACACTTAGACTTTGGTTAAATTGTATGAGACTGCTAGAGCAAAGCCAGAAGAATAGAGCAGATCCTAAGTTTGGGGGGAGAAGCAAGTTTGATTAACTGTGATTTCTATGAAATACAATTTGTTCTAATGGCTCAAGTTGCTGAGTAACCAGATCTGCGTATGTACCCCATATGCAGAATTGTGTTCAAAGGTAGCAAGAGTTATGAGCAATGTTGTAGCACTGTTAAAAAAAAAAATCCTCTGTCTAAGGCATTGAGTAGCCAGGTCTGTTCATGAGTCATATGTTCAGCCTTGAGTAAAAGATACCTCTAAATAAGATTACATTATAGTTACTGCTGCAACAACTCTGATCTGGCATGGTTTGAGTAATTGGGTGTCATCGTTACAGTTGATTGACATTCACATGAAAGATAAATGTTACAGTAAGGAGGTTGAATATTCCCTAGTTTGTAAAATCCTAAATTTGTCACAGTTGAGTATGTGAAAGTTTTGTTACCCCATTTATGAATGAAGTATTCTCACTGCTGAAATTCATGCAAACCCTTGGTGATGTTATAGCATATCTGGAATTCAACCGAAGGAGCACACACACACAATATGGATAGAAAGAAGCTTAAGTCTATAACTGAGTTACTATGGGCATTTTGTATGATTGGGTTGTGATCTGAAGGTGGAAGAATCCTTGTAAATTTGATAAAAGAGCTAAAGTTGTGTGCATGTTTGTTTGCGGGAAATGTTAGTATGTGTCATTACTTGAGGGTAAGCAATAGTTTAAGTTTGGGGGTGTGATAACTCTAGGAAATGAGAGTTATTACATCAATTCTAGACTTGAATTAAGGTCAATTAGAGAACAAATAAGGTGTTTTCATTACATTTTGATTACCTTTTGCATAAACATTCATTTTAGTTAAGTCTTAATAAGTTTTGCTTAAATCATAGTAATTTGTGCTAAAAACAGGTTTTAAATTGTAGGTTTTAAATTCATGAGAGGATGTTGAGGCATTTGAAGAACAAGAGGAGGAAGGAAGATGACCACAAAAGAAGTAAAGCACAATCGGGAATAAAGCAGTGTTATGGCGGCTGTTAGAGCAACCAGTGCTGTAGCAATCTGGGAGCAATGCGGGAGAAAACTTAGGCGCGAGTCAGCCATAAAATCGCGATATGCATGTTTCCTAATTTAAACACATGCACAGTCATGGGCTTTGATTTAACCTAATGTGCAATATAAAAAGGAGGCGTGCACCACAAAGAAAGGCGGCAAGGAATTATCATTAGAATAATTAGAAGGAACGAAGAAGAAGAAGATTAGAATTGAAGAGTGTTGTTTCGGCAACATTGGACAATTGTGCAGAATTACTTGACTTTAATTTTCATTGTACTCAACTTATATTTATCTTTTTCCTTTAATTGATTTGATGTATTCCGAGACCAATATGTTTATGTTTACTTTTCTCATTCAGATTATGAACTAAATTTACTTGTAGTTGAGTGACAAATAATCCAATGGGTTCTTGACTGTTCTTATATGTTGTTACTGAAATATAAGTGTGCAACCTAGAGGTGGCAAAAATACCCGCCCGGTCCGGACCCGGACCGTACCCGGGTGTTGCGGGCCGGGTATTACCCGGCCCGGGTATGAAGCCGGGTCGGTCTTGGGCATCACTTGATAAACCCGGAACCCGGATTTTATTAAAAAAAATTATAAAATATATATTATTTTAAATATTTTATATTTATTTGACTTATTTATTATACATATATAAAGTTTTAAACACTTAAAGTTTATATTTTCATGTCAAATTTTATTGAAATAAATTTAAAACTTATAAAATTATCAAAAAATAAAAAATATATACACATAAAATATTAAAAAATATAAAATCCGGGTACCCGGATTAAAACCCGGCCCGGACCCGGACCCGGACCGGTTGCATCCGGGCAGGGTCCGGTCATGGCAATACCCGGACCCGGCCCGGGGTTTTGCCATCTCTAGTGCAACCCAAGAGGGGGGCGAATTGGAAATTTAAAAACTTGGACATAATCTCTTTGTTGTAAAGGTTTATTGACACCTCGAAGTCAATTGTAATCGGTTGAAGCCTCGGAAAGGCTTGGATAGTGAAATGCTCAAGCTTGGATTGCTTGGAGGCATGGACGTAGGCGGGGATTGCCGAACCACGTAAAAATTCGTGTGTTTGTTTCTCTTCTCCCTTACTCTTTAATTATTGTGCCTTTATTAAACTTATTGCTTTCAATTTTTATTAAGGCATTAGATTGCTTATTGTGTGGATTTGCTAAGTTATTTTTCTCTTCACTCAAGTGTCTCACACTCAAACTCTTACAATTGAAATGAAGAAATGAAAGTTATAATGAAACTCACTCAATGAGTAGATATTCAAAAATGAAGAACAAGGAATGATTCAATGTTTTATGTTTTGCAAGTTGTAAGCTCAAGATATCACGTGTGCTTTTTGTTTTTGCTTGTTGGAGAGCTTCAAAATGAGTTGGATTTGAGTTCTTATAGTTTGAGCTCAAAAACTAGCCGTTACTCATATTCCATGTGTATCCGGTTTGCCGTTTATGGAATTCAGTTTGCCGTTTATGGAATCCGGTAAGCCGGATTTATGTTATCGTTAAGGCAAAAATTTGAATTTTGCCTATCCGGCTTACCGGTTACGAAATTCGGTAACCCGTTTTCGTTCTGGATGCTTACTGCCCGTATCCAGATTTCTGATTTTCAGAATCCGGATAGCCGCTTGCTACAGTAACCTGCTACAGTGAAATTTTTCCCAAATTTTTAGTTTGACCCCAAAACTTTATAAAACTGTAGTATAGCCCAAAATGTTATGAAATATTACAAATAAGTCTAATTTCAGAATTTCTAAGTAATGCTTTGTTAATCTCAAAACTTTTTGAAATTATGATTTTGCCCAAACTTTATGAAATTATAGAATGACCCAAAAACATTTAAATAGTTTCAAATAGGTCCAAATCTAAAATTTAAAATACTATCAAAGATTTTAAAATTACTTTCATTTTAGTCCAAAATGCTTTAATTCCATAACATCATTTTCTTATTATAAAAGCACAATTCATAAATCTTTACTTAATAAATACATGTGGTTTGTTATCATCAAAATCAATATTTATAGCCATATAGGCTAACAATCTCCTCCTTTTTGATGATGACAAAACACATTAAAAACTTTAATCTTGTTATGAAAAAGCTCCCCCTTAATCAATGCAAGTTAAAAAATGATTTGAAAATTGTTTAACAAAAACTCCCCCTGTATACATGCTCCCCCTAGATACATGCATATTTTCATAACACATATTAAATCATTCTCCCCCTTCATCATCAAAAAGAATAAAAGAATAAAAGCTCCCCCTATCAATCATCAAAATAGAAACACAAGCTCATTAGTAAAAAAGATATCCATAAGCATAAGGAAATCCATATAATCCATAATGATCAACCAAAACAAATCCATAACATCCAACATAAATAGTCACAACAAATCCATATCATCCAAAGCAAATACATAAACCGAAAAGCATAATAACCATCCATAGAGTCGAAAATAAAAGAACACACAATGCAGTAAATGAAATGTAGGTGTGTCCAAGTACAATCATAAGATACTACTCAGGTGGTGATGATGGAGGTGAAGGAGGTGGAAACGGATATGGAATGCCGAAGTGCTCGAAGAAGAGGTGCTGTCCATGAATGAGCTGAAGCTGCAGCTGCCGCTACTGCTACTGAAGCTCAGTCTGCCGCACCAAAAGTGTCTGCACCTCATCCATAAGCTGCTGAAGAGTAACATCTCTAGAGGTAGGAGGCCGTGGAGGTGATGAAGCGGATGCAGATGCACTAGGAGCTGAAGCAACCGTGGAAGAAACTCGACGTCTACGCTGCCCTTGAAATGAGAGTGAGAATACTAGAAGCTGATCGGCTGGAATCACAGCATTAAGTGGCCGATCATCACTTGGTGCTAGAAAGGTAAACTTGTTATCACTGTATTTGACCCAAGTGTCATCCTTCCACTCAAAGCCTAACCCAACAATAACCTCATCCCCAAGACCCTTAGACGACTTACAAGATGGTTCTAAAATCGGCACTTCAAAGAATTTAAGAATTCGGGTAATTAAGTGACCATAAAGAAGAGAGCGGGTAATCAAGGCAGGAATGCTCAACATGGTGCGGATGATTGAATAGCCCAAGTCAACCGGGCGACCGCTAAGAATACAGTCAATCATGGCGACATCCATGTGAGAAACCTCATCCAAATGTCCTGATCTATGAAGTACAATGGACTGGATGATACGAAGCAAAAAACGAGTTTGAAGACAAAGACACTGAGTACGGAAATGAATGGTACAGTCTTCAACAGAAAGATCACTACGCCGACAAATATTACGAACGGCATCAACATGAACATAGTCATCAATATCATGAGGTTTCCTAACAGAAAAAATGTCCAGGCCATCATCAGAAGATCCTAGGATGGAGTTCAACTCCGAATCACCAAATTCAATCAAAACTCCTCCAACTTTGGCGATTACGCGATTCTCTTTCTCCTCGGAACAGTCCATATTCGAGTAAAATACTTTCACCAAGTCGGGATACACATTCTCCTCAATCAACAATGCATCAATCCAACCAACATCTCCCAACAATTGAAATAAATTTCTATAATTAATCTTGAGAGTATGCAAAACATCCGGTAAAACAAAGAAAGTGTTGAGTACCTCACGAGTCCAAAAGTTTTGTTGAAACCGTTTGATCAAGTGTTGCTTGTTCTGAAAATGAATGGACTCAAAATTGGATTGGTTGGTGGCCCCTTGCTTCCCGTGGCCGGGTGGTTGGTTGAACTGGTTCTTTGCCTTTTCTACGAACCGGCCGAGAGCTTGACATTTTGATTTGGTTGATTTAGAGTAGAAAAGGATAAGGAGAATGATGATGATGAAGATTGAAAGTGATTTGGAGAAGCAATTTGGATAAAAAAACGGCTTGAGAGTGAGAAATCTAGAGAGAGAAAAATTCGGATAAACCCTAGGTTGAATTTGAGATCTAGAGTTTTGGATGTTCAAAATGGAGTTTAAAGATTGTTTTGAGTGAATGAAGTGATGGGGAATGATTTTCTTGACTCAATTTGATGTGAAAATGGAAGGAAAAGATGGATTTTGGAGTGAAATCGAGAGAGGAGTAAACGGCTTTTAGTGAGAGAACAAGAAACGGTTTGCCGAATGGAGGAGGAAGAGGATGAACAGCAAAAATAAACCACGAATCCGGCTTGCCAGATTTCCTAACCGGCTAGCAGGTTAATGGGCAGTAACTCACAATTCAATAAACGGCTTAACTCGGGAAACAGAAAATCCGGAAGTCCGGTTCTTGGGCAGAAACTTGAAAGCCGAAAACGGCTTGCTGGATTTGTTATCCGGTTTGCCGGAAATGAACCCGAGAACAATCAACACGAAAACGATTTGTCGGATGCCTTTAACCGGAAATCCAATTGTGTTGCAGCATCCATTCACGCGAATTCGGCCTGCCGGTTTTTTAGAACCGGTAGGCCGGTTGTGAGCCAGAGAGGTGGCAAAGAAAATCCGGTTTTCCGGATTGAAAATCCGGTTATCCGAATGTTGTCCCGAGAGCAACCAAAGCTAATCTGGTTTTCCAGATTGAAAAATTGGTTATTCGAAAATTGTCCCGAGATAAATCAATAAGAAAGAATGGTTTTCCGGATGCATGGAAAAGGAATATTGGCTAGCTCTTATACTTGTAATACACACACCATTTTATTTTTGGCTTTAAAAATTGATTAACTTTAAATCATTTTGAGATTTAAATCCTTTCAATAAGCCATTTAATGCATGCAACATAAAACCATAAAATCATAAAATTATAAAATTACAAGCCTATCAAGCTATCTAATTCATGAAGCATAAATCCATATGATAACAAACATATCAAGCCATGTAGAAAAACATGAATTAAGATTCAACATTCATCATTCTAAGCTCATGTCTTATCTTTATAAAATGCTCTTCGCTAAGAGGTTTTGTAAAGATATCCGCAAGTTGATTTTCAGTGGAAACAAATTTAATTACGACATCTCCTTTTTGAACATGATCTCTAAGGAAATGATGTCTAATTTCTATATGCTTAGTCCTAGAATGTTGAATAGAATTCTTAGAAAGATTTATGGCACTAGTATTGTCACATAAGATAGGAATTTGATCAAGTTTAATACCATAGTCTCTAAGGGTTTGTTTCATCCATAGAATTTGTGCACAACAACTACCTGCGGCAATATATTCTGCCTCGGTGGTTGAAAGCGCAACCGAGTTTTGTTTCTTACTAAACCAAGAGACAAGTGAATGGCCTATGAAGTGACACGTTCCACTAGTACTTTTTCTATCAACCTTATACCCAACAAAATTGGCATCCGAATAACAAGTTAGATCAATATGAGTTCCTCTAGAATACCAAAGGCCAAGATTAATAATGCCAATTAAATATCGAAAAATACGTTTGACAGCAAGCATGTGAGACTCTTTAGGACAAGATTGAAATCTAACACACAAGCAAACACTAAACATAATATCAGGCCTACTAGCAGTCAAGTAGAGTAAGGATCCAATCATACCTCGATATGTCTTGATATCAACTTCCTTACCTTTCTCATCTTTGTCCAGCTTGATGGTAGTACTCATAGGAGTGCTTTTTGCCGTTCCATTATCATAGCCAAATCTTTTGAGTAGATCTCTCACGTACTTGGCTTGATTTATGAAAATTCCTTCCTCGTTTTGTTTGATTTGAAGTCCAAGAAAGTACTTCAACCCTCCCATCATACTCATCTCAAACTCTTGGCTCATACATGATGAAAAATCTTTACACAACAATTCATTAGTAGAACCAAAAATAATATCATCAACATAAATTTGAACAATAAGTATGTCTTGGTTCTTATGCTTAACAAAAAGAGTTGTGTCCGCTTTTCCCATTGAAAAATCGTTATCCAACAAAAAAATTTTAAGCCTATCATACCAAGCTCTAGGTACCTATTTTAAACCATACAAAGCCTTGGATAACTTATACACATGATCTGAAAATTTTTCATTTTCAAAACCAGGAGGTTGTTTCACATAGACTTCCTCCATAATATATCCATTTAAGAAAGCACTTTTGACATCCATTTGATATAAAATAAAATCCTTATGACATGCATATGCTAACAACATCCTAATGGATTCTAACCTTGCTACAAGTGCAAAAGTTTCAACAAAATCAATTCCTTATTCTTGGTTATAACCTTGAGCCACTAATCTAGCTTTATTTCTTACAACCACACTGGATTCATCCATTTTGTTTCTAAATACCCATTTAGTACCTATAATGGATTGATGTTCTAGATTAGGAACTAACTCCCACACATTGTTTCTCTCAAATTGATTCAACTCCTCTTGCATTGTCATTATCTAAGATTCATCGTTTTCCGCATCCGCAAAAGATTTTGGTTCAATTTGAGAGATAAATGCAGCATACTCACATGTATTTCTAAGGGATGATCTAGTGGTAACACCTCGTGAGGGATCTCCTAAAATTACATCCTTAGGGTGAGAGGATACATACCTCCACTCCTTGGGGAGTGTTTGTGAAGTACCTTCATTTTGCTCTGCATTTGTTTCTTCATGATGTTCTTCTTGAATTCCATGTGGAGCGTCTTCTTGGTTGTCATTCGATGCTTCTTATTGTTGTTCTTCTTCTGCATTATCATCAACAACAACTTTCTTTGTAGAGGAGGGGTTAGACTCATCAAATGTAACATTCATAGATTCTTCCACAACTAAAGTTCTTTTATTATAAACTCTATAAGTTTTGCTTGAATTTGAATAACCAAGAAAAATATCAACATCAGATTTTGGATCAAATTTACCAAGATTATTTTTGTGTTCAAAACAAAACATTTGCATCTAAAAACTTTAAAATAGCCAATGTTGGGTTTTCTATCTTTCCAAAGCTCATATGGAGTTTTATTAAGATTAGGTCTAATCAACACCCGATTTAAAACATAACAAGCGGTGTTGACGGCTTCGGCCCAAAAATATTTAGGCAAAGAGTTTTCATTCAATATGGTCCTAGTCATTTCTTGAATAGACCTATTCTTTCTCTCTACTACTCCATTTTGTTGTGGAGTCCTAGGTGATGAAAATTGATGTTCAATACCAAGGTCATTACAAAAATTTTCAAATGCATGATTTTCAAATTATCCACCATGATCACTTCTAATACAAGTAATAGAATAACTTTTTTTCATTTTAAACCTTTTTATAGAAAATTCAAAATACATCAATGGCATCATCCTTATTAGCTAAGAACAATACCCATGTGTATCTAGAATAATCATCCACAATTACAAATGCATAATATTTGCCACTTAAACTAGCATATCTAGAAGGTCCAAATAAATCTATATGAAGCAATTGAAGTGGTTTTGAAGTAGAGATATGATTCTTGCTTTTGAAGGAAGTTTTGATTTGTTTTCTAAATTGGCATGCTTCACAAATTCTATCTTTTTGAAAACTGATTTTTGGAAGACCTTTAACTAAATCATTTTTCACGATTTTTGAAATCAAATCCATGCTTGCATGACCTAATCTTCTATGCCATAACCAGCTATCATCATGCAATGCGGAGAGACATTTATCATGTATTGATGCACAATCTATATTACTGGTATAGACATTAACACATCTATTTTCTACAAACAAGACTTTCCCATCACATGCATTCTCAATAACACATTTTGATTCATCAAAGATAACTCTATATCCTTTATTGCATAATTGACTAATACTAAGCAAATTGTGTTTCAAGTTTTCAACTAAACACACATTTTCAATGAGAGTAGAGGATACATTACCGACATTTCCAATCCCAATGATTTTTCCTTTTGAATTATCTCCAAACGATACATCTCCACCATTTTCGATCTTAGTGAAGCTTGAAAACCAATAATAATTCCTTGTCATGTGTCTTGAACAACCGCTGTCCAAGTACCACTTATTCTTCTTCTTCTTCAAGCCCTGTAGAGAAAATCTCAAGTTTTAGGTACCCAAACTTTTTTGGGTCCTTGAGAGTTAGCAATGGTTCCTTACGGAACCCAAACACATTTCACACCATAATATGCATTTCTCTTCACCGCACATCTATTTTTCATATGACCATCTTGATTGCAATAATGACATACAATTTGATTGTTAATAGATGTATTCTTCACAAAATAACTCTTGTAAAATTTTTGTTTCAAATTCGGTTTATAACCTATGCCACTTTTGTCAAATACACATTTTTGTGAGTTTAGCAAATTGTCCAACATCTTTTGCCCATTTATGAATTTTAGCATAATTTCATTTAGTTCATTGCTCTTCTTTTTAAGCATTTCATTCTTATTTTTCAAGTCATTCATGTGTGACTCTAAGTGCTCATGTGAAGTGCTAGAATTCTCAAATGATGCAATACTCTCATGCAATGTTTTATTTTCTAATTCTAGGCATGTAATCTTTGCACTAAATGAATCATTTTCATTCTTAAGCTCTATCATCTTCTTTTTAAGACATATATTCTTTTTACCAATCTTCATTAGCTCATCATGCAAATCCTTAAAAGCATCATGCAATTCATCATATGTAGGAAGAACACTTACCTTATCAAGTTCATCACATGATTCTTCCCCAACGGCCATGAGAGCTAAGTTTGTCATTTCTTGTTGCTCACCATCATCACTTGTTTCCTCATCGCTATCATCTCATGTGGCCACCATAGCTTTCTTCTTGAGTTTGTTGAGAAGAGGACATTCCGGTCGTATGTGTCCGGGCTTCTTGCATTCATAACAAGTGATTAGCTCCTTCTTCTCCTTCTTATTCTTATAGCCTCTGAACTTTCTCTGTTCATTATTCTTCTTGTAAAATTTTCTGAATTTTCTAGCCAACATAGCCAACTCCTCATCATCCATTTCGCTTTCCTCATCACTCTCACGTTTTGAAGCCTTGAGAGCAATGTTTTTCTTCTTTTCCTCATGCCTTTTTTCAGCTGCCAAATCTTCTTCATATGAAATGAGAGAGCCAATTAAATCATCAATAGGTAATACATTTAAATCCTTGGCAGTCCTTTTTTGTCTCTATTCCTTAGGTAGAGACCTAATGATTTTCTTGACTTTTTCGCTATTTAAAAAAGTCTTTCCTATGGCTCCTAGAGTGTTCACTATGTCCGTGAATCTAGTATACATAGAGTACACATTTTTATTTTGTTCCATTTGAAACAATTCATATTGTCGAGTGTACCTACTTATTTTAGATTCTTTCACTTGGTTCGTGCCTTCATAGACAACCTCAAGTTTGTGCCAAATCTCATTAGAACTTTCGCAACTAGACACTCTATGAAACTCTTTCTTATCTAGTGCACAAAACCAGGCATTCATGGCCTTGGAATTTAGAGAAGCTTTTCTCTTTTTGAATTCATTCCAATCCCGTGAAGGTTTTGGAATATCTTCTCCTACTTCATTTTTAGTCAAAGGCATGAAAGGACCATCATTAACGATTTCCCAAATCTCATAATCTAAGGCTTGCAAGTAAATTCCCATCCTAATTTTTCAATATGGGTAATTGTTTCCATCAAAGTAAGGTGGTCTAGTGGTGGACTGCCCTTCCCTAAATGTGGAATCATTTTGAGTTGCCATTGATCTTTAACTCTAAATGGTTAAATATAAATAAGAGCACCTCGCTCTAATACCAAATGAAATATAAGTGTGCAACCCAAGAGGGGGGTGAATTGGAAATTTAAAAAATAACCTAGCAAATCCACACAACAAGCAATCTAATGCCTTAATAAAAATTGAAAGCAATAAGTTTAATAAAGGCACAATAATTAAATAGTAAGGAAGAAGAGAAACAAACACATGAATTTTTACGTGGTTCGGCAATCCTCGCCTACGTCCACACCTCCAAGCAATCCAAGCTTGAGGATTTCACTATCCAAGCCTCTCCAAGGCTTCAACCGATTACAATTGACTTCGAGGTGTCAATAAACCTTTACAACAAAGAGATTATGTCCAAATCTCTTCACTCAAGTGTCTCACACACTCAAACTCTTACAATTGAAATGAAGAAATGAAAGTTACAATGAAACTCACTCAATGAGTAGATATTCAAAAATGAAGAACAATGAATGATTCAATGTTTTGTGTTTTGCAAGTTGTAAGCTCAAGATATCACGTGTGCTTTTTGTTTTTGCTTGTTGGAGAGCTTCAAAATGAGTTGGATTTGAGTTCTTATAGTTTGAGCTCAAAAACTAGTCGTTACTCACATTCCAGGCGAATCCGGTTTGCCGTTTATGAAATCCAGTAAGCCGGATTTATGTTACCGTTAAGGCAAAAATTTGAATTTTTCCTATCCGACTTGCCAGTTACGAAATCCAGTAAGCCATTTTCGTTCTGGATGCTTACTGCCCGTATCCGAATTTTTGATTTTCAGAATCCGGATAGCCGCTTGCTACAGTAACCTGCTACAATGAAATTTTTCCCAAATTTTCAGTTTGACCCCAAAACTTTATAAAACTGTAGTATAGCCTAAAACGTTATGAAATATTGCAAATAGGTCCAATTTCAGAATTTCTAAGTAATGCTTTGTTAATCCTAAAACTTTCTAAAATTATGATTTCGCCCAAACTTTATGAAATTATAGAATGACCCAAAAATATTTAAATAGTTTCAAATAGGTCCAAATCCGAAATTTAAAATACTGTCAAAGATTTTAAAATTACTTTCATTTTAGTCCAAAATGCTTTAATTCCATAACATCATTTTCTTATTATAAAAGCACAATTCATAAATCTTTACTTAATAAATACATGTGGTTTGTTATCATCAAAATCAATATTTATAGTCATATAGGCTAACAGTTACGGTATTGCTGTAGCATTATACTCTAATAGTTTTTATGAATATAACTGTTATTTCGGTTGACCACCCATTTAATAGTTTCAGTTAAGATAGAGCAGCAAAAGAGCATGTCTTAGCGAATATTATTAGAGTATTACTTGTTCCTAAGTCGAGTTTCCTGGATTAGGTTATCCCGAATCCCATAAGGACAATACTTTAAGTTAGGATTTGTGACACTCTAGACATAGGTGTTCACCTTGAAGGGTAGAAAGATTAAAGGTTATAATGTTGTACCATAAATATATGAGCAACTGGTCATTGTTAGTAGATTTAAAGGTATGAGATTTCTAACATGCGATAGCTGAGGATACAAATTTATTCTGTCCAGTGCTGCAGCACTTATTCTAACAACTGGTACTAATTTGGTAAACAACAGTCACCCCATTAGGAGAGTTTGATCATTCAACTACTATATTCTCAATTGAATCTTAGACACAATTAAGCTAGTTTATTTCATTACGGTATTGTCTTATTTAATTTTTATTGCAATTACTGATTATGATAGAAATTATTTGACAATTGTTTGTTTTGGTTTCAAGTTGAGTTGCGTTATTGTGATTGCTATAACATTTTGAATAACATCAATCCCTATGGAGACGATCTTGAATACTTATCACTTTATTACTTGTTGTGTATACTTGCACATTGGCATTGATAGATGTTGCTTATAAAATTTACCAACAGTAAGCTTTTGAATAAATTACAATACTATACTATTTTAAAAAATTAAAAACTCTTAAATTTTATAATTTAAAAAAGTATCCGCATAAAAAAATTTTAAGGGTGGCGGCATTGTTGCTGGCTTTGTGTTATTGCATCTGGCTTTAGTAATGGTTATAATGTTTAAATAACAAAACTACCTTTTTCTCAGGAATATTCATGTTGTATCACCAAGAATCAATAACGAATTATGTGAAAGCGTACCTAAATCTATAACACTAAATTACTGTATAATGTTATGTGGTTGACCTTCCAAATCTATACATTTTCTTAGAGAATCCTTTAAATTTCTCACTGCTCTTTCACTGATGATAGGATGTCAATAGAGAATAGAAAGATAAGTGTGATATGTGGACCATAACCACTTATATAGACAACCTTTTTCCTATTGTCATTAGATATTTTTAATTCTACCCATCATTGAATTATAATACAATTAACTCTTTACACATTAAAAGCTCAAACCCTATTAGATACATTAAAGTTGATAATACCGAAAACCTTAATTGATCACTTTTAATTGGGCTTAATATTGGTATGAATTCAAATCTTATTTGTGTGAATGTGCAAGTGTACACAATAAATAATATAATAATAAGTATTCAAGATCATCTCCACATGGATTGATGTTAATAAAATTGTTACAACAATCTTAACAGCGCAGTTTGCCTTAAATGAAAATAGATTAACAATTAAACTAATAAACTTCGTAATAAAATGCAGTAAATAAATATGCAGAAAAGCAAACTTTAACGTCTCACACACAAGGATAAAATCAATAGAAATGAATTAGTTGAGTGATTAAACTCTCTTAATGGTCTTGATTATTTCTTCTAATTCTAAGTTCAGTTGCTACAACATCTGTTACAGCATTGGGCATAATCCTTATGTATTCTCAGCTGTTGCATGTTGGATGTCTTCTATCTATATGCAACCTAACAGTAACCAATTGTTATGCCAACATAAGATATAACATTACACGTTTAGGTTCTATGTACCCTACAAGGTGAATCCCTATGTCTAGTTCATCACTATTTTTAGAATAAGCATGACCCTTTTGGAATCAAGTTGAACTTAATTCAAGAAATCTAATCTAAAACCAAGTATTGTTATGATATGTTCCACTAATAGAGGCCCTTCTATGGCTCTTTCTTAGATTGTATCATTAAATGAGTGATCAGCCGAAATAATGAATAGAAATAAGCTTTACTAAAACAAAATACTATAGCAAACATACAACAACATATAAATTCAGTCAACGACCCATTAAAATTGTTTATCACTCAACCACAAGTAAATTTAGTTCATAATTTGTGAAAAGAAAGTAAACAACAAAGTTTCAGCCATCAAATACATCTTCACGATCAAAGAATAAACAAGAAAACAAGAAAAGAATAAGAAAGACTGAATTCCTATTGATTTTTGCAAATTCTCTATTTGTGCGGCCTTGATTTTAGATTAAAAAATCCAACAATCTCCCACTTGGGCTATATGTGTAACTTTATAATTATCCTTTGGCAAAAAATAACTGCGTTATTACCGAAATATATCTATAACCAATCCGGTCCATCAATCATACCAATGTAAGATCAAAGCGGCCTTCGTTACAACTATCGTAACACGACCCCATCAACGGTCACTATGCCAATATAACTGAATGACATGGATCATGATGTGGATGTTTAGTATGAAAATTTCATGCAATGTGATCTTAACATGCCAATTTCTAACTAGTTCACCTTAAACTTTAGTGAGACCATATTAAAATCAGAGTCTAAATAAACTAAAAACTTATTTCTACAGAAAATAACCTAAAATATCAATAAACTGAAATAATTGAAATATATATATATATATATATATATATATATATATATATATATAAAAGCATTTAAAATCACAAACTCCCACTAAAACTGAATATCCATTAATGACACAACACCCATAAGAGCAATATGCTCATGAAATTTCTTAGTGTGACCGTCTTTTAGTACGTGCATCTGCAACCATGGAGTCTGTTCTGATGTGCTCTATAGACAATTGTTCGCTCTTAACTCTTTCTTTAACAATTATAAACTTGATATCTATATACTTGGACTTCGTAGAGCTCTTGTTGTTATTGGAATACAACACTGCTGACTTATTGTTACAAAATAATCTAAGTGGTCTATCAACATCATCTATAATACATAGCCCCGTGACAAAATTTCACAGTCATATTATGTGATTGGACGCCTCATAACATGTTATAAATTCTACTGCTATCGTAAAAAAGGTTGTAAGGGACTGTTCAACACTCTTCCAAGCTAGTAGATAGATGTAACTCGAAGTGGATTTCATATTATCTTAGCACTAGCAAAATTGGAGTCAGTATACCCAATGATCTCAAGCGATCCGATCTCTGATATGTGAGCATGCAGTCTTTTGCTCTTTGTAAATATTGTAAGACTCGTTTGACTGCTTTCCAATGGTCTATTCTTAGATTACCTAAATATTTGCAAGACATCCTTGTAATGTACGTAATATCCAATTACAAGCAAACTTGAGCATACATTAAACTTTTCATTGCTGACGCATAAGGAATCTTATGTATTTCTTTTTTCTCATAATCATTCTTAGGGCACTGATTGAGACTAAACTTGTCTCCCCTAGCCACAAGGGTATCACTTGATCTATAATATTGCATTTCTTGAGAATTATTTCGATATAGTTCTTTTGTGATAACCCTAGAATACATTGGAAGCAATCCAAGTGTGTCTGTATGCCTAATACAAAAGAGGCATCACTAAAATCTTTCATCTCAAAATTCTTATATAAAAATCTTTTGGTGTCGTGCAATAAGCATATATTGATGTTAGCAAGCAAAATGTCATCAACATATAAAACAAAAAAAAATACGCTTGCTCCCACAAAACTTATAGTATATACAATCATTGACCAAATTCATCTCAAAACCAAATGAGATGATCACTTGATGAAACTTAAAATACCATTGTCGAGATACTTGCTTGACCCTATAGATGGATCTCTTAAGTTTGCAAACCATATTCTTTGGGTCTCTGGGCACAAAGTTTTCTAGCTGCACCATATAGATTGTAACTCAAGATTGAAATGCACCACCAATGCTATTATAATTCTGAAATAGTCTTTCGAAAAAATCAGAGAGAATGTCTTTTTATAGTCGATGCCTTCTCTTCGTGTAAAGCCTTTTGCGGCAAGATGCACCTTATATCTCTCCACATTGCCTTTCGAATCCCTCTTGGTTCTAAATATCCATTTGTAACCAATACGTTTCGCAACTTCTAGTGATGGGACAAGACCTATACTCAACATGCACCATGAGCTTAATATTCCTTATTAGTGCCAATTAAATCATGAGGGGGGTTTCTACTTCTCATGAATCACACTTTAATCAATATGGTACTAAGGGCTTATCGTGCTAAATAGAAATAACCTTGCACTAGGGAGCCGGTTATACCAGTGCAGTATATAGACAAGATTATTACTATCTATCAACAAAAAGTCAAAACATCCACATAAATCAAATGGGAAGAGAAAGTAAATTTACCAAATAAAGCCCAATGAACATGTTGAGACTTCACATTCAACTCAAACTTGAAAGAAAATTAACTATTCATAATTGAACTAGGGGTAAAATGAAAATTTATTAAAATACGTAGAAAATACAAGATGAAGAAGGAATTATAGAAAACTGAGCTAAAATATGAATTCAGGGGTGTCAAATTAGAGAGGAGCCCCCTATTTATAGATACAACGAGTAAATCATGACCATCAGATTAAAATGATTTGAACGCTTAGGATTGCGCCACGTGACAAATTCTGATTGGATAAAACACATCATCATAGCTGTCATTCCGTGTATATGCATGTATCGTACGCACGTTTTTCGATCCACTAACATATGCCAGGTCACCAGTCAACTCCACATAATCCTTTTAGTCTAATAAAATCGTGACACATCATCGGTCAACGCCAACTCATCAGTCAACACCACATAAGCAGTCAAGCCATATCATTCGTCCAATCAAATGCTGCAACGTAATCGATTATTGCCACATCATCGGTCCGTATATATGAACAATGTCGTGAACAGTACCGTAAACAATATCGTATATGTGAACAGTGCCGTACATGTGAACATTGCCGTGCATGTGAATTGTGCTATTTACCCTTTTATACTCCTCCTAAGGTTTTCGACTGTCCTGAGTTCAAAATGTTATCCATTTTGCTGTCTAATTTCTTGTTCCTTGTGAAATGACCATGATACTCCCTAAAATACATAAAATACTTAATTATAATACAACACACATAATTAAATCACAAGGGACTTAAATACATAAAAATAGGGATGTTAACGAGACTTGGAGTGTAAAATGACAATTTTCTCCTTTATAAATATACAATTTCTAAAACTCAACACACCCCCCAATCAGCTTATTGCTAGTTCCTAGCAAATAAAGCGAAGATAAAATTCGAACCCAAAATGATTTTTTTTAAATAATCGTGTTTATTCAATCAGACTAATGATAGTAATCAAATAAAAGTATAATCATAATCTCCAGCCTAAAGAAATATCATCCCCACATCAACTGTCCACATAAATTAGTCCAGTAGACTTTATCACGGCTACAATCATCAAGCCACTTTCAAGAATGACATGTCAAACAAAAAACCTCACCGGTAGTAGTGATACTTTCACAAAGAAATTAAACCCAATAAAGATAGTCAATGCAATGAATAGTAAATTGAGAGAAAATAATAAAGAAGTAATATCACACACTCTCACCAAGATTAAAGAAACATGCGCACAGCTTAAAAATAACACGATCTTAAGTCAAACAAAATGCTAGTCAAACCAATGTTTTTTTTTATGCATCACTACATCTTTTTAGCCCATATAATTCGCTTCTATTTCAGATTATAATTCCCTAAAATCAAGAAGGACTTTTATTATGACGTAACGTAGGTTAAAGATATGGTTAACAAAGGAAGGAAATAAAAGAAACAAAATATATGTTTGAGAAAAAAATAGAAATCTTTTGGAGATTACTGTTGGTTGATTTAATAATCAATTATTATCAATGCCAATGTGCAAGTATACACAACAAGTACTAAAGTAATGAGTATTCAAGATCGTCTCCACACAGATTGATGTTACTCAAAGTGCTAAAGCAATCACAATAATGCAATCAACTAAAGATCGAAACAAACACTTGTTAAATTATTTTTCCGTAACCAATAATTATGAGAGATAGAAATAAACTAATACTTGTACGAAATAAACTAAGTTAATTGTGTTTAAGATTCAATTGAGAATGTAGTAATTGAATGATCAAACTCTCCTAGTGGGGTGACTGTTGATTACCGAATTAGCACCAGTTGTTATAATAAGTGCTGTAGCACTGGGTAGAACAAATCTGCTTCCGCAGTTATCGCATGTTGGAAATCTCATACCTTTAAATCTACTAACAATGACCAGTTGCTCATAAATTTAATGTATGGCTTTATGACCTTTAATCTCTCTACCCTACAAGGTGAACACCTATGTCTAGGATATCACAAATCTTAATTCAAGTATTGCCCTTATGGGATTTAAGATAACCTAATCCAGGAAACTCAACTTAAGAACAAGTAATACTCCAATAATGTCCGCTAAGACATGCCCTTTTGCTGCTCTATCTTAACTGAAACCATTAAATGGATGGTCAACCGAAATAACAATTATGTTCATAAAAACTATTAGAGGATAATGCTACAGCATTATCATAACAACGTATAAGAACAGTCAAGAACCCATTGGATTATTTGTCACTCAACTACACTTAAATTTAGTTCATATTCTGAATGAGAAAAGTAAACATAAATATACTGATCACAGAATACATCCAGTCAATCAAAGGAAGAAAGATAATATGAATTGAGCACGATGAAAGTCTAAGGATCCTCCTCGGTTCTTCAACGATGCCGAACAGCACTCCTTAATCTTCTTCTTCTCCTCACCTTTGTAATTGTTTTTGGATGATAATAACTCTCCGCCGCCTTCTATGTGGTGCATGCTTCCTTTTTATACTGCAAATTATGTTAAAGCCGAAACCCATAAGCGTGCATGTGTTTAAATTAGGAAACATGCAGATCGTGATTTAATTGCTGACCCGCGCCTATATTTTCTCCCGCATTACTCCCAGATTGTTGCAGCATTGGTTGTTCTAACATCTGCAACAACACTTGTATTATTTTCGATTGTGCTTTTCTTCTCTTGTGACCATCTTCATTCCTCTTCTTTCTCATCTAATGTCTCTGCATCCTTTCATGAATTTAAAACTTACAAATTAAAACATGTTTTTAGTACAAATTACTATGATTCACGCAAAACTTGATAAGACTCAACTAAAATGAATGTTTATGCAAAAGTTCACCAAAATGTAATCAAAACACATTATTTGCTTTCTAAATGGCTTTTATTCAAGTCTAGAACAGATGTAATAACTCTCATTTCCTAGAGTTATCAATTACAAGGTACATTTTGTTTATTTATTTATTTATTTTCTTTTTTTGAACTATTTTTTAAAAATAATTTTTAATTTTTTTATAGCACAACTTTGTTGAACAAAATAATTATTTACATTTTTCTCAAACATGAATAGGTGATGGAATTTGTAAGATATCGGGTAATATTAAAAATACGAGTGGGTCAAGATGATAGGTTGACAAAGAAACGTATTATTTTTATTTTTTCTATAAAAGGCTCAAAAGAATTAACTATGGATATTTTATAAAAGTGATGGCTAGAAAGGCTCAAATGGGTCAAAGATGACATTTCCATCGCCTTTTAGGGCTCTAAATAATCTTTCATATTTACGAGTTAGATAGACCTTCAGATGTAGTAACACACATTTGTTTTTAGAGAGTTGACTCAAAAGAAATCTAGAGATCATGTATAAAATAATAAACTGCTAAGATGTATGAAGTTTGGGCAAAAAATGTTACTCTCCAAGAAAAATGACAGGCTCAAAAACTTACTTAGAATTTATTATGACATGTACATTCCTTCAAGCAACTCATATTTGTCTCTAACATCAACATGTAGAGTAGCAAACATGATGTACCATAACTCAAGACCAAAGATAATACAAATGCTAATATTTGAAAGTTATCATGTCATCAAATGTTAAAAGGAAACAAAAAATATTTTTTTTAAATGACATTCTACCCCCAAACCTATTTTAAACATGAAAAATATACATGCAGAAAGGTGAAAATGATGTAGAAAAACTAATTGGTAAAAGAAGAAGTTGGAAAAAAGAAAATGTTCAAAAAGTAATTTTTTTTTGCTTTTTTTTTCAAACTAAGAATATGCATTTTTAAAGTTATTACACTCCATATTCAGTCATTTTCGACTCAAAAATTTGAAAGTGTATATTAATAAAGGAGAAATTAGAAAGAAGAAGTTAGAAAAAAAATATTAATAAAGAAAAAGAAAATGTCTTAATTTTATTTTTTACTTTCAAACTAAGAAGATGCGTTTCTAGAGTCACTATACTCATATTCAACCATCTTTGACTCAAAAAGTTAGCCACAGTTAGTCTCTACAATAAAAAATCAATAAAAACTTAACCAATATTGAGACATTCCATAATTGTCAACTATTCCTATTCCCTCCCCCCAATCAGAACGAAACATTGTCCTCAATGTTTTAAAGAAAAGAAGTATGATTTAGAAGACATCACATGGGTGTTGCAACACAGAAGAAAATATTTATAAGCGGATAGTTAAATTTAATTTGCACTTCTTACTACGGCTACTGTTACCATTATTATTTGGACACTCTAATATAAAGGTTATGGAATCTGGCTCTGGTTATAAGCTTGTAACAGATCAAGTAGCTCATTAGCAGTATGAGCACAAATACAATTTTTTTCGCTGTGGTAGGAATAAAATAGTTTTTTATTGTATGGTTAAGAAATGCGATAAAGTCATCATAAAAGTTATTGACATTTAACAAATCGATGGGTTTCTGGTGAATGTTCATATGGGTCCAAGATGCTAATGTGATAAGTGTCTCTAGAGTTGCAAGATCTCCTGGTAAGAAAATAAAAGCATCAGCATGATTTAGCATTTCAGTTATTCTCTCTTGCATACCTGAGACGACTAACTCTTCTCCAGTTGGTGAATCAGACAAACAGCCCAAAGGTTTTAGGGTTCTTGGGATGATGCCTAACACTTGACTCCCTTTGACATAAGCAGCTCCTGAGACTAGTTTTGATAATCCTCGATCACCTCCTCCATATACCAAGTGTAATTTCCTTGCTGCTATACTTCGACCAAAATCTATAGCAACCTCAACGAACTCTTTATATTTGCCATGGTTAAACCCAGAGAAAACACAAATGCTCTTGAATTGTTTATTGGGAATAGCTGCTATTAGAATACTTCTAAAAAATAATTTGTGAGTGCTTAAAAAAAATCATATTTAAGGATCTTGGCAACAATGATTCATAGCTGTATATGAGGTGATATGTCTATGTCAATTAACGCGTAAAACACATGGCTCGAGAGTAAAAAAAGAAATAGAAAAAAGTAAAAAGTAAACAATGATAAATTATTAAAGACAAGAATGCAAATGATAAAACAACGGTGAAATAAAACAACAGCGAAATGAAATGATATTTACAGGTAGTTGTGACTGTGGCTCACATCTTACTCTGGTTTTACGTTCAGAAACGGCTTGAACCCCCTCTATGAGTCGAGGATAGACTTCCTATCCAGTTTTCCTATAAACTGGCAAATAAGGTCATTTATGAAATTCTAGTTATGCAACCCAAGAGGGGGGTGAATTGGGATTTTAAAAATTAAGCTAAGCAAATCACACAACAATTTAATCTAATGCCTTAATGGAATAAAAAACAATAAATTCAATAAAGCATAATAATAAAGGAGTAAGGGAAGAGAGAGCAAACACAATGATTTTTACGTGGTTCGGCAATCCCTGCCTACGTCCACGTCTCCAAACTCACTCGGTTTGAGAATTTCACTAAGCAAACCTCCAAGGCTTCAAATGCTTACAATTGACTTCTAAGGTGTCAATGGACCTTCACAACAAGAGATTATCCCCAATCTCTTAACCCAAGTGTATTACAGCACTTACAATCTTTTAACTTGATTTTACAAAAAGGATTACAAATGAATTTCTCTCACACATTGTGTTTGATATCAAATGAAAGCTCAATGTGAATGAATGAGATGAATACAAGGATTTAAAGCTCAATGAAAGTTGTATTCTATATATTTTGCTCAATGATGATCGTTGAAATTGTTCATGTTTGGATTTGAATGAGCTTATTTATAGTTGGAGCTAAAAACTAGTCGTTATTGACTTTCTGTTCACTGTCGAATCGCCATTAACTAGATGTCGGATCGTCGTTTGACTTGTCAACATGACCGTTGGGCTGAATTTTCAAATTATCGGATCGCCGTTAGTGTCTAGAGGCTAATCTTTCAATTCTGTGCAATGTCGGTTAGCCGTTATCTAGATGTCGGATCACCGTTAGTGTCCAGAAGCTAATCTTCAGTTATGTTCGATGTCGGATCGCCGTTTTCTACAGTAACTGCTACAGTGAACTATTTTATAAAATAATAGTTTGACCCCAAAACTTTATATAACTGTACTATAGCCCAAAACGTTATAAATTTTACAAATAGGTTCAATTTCAAAATTTCTAAATAATGCTTACTATTCCCAAAATTTTTTGAAATTATTATATGGCCCACAATGCTATGAATATTTTTCAAATAAATCATTCTCTAAAATTTCAAGCAATACTTGTTGATTTCAAAGTTTTCAAAACTCTTTCAATTAAACCATAAACTTGAAAAACAACTAATTTCATAAAAGCATTTTTTCGTTAAATATAAAACCTTTAAAATATGAAAATAATGATTTATTTAAAATGTATAAAAATAAGTTGAGCTTTTAAAAACTTAATCATTCTTAATTTTGTTTGTTATCATCAAAATCAACATTATGAATACATAAATGTTAACAATCTCCCCCTTTTTTATGATAACAAACTTTTCGTGTATTTAAAGAATGATTGCACAAATTGCTCCCCCTAAATATAAGCTTCTCTTACAATTTAGCTAAATTAACAAATTTAAATACATGTATTCTTCTCCCCCTTATTATCAAAAAGAAAACTTAGTGAAAAAGAAAAAGAGTAGCAAATTTGTTACCCATGTTGCCGAGTAGAAATTTTGATAGAATCTCCCCCTAACAACAAGCATCACCTCAAATACAAGTTTAATAATATTACTCCCAAATTATTATAAATCATGATACAAGCCAACTCCATATACAAATCATCACATAATTCATCAACCATAAAAAGATCATGAACTATTATTCCATCAATTACCAAATCAACAACTTATAAAATTATCATATAAAACAACCATGTAGTCAAATCATCACCATAATCACATATCAATCATCAAAACAATACTCAAAGTGCATATTATTCTCCTCCTTTTGACAATATCGAAATGATATATTATTTTGTCTCCCCCTTTGGACAATAAAAAATTCAAAATGCATATTATCCAAAAGCATATTGTGTGCTCCCCCTAAATATATGGCCAATTTAAAATTTAAACCAAAATGATTTTATCCAAAAACATATCATATTTATCTCTCACTTCATTATATAAAAAAAATGATAGATAGATGCAATCAAAACAAGATCATCAAAAATAATTCGATGAAGATATTACCCATTTTGTGCGAGCAAAAATTTTGGCAAAATCTCCCCTTAAAAATGAACAAATCCTCAAATACACAACATAGTTAAAAACACTTCCATATAAGCTTAAACAATTATAACAAACCAACAACTCCGTCAATGATCTAATATAACATTTTAATATAATTTAAAAAATCTTATATGCTTAAAAATCTTGAAATATATATATATATATATATTTCCCTTTTTCGATATCATTTAAAACAAGTAAGGTATATTCAATAATACATCGATAAAGTACAAAAAATGCATCCATTCACTAATCATAGATTGCATAAGATCAAAGTTTTATCAAATACAATGTAATCATCAATGCACATTCTTTATCATAAAAACTTAAGTAAAACATAAGTACATAATGACAATATATAGATCATCAAAATCAACATAGCTATTAAGTAAGAAAAGCCATCATTATAAGTAAAGAACAAGTTATCAAATTCATAAGTGCAATAAGTCATTTGTACGAATTTTATAAATGATATAACACAATTAATAGCATATGAATTCACACATACATAAGAGATGGACAATGATGATAGACAATTAAGAAGATGAAATCAAAGACCATACAATCATCAAAATCAAACAAAGGCATAATGATAAATCACTCAATGTTATACACAATAATAATTTCATCATGTAAACATACAAGCATACTTTCGCAAATTCAAGCTAGTATCCATTTATCATGATCCACTCAACAAAATCAAAATGGCAAGAATTGTTACCAAGCAATTAAATCATCTTACTCATCATTTTCTCTTAGATCATGATCAAATGAGTATTCTCACAAGCTTTCATCAAGAAATTCTCCACCATTTATTGATTATGGTACCTACAAATAAAATATTCAAGTTGTGTGCTTTGGTACCCAAATATTCTTGGGTTCTTGAGTGTTAGCAATGGTTCTTTTTGGAACCCAAATACATGTAGCTCCATAACTTGCATTTCTTTTAACTAGACATCTAAGCTTCATGTGACCATTTTGATTGCAATAATGGCATACAATTTGATCATTAATGGAGGTAGTTTTAACAAAATAACTCTTATAATATTTTTGTTTTAAATTTGGCTTATAACCAATGCCTCCTCCCTTGTCAAACACACATTTTTGTGAATTAAGCAAGTTATCCAACATCATTTGTCCATTTGTGAATTTTAACACAACATCACTAAGTTCAATGTTCTTTTTCTTAAGCATTTCATTTTCCTTTTTCAAATCATCTACATGTTGCTCTATATGCTCATGTGAAGTATTTGGTTTCTCATTTGATAATGCAGTTCTATTATGCAAAGTTTTATTCTTTATTTCTAGTACTTTAATCTTTTCATTTAATGAATCATTGCATTTTTGTAAAGCATTATTTTCATTTTTCAAGTCATCTACATGTGATTTTAGATGCTCGTTTGAAGTGCTACATTTCTCATTTGATAATGCAACTTTATCATGAAATGTTTTATTCTCTAATTCTAGGCATATAATCTTTGCACTTAGAGATTCATTTTCATTTGTGAGCTCTACCATTTTCTTTTTAAGACATGCATTCTTTTTACCAATTTTCATCCACTCATTATACAATTCTTTAAACGCATCATGTAATTCATCATAAGTAGGAAGATCATTTACCTCATCAAGCTCATCATCTGATTCATCTCCAATTGCCATTAGAGCTAGATTTGTCATTTCTTGATGCTCTTCATCATCACTTGTTTCCTCATCGCTATCATCACATGTGGCTACCATTGCTTTCTTCTTGAGCTTATTGAGAAAAAGACATTCCGTTCTTATATGGCCAGGCTTCTTGCACTCATAACATTTGATTACTTCCTTCTTCTCCTTTCGGCTCTTGAGGTCCCTAAATTTTCTTCGCTCACTGAATTTCTTAAAAACTTTTCTAAACCTCCTAGCCATCATATCCATCTCCTCCTCATCCAGCTCGCTTTCCTCATCACTCTCATGTTTCGAGACTTTGAGAGCAATGTTTTTCTTCTTCTCCTCATTGCCTTTTTCGACCGTCAAGTCTTCCTCATAAGAAATAAAAGAACCAATTAAATCATCAATAGGTAAGATATTTAAATTTTTGGCTTCCTCAATGGCAGTCCTTTTTTGTCTCCATTCCTTATGTAGTGACCTAATGATTTTCTTAATTTTTTCGCTCTTTGAAAAGGTCTTTCCTAGGGCTCCTAGAGTGTTCACTATTTCCGTAAATCTAGTATACATAGAATACACACTCTCATTTTGTTCCATTTGGAACAATTCATATTGTCGAGTGTACCTACTAATTTTAGACTCTTTCACTTGATTCGTGCCTTCATAAACAACTTCAAGTTTATACCAAATTTCATTAGCACTTTCACAACTAGATACTCTATGAAACCCTTTCTTATCTAATCCACAAAATAAGGCATTTATAACTTTGCAATTTAGAGAAGCTTTTCTCTTTTCCAATTTATTCCATTCCCGTGAAAGTTTTGGAATATCTTCCCTGACTTCGTTTTTAGTCAAATGCATAAATGGACCATCAGAAGCAATTTCCCAAATTTCATAATCTAAAGCTTATAAATAAATTCTCATCCTAGTTTTTCAATATGGGTAGTCATTACCATCAAAGAACGGTGGTCTAATTGTAGATTGTCTTTCTCTAAAGGTTGAGTCATTATAGGTTTTCATGGATCTTTAACTCTAGACGGTTAAGTCTACACAAGAGCACCTTGCTTTGATACCAAATGAAATTCTAGTTATGCAACCTAAGAGGGGGGTGAATTGGGATTTTAAAAATTAAGCTATGCAAATCAATTGAATTCGGGGCATGTTTGAAAATAAAATAAAATCTCTATTATTACATAAAATTGATAAAACATAAGAGATACAAATGATTTTTTTCCTTAATCAGACCAGGCTACAAACTAGCCGTCGGTCCACCACTACTCTCAAGGCCGCCAGGCACTGACTTTATATCTAAACAAGGCCCATAATTTTCTCCATGAGGATTTTTCAATAAAAGAAATCTCGTACTTTATTGGAATAGGAGACATGTTTACAACTTTGTAAATAGAATTTTACAACGCTGGAAAAAGGCAATTTACAATGTTGTAAATTTGTCCCTCATTTTAATAAAGTGTGGAGTTGCCTTATCGGTAGCTGGCTCATTTTCTCCATATCCTCTAATTGTATCTTCCAATTTTAATTATTTTTTGGTCGGAATCTAATTTTACAATAATTTGATCCACATATACATTGAGACTCAATCATTTCATAATCAAATAACAGTCTTATGTTGATAGTGCTTGTGACTTAAGATTTAAAATTTTATGTATAGACCAAGAGGACTTTGGTGCCCCTGAAGCATTCTCCTTATACATTCACTATTTATAACGTGTGTTTGCATATCATCATGATTAGTTGAAGTTTGTATATGTCAATGAGAGAATGAAAAAAGATGGGTCAATTGGACCTGATTCAATTTTCACTTTTTTCTTTTCTTAATTGTAGAAAACAAGAACAAACTATTTTTCTTGAAAAATAAAAATACTAGAGAAAAGCTTACTAAACACATTTTCTAACTTATATTTTTGGAAAACGAAAAATAGTGTAAAAAACAAAAATACCAAACACCCTAAATTTTTTTAATATTTAAAACACAATAAACTCCCACATATATATACACACACACCCACACCCACACAATTTTTTTTTAATTATTATTATGTATGAATAATAATTGGTGACTAAAATACTTCATAAAACTAGCGGCTAAATATAAGATATTTAACCTTACTTAGGGTAAAGTACAAGCCAAACTCTATTGAGTGAGAAAATCAGTTTAATTCTTAGAGTTTTCAAAGCATTAGACTTATGTGATCAATCCAACGATTTAAAACAGTTTGCTGTTAGTTACAGCAGATGTAACTTAGCTGGACCCTGTTGCAAAGCTTTTATTTTGCTCAGATTTCCCGCTCTCTCAATCTCTCTCCCCTAACGGTAGCCAGTTTTAAATTAAAAATAAAAGATAAAAAATTCACTCTCATTTCGATTTCTCCCATAAGGGTTTCTCAAATCAAAATGAAACCAAATCACAATATCAAGAAACCAGACTCTTCTTCAAAGGTACGTCACAGTTTTCCAGTTTCTGTTTTCCAATTCAAAGACCTAATTTCAATTTTTTTTAATCAAATAATTATTTCTAATCAAAATTTCGGAGCTCACTTTTGTTTTTAAAATTAGCAGCTGAGTTTAGAAGAGATAATTGGATTGAATACGAGGAATTGCAATGGGTTGGCTTCGAATACTTCAACCGCGAAGTGCGCTTACGTGGCCGGATGTGTTTTGGTGGTTTACGATGTGGATTCGAGCACTCAATCGCACCTCATGGTGTCTCATCGAATGCCTAAGCCTCTCTGCTGCCTTGCCATGTCACGCGATGGCCGTTATGTAGCTGCTGGAGAGGTATTGCATCAATTTGACAACAAAATGTGCAATTAACCTGTTAATTCTTCAATTCAAAAAATAAAAAATCTATTGATTGTTGTATTTATTTATGAATTTCTCAAAACAAGGCCATTCAAATTTTAGAAAATGCTGATTTCTTCATGATTGTTAGCAATGCAGCTCAAAATTGCTTAAATTCAATTCTCACCTGCTAAGGACCTTGTACAATTTCAAATGTGGGCAAAGAATTACAAAAAGACATGAAGTTGTGAATTTGAATGCATTGATTAACCGATTCATTAGTGAGGGGTTGGACCAATTTTTGGTTGCAGCAATTAAGTTGTGGTCCATATTTTGAAAGATGCCAACGTTCGCAAGAGGGAACTGTAGATATTGAGAATTATATTTATGTATTTTGTAAGGGGTTGGAAATAGTATTTGGGTTATTTTTATGTCTAATAGTAGCTATATGCATCTTTTATGATCTTGCAGTCAGGGCCGCAACCTGCAGTTTTAGTTTGGGACTGTGCAAATCTGGCCTTTATTTCTGAATTGAAAGGCCATTTGTATGGAGTTGAGTGCATTGCTTTCTCACCAGATGGTTAGTTACAAACTTACAATCATTCAATTAGAAGAGCTATATTTTGACTTTATCTATTTATATGAGTTGATATTTTCATGCAATGTTTATTTTCATAAAGTTTATGCATTGATTATTTGACCATTCATCCATATTTTGCTAATGTTTTACTTCAAGGAGAACATCTGGTGACTGTTGGGGGTTATATTTACCTTTGGAATTGGCGGAGTGCAATGTTGGTTATGAAGCTTAAAGCAAATTCATCTTGTTCTGCCATTACTTCTGCGTGTTTCTCATCAGATGCAAAATTCATTGTTACTGCTGGAAAGAAGCACTTGAAATTCTGGACAATTGGATCGTCTGCGACTGCAAGGACCCGTTTAAACAAAGGCACAGAATCTTTAACACTGCATGCGAAGCCAGTCAATCTAGGCATTCAGAAAGAAAGTTATTTTGTCTCTGTCATATCTGCCACCTGGACTGATAATGGTGTTGTAAATCAAGAACAGGCTGGAGAAAGTTTTACCATATATGCACTGACTGATGCAGGTTAATGTTTGCTTTAAGAACAACTGAAGAAGTTCAGTGCATTGGAGTTATTGAAGTGTGGTTAATGAGTGCCATTCTGCTCCTTATGATTACAGGCATTTTGTATATTGTACATTCTGGGCTTTCAGTAACAAAGTCAGTGGATTTGAAGGTAAATTTGTCTCTTTTTTTTCTTTTTCCTCATTTTCTTTAATAGTAGGTTTTCAGCTAACCTAGTTTCCCGGCAAAAGTAAATAGAGGGTCAACAGCTGAAAGATGCTACTGATTTTGATGGACCAATTAAAGAAAGGAAAATCCCTTTACTTTCCCCAAGGTTCAATCCCATAATGACAATGCTAAAGGTTGGGCTGGTGTTGTCAGGTTTTGAAATGCTTCAGCTTGGTTAATTTTAATTTTCATGATAGCGTCTATCTCCTGAAAAACTGAAATGGATATCAATAAGTACCAGATCCATAAGTTGCTTCCATTGAGGCAAGATAAACTAGCACATTCATATCAAGCCATGAATGTCTACTATGCACTGAATTTTATTGCTTAAAAGTTAATAATTGTATGAAAGTCATTTTTATTATATTACTTTTCTAATATTACCTGTTTATATTTTACAGTACTCCTAACTCTATTTTCAGGTTAAAAACGGATTTGCACTCTCTGCATCCAGCAAGTTAATAGCCTGTGCTTGCAGCAATGGAGCGGTACATCTTTTTGACATTCAGTCTCTTAAACATGCTGGAACGCTTCACTATTCAGAAGCCAAAAAGTGCAATGGAGAAAATGATACGGTTTCTACTGCTAAAGCAACTGAATTGTATTTTAAACTAACCCCTACCATTCCCAATGCAATTGCTTGTCAGTTCTCAACATCAGAAAAGCTTGGTGAGCACGTAACTATACAATTGCCTTGATAAGTGGATTTCCCCGTTGTTCGAATCTTGAACTTATCAATGCTTCTGCTTTTCAGTGGTTGTTTATGGTGATCATAGTCTCTATGTATGGGACATTCATGATGTGAATGAGGTAGTTGCTTAGAGTAAGAATTAATGCTTTTCTCTTATAACTTATTATTTGATTCATAAAGTTGCCTATATTTGTTTCTTGTTTTTGTTTTTTAGTATTGGTTGCTTCTTCAATCTCCACTCTATTGAATGTTTTAAAAATTTTCAAGGCTACAAGGTGTTGTGTGCTAGTGTCCCATTCTGCGTGCATATGGGATATCAAAAATCTTGGCTGTGAAAACATGCACGATCCATCCGTTTCATGTGTTGCTAGGGGATGTACTGGTGGAGTTTCTTTCTCGACATGCTCAGCTGATGGAACTATCAGGTTATGGGATCTGGCCCTGCAATCTGAGTTGTCAAAGGATGTCTTGGGTCATGAATCTCTGAATATTGAACCCATGAGCACTGCACATTTAGGTAATTACCACATTCTGAGGCACTGACAAACAAATCCACAAGGATACAACTGTACCTATGTGCACTTTTTAAAACTCTGCAAAATGTTTATTTATTGGTATTTTACAGAATTTATACAAACTTCCTTTTCCCTATTGATATTCTCATCCATTTTGTCACTGCAGTTAGTGCTGGGATTTTTGAACGTAATACTATGGAGACAAGTGTGAGCACTCAAGGGTACCGGTCGATGGCAGTTAGCTCAGAGGGGAAGTACCTTGCTGCTGGTGATTTTGATGGAAACCTTCACATCTATGACTTAAAATCTTCTGATTATACATATATTGAGGTGAACCTTAGCATAGACATTTTTCTTCAAAATCATTTCCTGAAGAAACAATCAATGTGAAGCACAAAACTAAGCTCTTTTCAAATGGTTGGTGATGAAATGATGGTCATCTTAATATGAATAATATGAGCTATTTTGCAGGATGCCCATGATGCAGAGATCCTTTCATTGAGTTTCAGTTTGTCAAGCAAGAAAGATGATGTTTTAGAAGAAGTCACTGATAGCCATTACTTCCTTGCTTCTGGGGGAAGGGATCGAACAATCCATCTATATGATGTTAAAAGGTTTAGCTTCTTATATTGTACACTTCTTTAGCTTATTGAATGTGTATACTAACTAGGCTTCCCTTATATCAGGAATTTTGATCTCATTGAAAGTATTGATGACCATTCAGCAGCGGTGACTGCAGTGAAATTTACTTGTAATGGCCGTAAGATTCTGAGTTGTAGTGCTGATAGGTATGCTGCTATAACTTCAATTTTCATTGCATCACAAATCTATCAAATCTTAAGTCGAAGGAGCGTTTGGTAATAGTTAGGAAAGGAAATCAATTCTTCACTATTAATATGTCACTTCAAACAAGTTGTCATTTGGCTTTTGAAATAGTAGTATCTGTTGCATCTATCTGATCATTTTCAAAAAATCAAAGATTGTTGGAATTTACCTTTTATTTCATATTTGGTGACAACGATCCTTTTGTTGTAAAGGAACTTATGATGTCATTCTGACATGGGTTTGTGCTTCAACTAGCCATTTGTAAATTTAATTACCTAGAAGGATCCAGATGCCTATGTTTGTAGATAAGATTATTATTCTTTCATACAGGTCTCTTGTCGTTCGTGATGTTGTTGAAACCAATAGTGCTTATAAGATTTCGCGCCGTCATCAACAATTGGCATCTCAGGGAACTGTATATGACATGGATATAGACCCAACAATGGAAGTTGTCATTACTGTTGGGCAGGTAAATGGTGTGTTAATAGCAATTCAAGAATAAATAAATTTTCATTAATGATGCTTTGGAATGGCTTCTACTATCAACATGTAATGCAACCAGCCAAACTGGTCTTTGAATGTGTGTCAAGTACACAAAAATCTTTGGTTAGCTGGCTGAATAATTTGATTAGCAAATTCCCTTGGATTCTTGTGATTTGGGTTCAAGAGTTTGATTATTTAATTACTCGTTGGTATACTCATAGGATAAGAAGATAAACTCATTCAGCATTGCCGCTGGAAAACTTATTAGATCATTCAAGCAAGCTAAAGACTTTGGAGATCCCATGAAGGTGAGCTACATTGACAACCAGCATTGTCGCACCATTATGTTGTTGGGTTGTGACCTGATAATTTTTACAGGTGACAGTGGACCCAAGTGGCAGTTACCTGGTTTGCTCCTACTCAAACAAGTCTATCTGCTTGTATGACTTCATTAGCGGTGAGATGGTTGCAAAAGCCATGGGCCATGGTGAAGTTATAACTGGTGTCACCTTCCTACCTGATTGCAAGCACATTGTTTCTGTAAGTTCCTGTTATGATCAAGTTTCAATTTTAATAGACAATGATATGAAATATCTTTCAAATTGCTTTGTATCCCACAAATAATAATACCTTTCATTTTTTATTATTGGATAGACTCCTAACTTTATTGATGTATTCAGGTAGGGGGTGATGGTTGTATTTTTTTATGGAAAGTTCCTGCTCATTTGGCTTCTAGGATAGTGCAGAGAGTGAAGGAAAAGTATGGTATTTTGCCCCCAAGAAACTTTGCCCAGCCAGCAGCTTTAAGTCCAATCATCTTCTGTGAAGAGGAAGATCAGAAATGTAGAATGGACTCAGTCAATATGTCATTTAAGAAGGATCTCGACCAAATTGGACCTCATCTGACCTCAGCATTCAAATTTAGCATTTCAAGACTTCCAAAGTGGGCACAAAAGAAAGTAACAGACTCTGAAATTGTCCCTGGGAATCTTGATTTCAGTTTGTCCCAGGTAATTTATTTTCAGGCTCTTCACATATGAAATTTGCATTCTGATGTCTGAGAAAACTAAGTTACAATTTCACATTCTGTTGGAAAATTGTACTCTAGTAGGAACCTTTTTCATACCTTATTGCACTTTTTTCAATTTGACAAGTTTCTTAATAGTTCTGAATTTCTTTCATTTTGAATATCTCCACTGCTGCTTGGGGCAAGCAGGAAGTAGAAAAAAAGTCTTTGTCGCCTTTTGTTGGTGATGTTGAGGGTTATTCTCCTGAGAGTCAAGAAGTTCAAATTCCATCTAATCATGATTTGGAAGACAGCAATTCATGCACCAGTTGTTTTTCCACAAGTTTTTCGGATGCTAAAAAGAGTCAAAGTTCACCGTTGCCACAGGAGACCATCAGGTTAGCATTTATTATATTTGTCAATAATATCCTTGTTCTTCTTATTTATGGTGGGTGCTCTATTAACTAATGGTTTTCATATGCACTTCAGCAGCTTTGCCCTTGGCAAACGTTGGCTCAGAGTGTATACTGTATGTATGGACTTATTAAATTCCCCAGAGGTGCTGAGTTTAAAATATGGGAAGAGGCCACCGCTATCCTCAAGTTTGTGTAAGGCCAATTCTGTTTGTTATCAGATTCTTGTTGAGTTTCTTTTGTAATAAGCATATATGAAAAAAATGACAATAAATTTTGAGAATAAGGTTATTATCTTGGTATGATTTTCATGGAGGATGAGTAGAGGACAAAATTAAAGATTACTGATATCAATAGTTAACTGGCCAGAGAGAATGACCTCTTCTTGTCCTCATTTCCAAATTGCAATATTATAGCACATGAATCATCATTTTGGAATTTCATTGAGATGAACACTTACTGTGTCACCAAAGTTGAGAACTTATCCATGAGATGGCTATTATTAGCTTTTTTTTTTGAGCTACAATTCATGATAATTTCTTGATAGAGATACATTTTTCATCCTAACTAGTAACTGAAAGGAACTCAATATCCCTAATGAAATGCCAAGCATGCCAAGCATCTATCTTTGGGACATATGTTTGTTACTTCTGTCCCAGTATTATGTTTCTCCTTTTTCTAATGATATCATTTTCGTGCAGCTAAAAGCCCAATAAACATTCTGAGTGATGATTTGCATGGTGCCAATGGACAGGGTGCCACTAAAAACCAACATGCCAGTCCCAATGACATCAGCTTTCTTGGCAAGAAAAATTATCAATTTGACATGAAAAATCTGAGTGCAATTAATGAGACAATGGCTGACTTGGCAGGACAATCGTGTTCAGAAAAGAGTGAGATGCAAGAAAATATAGATGTTAACACATGCCTCAAAAATTCTGAAGATAGTGATTTGTTCAAGCAGCATTTTGGCAGTTTATCCGCAACAAATATGGTGAGTGTTGTTTCATGCTACAGTGTATATAATTTCCTGGGCCTTTTTTCGGCCATCAAATTGTGATTTCTGTCAATGCAGTTTTATACGTTTATGTACACGAAAAGAAACAAAATTTCTGATAGACCCCTAGTATGTTTGATATGAGGTTTTGTTGAGTGTTGTATGAAAGTTACTTATGCTTACAGGTAAAGAATAGGGCATCAGCAGTGGGAAGAAGATTCTCCTCACAATATGTTGTACATAGGGACTATGGTCGGGGCTCCAAGAGACTCTTTGACACACCTGTCCAAAATTCTGGCCTCAGTTCTTTGAATTGTGCAGAAAAATCTGGCTCCCATGTCAAATCAGAGAATCACACATGGCCAATGATAGATTCTTTTGGACAGGTTAGTCTCTATCCATGTTTTACAAACTCTGGTGACCTTCTTTTGTAAACAAAAGTACTAAAACAATATTCTTGGAAAAGCAAAAATAGAAGCATAGTTTAATTCAGTTGATAGTTACCATTGAGATTGAACTCCTGAAGCATGGTATCTTTTGGCATTTCGTGCGCATAGTCTTTTACAATGAACTCTACTCTCTTTTTAGCTTCCTATTTCATTGTGCACATATGCATCTGATCATTTACGCAGCGTAAGTAGATATATCATATTGTTTTAAAGAACCATGTGATATCCTTTAACCATGTGATATCCTTTGTAAGAGAACACCATGCAGTAGATTATATATTTTTCCCTTTGAATGTTCTTTCCAGGACCCGAAGAACCTTAATCAAAGCTTGTTTAGCCCAGATCATGCACTCTGTCAAGACGATATAACTAAATGCCTACTCAAGGGAAATTCTATGGACATTGAATTAGCGGAAGCAACATTTCCGGTAAGGAATGAAGTTCTGGAAAGAATAACTGAATGCAAGAAAGCTTTAGTTAATCTTGAAGCTGCAGCTAAAAGTGTAGACCAGTTATTTTCAAAATTAGACACTCAGCTTTCTGGAGAAGAGATCTCTACTGGGCCTGGAGCTCAGTTATACAACAAAGCAGCCAAACTGCTTCCATCAATTGCAGAGAAAGTAAATGCTGTAGCCAAACAAGTGCGAAATAGAAACAATGATGTATCTGAGAGAAGTGGAATTGAAGTGTCGAGATTTGAACCTTTGTTAGGAACATTGGCTGAAAGTTTATCTCAGAAAGTTGTGGAGATCCTGAAGAACAACCTCAGCAATGCTTAACTTTTAAAATTTAGATCATGTTAAATGTATCATGAAATAACATCATTGAATTCGTGAAAAATAATGATAGGCTTACTAAGTTGGGATGCAAAGTCTGTATGGCAAATGATGTGGCACTATTAATATATAGTTGTTGAGCCTATCATTCTCATAGAAATTCTATTAGTGCTACATTAAGTAGAGATGCAAACTTTGTATACTTTATAATGTATCGCTAGTGTAAATAATCAATCACACCCATGCTGCCCATTGTTTTGCAGTTTTGCTTCAACATTCGTTCTGCAGAAGTTGCAGGTTATATTGTAGAGCCCAGCCCAAAAACCAGCTTCAATAGTTGGCTACTCGGCTCTTTCATAGGCCCTAAGAATATTCCTAAGTCACTCATTTATGTGCTGTAATGAGTAGCCATTGATCTTTTGAGCACTGAAATCAACAAAGTTGGGCTCCATGGCTTAGAAAAATCGCTCAGAAAGGAGGAAAAAACATTGGATCTTTCTTGTGTGAAAACTCTCTTTTTTCTTTACAATTCATGTGGATCTTTCTCTCTCCTTCCCTCTTACTTTGCAGTTTGCACTTTAACAACAAAAAGAAAGTGGGCAAAAGAGAGCAAAGACCATCTTTTTCTTTTCAAATCGCTTCACATTTGAAAGCCAAATTCTACTGATGATTTTCATGCAGTTTCCAATATAAAAACTATAGGGTAAGCCTCCTTTAATTGTAAATTTCAAGGCGTGTCAGTGAATAAATATTGGTCGCTGAGGCAGCTGCTCTCTTCCTATATGACTTATATAAATAAATCAAACCAAAGATACGGTTGGAATATTTATGTAAATGTCTAAGAATGTATGCCGAGTAATTATCCTTTTTTATGCTTTTGTCTTGCTTTAGTAACATGCCAAACTCTAAATTCTTCCTTGGGATTCCAATTCCATCACTCTATAACTCATATTATTATAACATGTATAGTTCTCCTTTGAGGCTATGATTTTAGGCATTGCCACGTGGAATTTTAGTGGCAGAAATTGCCTTATGATAGACCTATAAGTGGCTTAATTCCCAAAATCATACTAATCAAGACCGGTTTTATAGGTTCCATGAGCAGACTTTTATGAACTGTGGTGCCATAACTAGAAACCCATAAACAATTAGCAGAATACATTCATCAATCTGCTTCTTAGATCTTCTTATCTCTTATGACTGAATGACACATTTTAATCAAAATGTGCTTTGTCACATGAGGGTGCAAAATGAGAATAAAATTTGTGCATAGGTATGTTGGGTCCAAATTGGAGGCTTTGTTTAAAATGGGTTATATAACTCAATATATGAAAAAAAAAAAAAGGGGGGGGGGGGGGGGAATGGGGATTTTTATGTGCTGTACATGAACGTGGGGACAAGGCCTTCAATTAGTTGTCCTCTTTTTAATTTTCTGTAATGATGAATGCTGCTTTTTCACTTTTATAAACAGTAATCAGGCATGAATTTTTCCTCTTGAATTTTCCGTTTAGATTATTCTCCTAGAAGATGAAAGAAACCAATCCAGTTGTTGTGTCTCAAGGAGAATATAACTTTTATTTATCAATATGGGTTGTGTAATTATGGACAATAATGATCTTGGTGTATGATAATAAGACACCATTATTTGACATAATAACTTATGGCGAAATTTGTGGAATCTAATGGATTCGCATGTTTATCTTTGCATTCTTTTTATTACTCTCGCCATGAGCTGTTTTAGTTTCATTAAAACTCTCTTCATTTTCATGATTTCATAAGAAAGTTGAGCTTCACAGCCCCAAAAGCTTCCACAATCAGCCTCAATCTTGCCTAAGTAGGAGGTAAAATCAAAATTAGATAGCCTTGAATCAAGTATCAATGTATACATAACGGCATGATTAATACATTATCCAGGGTCCCAATTCTGTATCGATGTTATATAGCATCATTAACAAACTTAAAAAAGCACCTCTGTTTAGTATTTACACACTGTTCCTTAGCATTTATACACTATATATTGTCATGGATTACAAAATTTTTAATAATAAAACATGGGACGAAAAAATTAAGAATATAATATAAATTTGTAAAATTTAACGTAAAAACTCTAGGCGATGTAACGCTCCAGCAGATGCAAGGTAGAGACAACTAGACTGACCAAATTTTGAATGTTCAGACTTTGAAAGACTAGATTTTCTCTTGTTGTTTTCATTGAGAAAATGACAGAGAATTAAGAGAAAGAAAGCTCATTCTCACTGCATAAAGCTTAAGAGAGACAAAACTATTAGTCTGACTATCGAATCTTCAGGTCTTCACAAAAGAACAAATAACAAACTTAAAAAAAAAAAATGCCCCTTCAGATCCAAAGAGTACTGTGTTTCTAATCTTTTTTTGCATGCTTGAGCTGTAGTAATCAGTTCCTTTCCATGTCATCAACAGAACCCCAAAAGAATGACACTAGAAACTGTGGTTTTGATCATATGTGATAAAGTGAACTGAACTTCCCTGCAGGGCTTCAATCTAAGACACACACGAGCCATTGTTTGTGATTAATTAATTACAAATTAATTACTTAATTATTTCTCTCACATATGTAATTAGTTTACTTTATTCTGGCTATAATAAATATCATGAGTTTTAAGAATCATTAAGCTTATTATAGGCCCCATAGATGATCGTATAGATAATGCTAATAAACTTTCTTCAAATTATGTCATTAGTTTCATATTTGTGCACCATATGTATGCTTCCAAATGGATAATTTACTTGAGCATTTTCAACATACTTAAATATTTCTTTTCCAGCATTATTCTAACAACTAGAAGACTAAGAAAACCTTTGAAATAAGATAAATGAAGTTGTCAAAAGTAATATATCATCAAACAAAGACACATCCACTTGCCTAGTTACCTCGTGAAATAATTAATCATGCACGCTGTTTACTATTGTAATAGCATAATCACATAATCTACCCCAAATATACTATTTATGCTTCTTATAATTATTGTCTATTAACAACAAGGTTATTATGATCTCTCTTTGGTAAAAATAATACAACAAAAATGCAAGTGTCATTATATATATAACATGATATGGATTATGTTCAACTATAACTAGTCTAATATGGTAAAATCAATAATTTTAGTTTCAATTTTTGGATTCAATTTTTATTTTAATTAATGTGTCATTAATATATTAGATGATATAATAATAATTCTATTAATCATAAAATTTGTCTTCCAACAATGAATGCTACATAAGTTCGGATATAAATTAAAATCTAAATATGGTACAAATAATAACATGTGCTGCACTGGGTCAGACCTTTAAAAATGATGCATTGTTAATTATCATAAAAGATTCATTTAGTTCTCGTAAGATTTAATCTAATTTCCAGTAAACACGATTAAAAATAAAATAAAATAATTCTTAGAAGAGAGAGAAACAAAGAAGTCGGAGAGAGGAAGGAGAAAACAAAAAAATTAATTATTATTAGTGTGTCTGCTATTTATTAAATAGTTTTTTAAAAAATACAATTTAGTTTTAATTTTGACAGTTAGATGAGATGTAATCTAATGGTTATAAATGTGTGTAAATAATTGTGTATAAAAAGAGGAGCTATATATATATAGTCAAATTTTATTTTTGTTTCAAATTTATTTTTCAGTTAATGAAAAAGTGAATAAAATCTTCTGAAAACTAGAGAGTAGCATTTCATACAAGGGCCAAACTATTAATGTGGCAACTAATTCTTGCACGAATTCCGAATGCCTTGCTCCTGTGGACAGCTTGGCTTGATGGTTAATGCTTTAGGATATGTAGGGAGCGTGAAACAAAGTGATTATAAATCATAAGGAGGGAGGGCGGACAAAACAGAAACAACTGATTATTAATTAAGATTGAATCCAATTTATAGAAGACACAATAAAAACAAAGTGAAACTTTTCAAAAGCAGAGAAACAAAGAATGGAGAAGCCGAGAGAGGGAGGAGACGGAAAAAATTAAACATCACTAACAGGTCCACTATTTTCTTAATTAATTCTTTAAAGAAAATATAAATAAGTTTTTTTTTTTAATCCTAACCAATAAATGAAATACAATCTAATGGTTATATATGTATATAAGAGGAGGAGCTCCCTTATGCCCACTCACATGTTACTCATTTTTACATTGTTTTTGTTGGTTATAAGTTATAACAAATGTGACCTACAGATTGCCTTAAAAACAATAAAATAGTTCAATATTTTCTATCTTTTCTTAAATATAGTGAGAAGAAAGATATGGGACAAGAGGTCCTGCTGGTCCTAGGCTCTCAAATTTAATTTGAGAGTTTAGGTTCAAGTCCCAATAAAGTCATTTCTCATATCTAAGTATATGTGTGTGTTAGATAGGAGTTGAATTCTCTTCAAATTTTTGTCTCTCATATTTTCATGGGTGGAATGGAACTACTAATTTTTTTAAATATTTAAGAAATTTATGGATTTAATAATGAGATATATTTGTGAACAATTTGTAAAAGTGATTAATTTTGAGCATATCGTATCTTTGAAAAAAAAAAAAAAGGTAAGGGAAAGGGGAGAATTTTTGTCTCAAATCATTTTCTCTCTCTCTCTCTCTCTCTTACTAAACACAAAAAAACATGCATGTATCATATCCACTTCATCTCACAAAATATACACATGTATCATATCCACTTAATTTGGTCATTGGATGTGAGAATTATGTGATCAACTAACCAAAATATGAAACAAAACCCTCGAAAGACAAACCTTAGCGGTAACTAGCTAGATAGAGAATAATCAACAGTAATAGAACAGAATGAATGAAAGACAAACAAACTCTTTGAATCTTTGTCAGTTTTGGAATTATTAAATGTATTTTTGGTATAAAGAAAGATATCGTTACTCTTTAATACCAGTTAATCAGTTAGAGATTTTATGAGTTATGGATGCAAATTAGTATATATCTTTGTGAAATGGCAGATCACTTAAGAGGGCGACTATATATTCATAGATCAGACTTTAGGGGCTCTGCTAGTGTTCAACATTACATTACCACCTTACCTAGAGGTAATCTCAATATTACACACAGCACAATAACATTAACGTACATCACTTTTCTTATCTATGTCTAGCTAAGATCACGCAGTACATATTAAGAAAACCACTACCAAGGTCACCACTGCGACTTCTTATTATGTTTGAAAAACAAGAGAACCTCCTGCCGTCACGATACTATAATCAGCTTTCATTTTGTCCAATGGAATTGAATTTTACCGGCATGAAGAGCACGCTGATGAGAACCTTTGCTATCAGTAGCTAATAAAATTTGCTATCAGTAGCTAATAAAATTCTATGACTAGAATCAGATGCAACAACATCAAAACAGCTCCGCCAATAATATTTGATTTTGTAATTCGGGAACAAATCCCACGGCCCACGACACAATAGGACACCAAGTCCGACCAAACATACCAAAATCGGTAGCTGTTTAATTCATCAGGACCTGAATAACGTATAAAAACGTAATCTGATTTAAAACCTAAAAATTTGATATTGCCAGACACCATCGTCCGAACAGACGCCATATCTTATCTATTTTTATTGCCCCACCTCTACATGCATGCACTGTCTATATATTCTTCTGCATGCCTTCCAATTACACGTACACATTTTCACACCAGTTTATACAGAATGAGTTGTGCAAAGCGTGTCTTCTTCTACCGCTTCCCTCTATGCCTTGTCTTTTAAGTTCTCCCAATTCTTGGATTTCCCCACGGGAATGAAATTTGTTCAGAAGAAGGGCGAATCATAAGAGGATCTTTATCTTTCTTCAAGGAGAAATTCTATAATACATCAAAGATATATTAAATTAATTTTATTACCATGTCATGCATGCATTAATTAGATGTATTACTTCTAATATATTGTATAATTTCTCTTGATAGTACTTAATTAATTAAAAAGTGCCTAAGTAATAAATTATTATTATTATTATTTTTATTATTTGGCTTTTACCTTCCTTTTCGGTATATTAAACCATTTGGTATCCGAATACCATATTAGACCCAACTAATCTAAATTCGAGCCAGGTAGGACCCCTAAGGCGGCAAAGCTCTCTCAATAAGTATTTAACGCAGCTGCATTCCCAAGTCTCAAATCGAGAACTTTAGTTAAGATAGAACAACATCATACCAGCTAATCTACGCGCTTGTTAGTTTTTACCTTCCTTTAATAACATGCGAACTCTAAATTCTTTCTTCGGATTCCAGTTATTCCATCACTCTATATAACTTGTATTATTATTACATAGTTAATTCTCTTTTTGAGGCTGTGATTTTGGGCATTTCCATGTGGAATTTTAGTGGCAGAAATTGCCGTAATTATAGGAGCTGTAGACGGTGCCATAAATTAACTTGGGTGAAAACACATAAAAAATTAACGGAACATATCATCAATCCTTCTTAGATCCTTTATTTCTTATGACTGAAATACGTGCACATTTAAATTAAAATGTACCTCATCATAGTGGGGCAAGATGTGAAACAAAATCTATGCATATGCAAGTTGGGTACAGATTGAAGCTTTGTTTAAAGTGGATTATCATTACTGCTGGGTCTCCGGATGCCTAGTGGTAACTCACGCCCTCAAAATGTTTGAGCGCATAAGTTGAAGCCTCACAGGGGCAAGAGTCCCATTTTAATCCCATATCCAAAAAATATAGATATTAGGGGCAGATTTCTCCCTAGTGATTTGTAATAGATTTTAAATTGTAATATATCCCTAGAATTACAACAAGTTGAAACGTGGGTTACCATTCGATATATCAAAAATAATTGGGAAAATCAAAAGCCTCTCTGCTTATGTGCTGTATACATGAATGTGGGGACAAAGGCTTCAATTGATTGTTCTTTTTTTTCCCCCGTCATGTAGAATGTTGCTTTTTCACTTTCGTAAATAGTGCTAGGCACGGATTTTCCTCTTGCATTTCCGCTTAGATTATTCTCCTAGAAAATGAAAGAAACCAATCCAGTTGTTGTGTCTCAATGAGAATATAACTTTTATTTGTCAATAGAGGCTGTGTAATTATAGACAATTATGATCTTGCTGTATAATTAGACACCATTATTTGACATAATAACTTACGGCGAAATTCCGTGGAATCCAAATGGGTGCGCATGTTTATCTTTTCATTATTTTGATAACTCTAACAGCTATTCAACTGTTTTAATTAATCTCATTCAAACTCTCTGTAATTTCATGATTTCATAAGAAGTTGAGCTTTACCGGCTCCAAAAGCTTCCACAATCAGCCTCAATCTAGCTGTAATTAGTAAGTAATAAAAGAAGAATTAGATAGCCTTCAATATATTATCATGAAGGTAGCCTTGAATATATTATCATGAAGGTCGCATTTCTGTATCAATTGATGTTAGCATCATTAATTTTTCTAGTGCATGCACACGTCCATACATTGTAAAATCTTAAATTTGACTCTATGCAACTTTATTTAATAGTTATAGATTATTCTTTAGTATTTATACACTATTTTCATGGGGTCACGAATTCTTATATAGTAAGACATATAATGAATATGATAAAAATTTGTTAAGCGTAACGAAAGACTTTTGGTGATGTAAGATCGAGTCATAAGAACTAAGAATAATAATAAGAAAAATTCTTTAAAAGACAATTGTTGAATTTATGAAAACCCATATATCATCAAACAGACGCATCCACTAGCAACAAATGATTAATTTAATCATGCATGCTGTTTAACACTGCAATGGTACTGTAATTAAATTAATCACATAATCTACTCCCAGATATGATATTTATTCTACTAATTAATGTGGGGTTATTATGATCTCTAGCAAGGGTCAATATCTAACCATAGGCTACTACATAAAAGTAAATATAATAAAATGATTGATTGGAGTGAGACATATGGGTTATTTTCAACTATAGCTAGTATAATATTGTGCAAATATTAAGATGTGTGGGGACTAATTGGATTATCACGCTATCAGAAAAAAATGATGCAAAACGAGAAAACATGTGTAATTTTTTTTATGAAAAGTTATTTGAAAACAATAGCTCCATGTTTCTTTCTTTCTCAAATAAAGTGGGAACAAAGATATGAGATCGTATGGGAAGAGGGGCCACAGCTGACAGACGGAGAATTTTTGTCCCCATTCTTCTTTTATTATTTTTTTTTCTTTTCTCTCTCCCACTAAACCCTCAAAATGTACATACATGTAACATATCCACTTTGGATATAAGAATTATGTGATCAACCAACCACAACATGAAACGAAACCCCAAAAAGACAAACCCTAGATCTAACAATTGCTAGAGAGAGAATAATCAACAGTCACAAATTAACAATAATTTAAGAAGAGAATGAAAGAAAGACAAACACAAACTCTTTGATCCTTTTTAGTTTTGAAATTATTAAATGTGTTTTTGGTATAAAGAAACGTAAAACATAAAGGTGGCGAGGGTATAGAGAAGACATAAGATCATTTTCACGATTCATTTTCTTGCACATTATACACTCTCCTATGCATTTGGCTTCAATCCCCACCAACAACACTCCCAGTTTTTATTTTTATTTTTGGGAAAATGATAAATATAATAATAAAGAAAAAGCGTTTGTTTTCAATTAATTATCTTCAGTGATATTGATATTGGTAATGGTAAATGATAGCCCATGTGATTATGGGGACCCCGTGAATCGCAACCGAAAGCAGGTGGTAGTGGTGGCGGCGGTGGCGGTGGACCCGGCAATGACAGATGCCACTGAGCTATAAGCTTTACTCCCCTCATCTTCTAAGCCTCCGGGTCTATGTATCTCGTGACCTTAGCGGCAGCGCGCAGGGTCTCATTATTACTTTCCATAAATTTACTTCCACTCCTTTATTTCAGTAATAATTTAGCCGCCGAGTAGTTTGCTTGTAGATTATGGGTGCGTTTGGGATTGAGGTTTGGCAGCTGTAGCTTAAAAGTTATAGTATTAAAGTGTTTGGTAAACACTAATTGCTGTAGTTTTTAAGCTATGTTGATATGATTTTTCACTTATATAATATAAAATTTATTATATCTTTAATAATTTTATCAAAATTATTATTTAAAATTTATATTTATTATATATTATTAACTTTTGTTTCATAATTATAGTTTTTTTTTCACAACAACTGTAGCTTAAAAACTATAACACCTCAATCCCAAACGCACTCTATAATTTCTAACACTATAGTGTTACACTAGTTGTATGCTCGGCTCATCCGGCCGGTCACTCGTGAGTGTGTTTTGTGTTCATTGATATAACATTATTCGACTAATTCACCCTCGTCAAATATAAGTTATACTTGATTATAACTTCTCTTTTCTCTACAAAGGAGTAAGATAGATTTGTAATATTTGGGAATTAATTAATAGTCAAATGATAAATTACTATTCTTTCGACATTTGTAAGGGATTTAAATACGACATGTACAGCGTATGAAAATATTTTTTCAATTTTTTTTTTTTAAAATAAGATTGACCCATACTTACCCAAATATTATTATTCGATATTAAGATTATTTGTGCGTATTACGCATATAAATGATTTATTGAAGACTCTTGTAAAAAATTATACAAAAGAAGTGCGGCTAGACGATAATACTAACATGACTGAAATAAAATGCCAAACTAATTAAACTAAATTACCCCTTTAACAATATTGAAAAGGGCAAAAGGATGAAAAGAAAGATCTTTAACACAGAGACGTGTTTATTAGTTATTACTTATTACTCCTCACGCATGCATGTGAATCTTATAAATATGACATTTATGGCATATACCAAGCAATTCTTTCATGAGTTAATAAATAATCTATAATATCTCAGTTTAAATTATTAAATGGAATCTGAGAATAGTAATTATTTGGAGAGAATTAACTTATACGGATACCCACTTGCTCTTTCCAAAACCCAATTCATTTAATTCGAAATACGTGTTGATTCTGACACAAAAGAAAAAAAAAAGAAATAAGACACGTGTGAACAAACAATTGCTTCTCATGTTGGCATCACCCACACGTGTAGAGAAACAGGCGCTGCTTTCCAAATCAATCAAATGCCCAGCATATTACTAGACTAGATAGTAGGCCGATCAAGTTCGTGGGGCCCAAATCAGCCAGCGTGCCTAGTTTTTTGAGATGGAATACTGAAACCCACGCGCTTTGTTATAGCGTGCATTATTTTATCATTGGTCTAATCAGGGGTAGACAAGATGACGTGCCGTGCGCATGACATATGGATACGACGCCATACATGCATGGATGTAAACGTATCATGGCCATGCAATGGTATGTGTTCCAAATACAATCCGTACATAGAACGCGTGGAGCACTCATGTTGCCAATTATTTTTTCTACGAATTTATTTTTATTTTATTTTTAAAGCTGGCAAGAAAGAAGCAAAACTCCATAAAAGCAATCTCCAGGTCAGATTCTGCTTGGAAAATTCTAGGAACACAACACCACCAACACCAACACCAGCTACAACAACAATAATAATAAGAAGAATAGTGCTACATATTTTAATTTTTTATCTTAAAAATTTATCTTAAATGATATAACGTTTATTAATTAATTAAGAAAATATTATAATTAATTTACTTAAATTTTATTAAGAATTATCAACTATTTAATTAATGATATATAATTTTAGATAAAATTAAAGATAAAAAAATTTAGAATATATATCATTACTCTAATATAGTAATAATCTTGCTACTCTTGCTATTCCCTTAATAATAAACTATAACAATCACTCCAATTTGCTAATCTTGCTCCTTTTATATTTTATTAAGGGAATTGTCACTGGCCAACTTTAGAATATTTAAAACCTTAGGTTAGGTTATGAGGTCTTTATTTATTTTATAATCTCAATATTCAAACAAATCTGAAAAGGCTCAAAATTTATTATATCTTTAATTCTTGAATTTCAATAATAATAATAATAATAATAAAAGATCAAAAAATTTAAAAATAAAACAAAAAAGTCAAGAAAATATCTTTTTTATTCAATTAAAATGATTACAAAATAAATAAACAAATAAATAAGAACAATATTATTTTCAAATACAATATATAAAATGATAGAACATAAAAAGTAAAAATGACGAACTGATGATCAGATAATAAAAATGGACCTTATATTTCAAAAAAACCAAACCTTTTTTTTTCTAGTGAACCAATGAATATAATAATTTTATTTGTAAGAAAAGAGTAAGAAAGTTTTTTCATATACTATTTTTGAGATTACAAGGCTATTAATAGAAATTAAAAGAAATACTAAAAGTCAAAGATTATAACATTAAATAACTAAAAAATTTTAGGAAATTGAAAAGGTAAATAATTTAACTTTTTTCTTGGAAAGACTAATAATGAATGAATTAATGGTTAAATAATATTATTAATTATATTTCTTTAACACTAAGGTTACCAAATATAGATTTTTCATTAAAAAAACTAATTCTTAATTGTAGGATAATTAATAATTTGAGAGATGTCTAATAGGCTTTCCAATTTTCTAAAATACGTAATTTAAAAAAATTTCAATAATTAGATAATTATTAAGGAAATATTAAAAAATGAGACTTTCCAAATATTGGGTTTCAGGTGACCCCTTTGTTCACCATACCTAAAGTCATCCTTGAATTGTCAGCGCCCTCCGACTAAAACTAATGTATATTATTTATCCTCTTATTCTTTTCATATTATTTAATAATCTCTCAAACATCATAATTTTATAGTATTAACCTCATTTTTAAATACATATTCATTCATATTTATTGTAAATTAAAAAATCATATAAATTGAAATTATGATAAAAAAATTTAAATATTAAAAATATCAAATATCAAGTAAATGACTCATTTACCCTCTTTATTTAATTTTTGTTATAGAAGATTATTAGGTATTATGAAAACAATAGGGAGAAACTAGTAATCTCCCATTTACTAGTGCTATTAAAATATTTTTTCCCTAAAAAACTCATGTATTTGGTGTTAAAGTACACTTAAATATTCTTATTTAGATTCATACCTCCAAATTTTTAGTTTTAAGTATGTTAACTCATCAGTTGAGTGCATAAAAAAAATTATTTGTTATGAGTGGCTAAAAAATTTGTATGTCAAACATTTCTTTCTGAAATATTATGATAATGGATATAACAAGAATTAATTTTCAAGCATAATCATTATAAGTTAGAGATTTTATGCTCTAAAGGTACATGTGAGTATATTTTTCCAAAAACAAAAGTCTTAACTAATTAAATAATTTTCGAAAATATTAAAATTTGGGGTAAATTTTTATATTTAAGAATGACAAGAAGTGTTATTATTTTCCCTTTTCCATTTTCTTCCTTTAATTCGTTCTAGGACTATCCGAGTGATTTAGTAAAGAAGGCTTAGAAGTTAGGGCCGCGATGCTGTTCCTTTTTCTTACTCATTTACCACTTTTTTCTTTTTCTTTTTACTAATCAAGAAACAAGATAAAAATATGTTATTTTTTTGTTTTCTTTTTAATTTTTTAGTAAAATATTAGCTTTAAAGTTAAAAGTTCAATGCCAAAAAGAAAGAAACGCATTCTTCTTCCCCAATACATCTTTAGTATTTACTTAAGAATTAAGATCCCTTTATTTTTTTAACGGAAGAATTAAGATCGTTTTAAGATCATAAATAAATGCCACTTGGGCTTGTAGTCCAGTGGTGGACCATTGCCCTCAAAGTTAAGTATGACTATGAGGGCAATGGTTCGAGTTCCCACGAACTCAACCTCCTCCAATTAAACATAATTGTGTGGAGATTTCTATAAACGTCTTTCTCCCTTGCGAAATGCGAGTGGAGTAGAGACATCCCTCCTCCGTGAGGAGTATTTGGGATGGGCATGTACTTCATAAAATAAAAATGTAATAATATAAGTCCCATGTATATATATCTGATTGTAAATATCAGTGTAATGACATGTTGTCATAGCAGTTGTATATATATCTGTGTAATGCAGTAATCTGATGTTTAATCAGTTTAAAAAAAAAAAAAGATCATAAATAAATGAACCCATTTAAGCTATAATTCATCTACCATTTTATGCTTACTCATCAATTAACTCACAATAGTTTTATTTTCTGTCATAGATTTAGATAGGGATGAGAAATTTTACCAGCTTATGAAAGCCAACGCTTAAACCATATTGTTGTGCGAATTTGGGTGACCATAGATGCAAAGTGCATTAACAGCTAGCTCAAGTAACTTGCAGTAATTTAACTAATTTATCCCTATAATATATTTAAGGTTATGGTGAAACTATTTTAATTTAAACTTTTTTACTTATAATTTTGATAAAGTTAATTCTTATCTGTTGATCTTGTACAATATACTTCAAATTTTATTATTAGAGTGCAAAATATTAGTAGAAGAGAATGTGCCAAAATTTTAAGTACAAAATTTAAGTTAAAATAACTTGATCTGGGAATTAGAGACTGATTAAGTTATAATTTAATGAATTTTACCATTTTAACTGGAATCGTAAAATTGGAATTTGAAACTTAATCCTTGTTTATGATCTTCACACCTTTTAGTAATCTATAAAAAGTTTTATTGATGTTATTTTACCATTCAGAGGACAAAAAATTTGAAAAATGAAATTACATCCTTGAAATTGGGTGTACTGCCCAAAAAAAAAAAAGAAAATTGCAAGTTTCCGTTTTGATGAACTAGATGGGGAAGCTAGGGCATCTTATCAAAAATTGGAGCAATTCTAACATTTGTGAAATCAAGTCTTTTGTAAGCATTCACATTATTAATGAAACCTTTACCATAAATGAAAAGGCAAGCCTGGTTAAAGTGACGAGCCAAAGCCAAAAGCACAAGTCACATTTCGACGTCAACAACACAGGAAAAAAGATGTTTGGATATATGGAAAAGGGTAGGAGGCCAAAATCCCAACTCGCTTTTTTGGAGGTGAAACCATGCAGATCCTTTATTGTTATATATTAGCATCTTACACTATGGTTTTTTCCCTTTCTATCAAATAGGTCCTTAAATTCCTATTGTAACAACCAAATTACTTTTTATAATTTTGAATTCTACAACAAAATAACACTATTTAATAAGCGTGTAATTCATATTGTCTTAGTGTTGGCCTAGTCTAAAATTCTAAGCTAATTCATATATAATACTAGACTCTTATTGTGCTCAAATCTTAATAAGTTATTTTGACAAAACCTATTGACATGACTAATTATTTATTTGTGTGTTGCTAAATTCTTCTAATTTTCAATTTATTAAAATTGCTGAACTATCAATTAGTTTAATAGTTATACAACTATTGTTTAAGGTAATGATAACTTTTTTTATTTTTAAGAATTATTTTTAAATAAATTTTATTTGTTATTCGTGTTTTTATGGTAGTTCATTAAACTTTTTGTGATTAAAATATAAGTTTATTGTAATCTAATTTGGGTTCTTGTAACATGCTAAATCTTTATTTCTTGCATCGAATTTGTGTCATTCCATGTTGGCCTAACCCATTGTACACATCTAATAATGTAACTAAACATTAACGAGTATTTATGCCCTTCTACTTAGGCTCATCAATCAAGGACTCGTTTGATGTAAATAGATGAACTATATCTTCATTAGTGAAAACATAAAAATGTAAGGATCATATGGTATTACCCCATTTGCAATGCATGCCATTACCCCATTTGAAATGCAGGCCATAGTTTGAAGAGAAAGAGCAAACGACAGCGTTTAATAAGGACAAATGTTGTCTCCTATCTTATGAAGCCTGATGTGGTGTGTTGTGGGAGGTGTACGGGTACTTTGTTCACCCATTGGTGAGACATGACTGGTCTGTTACAAGATAAATCCAAGTGGGAAACCTGAATATAAAGATTGAACTTATATGGGAGAAGAAAAAACTGAAAAAGAAAGCCGAAAAACAAAAAGAAACCAAAACAGGGAAAGATAAAGAGAAATTAAAAAGAAAAAGAAAAGCAAAGAAAGTGAAATGTGAGAAAAGAGAGAGAGAGAGAGAAAAAACATGCAGCACCCACTTCATCTCACCTCACCTCTCTATCTAGTGATGGCGTGATTTGCTTTTGCTTTTTTTCTCTCGACAGGAATCTTTGAAAATTGAAAAGCATCAACAAAACAATGAATTCAACAAAGTTAAACAAGACAAAGAGAAGAAAAATTTGAGGTGAAAAACATAAGAAAGAAATCAAGAATGTGATTTGAGCCTTGGCCATCTCTTTATTTTGCTAATTGAATAATGAAGTTTGCTTGCAAAGTTGAGATTAGGCATCTAAGTTCGTGTTTGTTTTTTTTTTATTATTTAAAGTCCGAATCAATCTAATTTTTTTTTGAAATATGAATGAATCTAAAAATAAATACTTAAATGGCATGTTTATTTTTTTAAATATCAAAATATAATGGGATTTTGTTTATTTTTATAAAAAAAACTTAAAAGTAATTATTTAACGTTTATGTCTTAGTAAATAAAAAAAATTAAGTTTATAATCTATGAACTAAGTATACTTTAGAAAGATATTTTCAGAAAATAATATTTACTTTTCATTCATATCTTTTTTCATTCGGATAAAAGTCATGAAAATTTACTTTTTAATTTAGATGTAAACATTTGAAAACCATATATATGTTAGAAAAAATAAACAAGTAAAATTTAAAAACAGTTTGAAATTCGTAAAATTTCAAACTTCAAACATCTAACAAACAAGTCTTAAGTTTCCTTCTTCAAAATCATACTAAATAGATGGCTAAATTTAAAATAGTTTTGGTAAAATTTGGTTCAAATAAGTTTAAGTAATTCCATGATAATAAGTGTTTAACAAAATTGAATTTACTAATTTAAAGAAAGATAATCAAACACATTCAACAAATTTTTTTTAAAAAAATGAGTATCATCTTTTTTTTTCTCATTACAATTCTCAACACTTACCAATTAGGGATCCGTTATGGTCTGTTTAAGTTAATTACAGTCAAATTTGTGATTATACTAGTAAAGAGATAAGTATATTCTATTTCTAATTGAGGTAATATGGTTGCGGCGATAGAAATTTGAGTTTATATCTTTATTGTTAATGTTGACACTTGTTAATCATAGATTTATTAAGATGTGTTTTAATCAATCTCAGCTTAATTTTTTATTATTATATTCCAAAGAGAAAATATTTTCTACTCATAATCAAGGTAGTATAAGTGAGAGAACACTAGTAAATTAAATTTACCTTCTCTTTTTAGTATCGGCACTTATTAGTAATAAACTTTTTAATCTCGACACTCATCATGCCAATCATACATCAGGATTGATTTAAGTCAATCCTAGCTTGATTTGTGATTTTCGTTCCAACAAAGAAGTATATTTTTCTTGGTAGTTGAGGTAATAAGGTAACGACATTAGAAGACTAAGTTTATCTTCCTTTTGTTTTTATTCATTTTTCGCACTGACACTTGTTAATAAGAGATTTGTCAGGTATTGTTTGAGTCAATTAATTGTAATTATCTTTGAAAGAAAAATATATATTCTACTCGGCTATGACTACTTTGGAGTTTCTTTAAGGTCGAGCATGAATCATAGCCACGCACTTAAAATGATAAATAGTAAAAAATTTAGTATAATTTTGATCGTGTGATTATTAAATGATACTCTATCTTATAGTGATTCTAATATAACCAAATCCATTCTATTCTAAATTGAGGTATTGATGACTCAAGAAAACTGAATTTCTCTTATTCTTTTTAACACATGCACTTATTAGTCGGAGACCTATTATAAGACCCATTTAAGCCGAACTAATAGTTTACTTTGAAGAAGAGAAGTATTGTACATGCTACATTGCTACTCGTAGTTGGGATACTAAAGGTGACATCACACTAGAAAAATTGAGAAAATTGAGATTATCAGATACTTATCATCGATCCGATAGGGATCTGTTTGTATGTGTTTACGTCAGTCCCACTTTAATAGATGAGCTGCCTAGAGCTCTACACGACAACGACTAGACAAGACAACTTCAGCTAGTTAAACGAAGCTTTGTTTAGCTGGTGCAACGCGAGATAAGCTCGTTTAAACCAGTTCATTATCGAAGTATCGAACACACAACTGTTTGTATAAATAAACTTGCCAAACAGAGTCTTATTTACCAGTAGGCACAAAATCGTAATTTCTGAAGCGAGTGCCCCTAGGAAAAACAAAAAGGGAAAAAATGCAGCAACGGGAAAAGAAAAAGAAAGCAAAATCAAAGCTCGGAGACACAGCGAGTCCAGAGTCCAGTGTTTTGTGCTTGTGTGTGTGGGGGCATTCGATTTTCTAAATTCTAAAATCTACGCGTTGATTTTTCTTTTTCTCTCTCTTTCTTTCTCTTTTTTTATTTTTATTTTTCTCCCAAATCTTTCATCATTCCTCTTCTCTTTCACTCACCCACTGTCCGTTGGAGCCAAAACTGTTTCCCTTCACATTCTCTCTCACTAAATAACAGCATTATGAGCAGAGCCAGAGCTGGCATTACAAAACGACGCCGGTTATGAATCCAGCAACCGACCCACCACCACCACAGCCTCCACTTCAGCCCCACCGTCCTTCCACTTCCTGCGACCGTCATCCCGACGAGCATTTCACCGGCTTTTGCCCCTCATGCCTTTGCGAGCGTCTGGCCGTTTTAGATCACTCTTCTTCAGCGTCAGCTTCCTCGTCACGCAAACCCAACGCCGCCGCTGCACTTAAGTCCATCTTCAAGCCCGGCGGAGGCGGAGGGGGAGCTGGGTCTTCCTCGAAACCCCCTTTTTTTCCGGAGCTGCGTCGTACGAAGTCGTTTTCGGCGTCGAAGAACGAGGGCTTTAGCGGCGTGTTTGAGCCTCAGAGGAAATCTTGTGACGTTAGGGTTAGGAATACTCTTTGGTCGCTTTTTACTCAGGACGACGAGAGAAACCCTTATAAGAGGGAACAAAACAGAGAGACTGTCGAAGCAACTGAGAGTCTCAGTCGAAATTTGGGGTCTTCGGCGAGGCCCAGCTTTCAAGGTCCCGTTTTGGAGTCCCAAGAGGAAGGCAAAAGCGAGAGCGAAGGCCAAAACGAAAACGAAATCGATAAAGAAGGTAATGCTGATGACTGCATTAGGGTTTTAGACGAACCCATTGTAGGAATTGGATCGTCGAGTGATAAAGTGGAGGAAATTATTGAGGAGGAAGAAGAAGTAGAGGAGGAGGAAATAGTGGAAGTGAAGCAAGAACAAGTTTTTGAAGAGGAATTGAAGCCAATGAAAGACCACATAGATCTTGATTCTCAAACGAAGAAAGCTTCTGGGAGAGACTTCAAAGATTTTGCAGGTAGTTTTTGGTCAGCTGCTTCTGTGTTTAGTAAGAAGTTACAAAAATGGAGACAAAAGCAGAAGCTGAAGAAGCGGAGAAACGACACTGGGTCAGCAAGATTGCCTGTCGAGAAGCCAATTTCCAGACAATATCGTGAAACCCAGTCGGAGATTGCTGATTATGGGTTTGGGAGAAGATCTTGTGATACGGATCCACGATTCTCGCTTGATGCAGGGAGGATTTCGTTTGATGATCCACGGTACTCGTTTGATGAGCCAAGGGCCTCTTGGGATGGTTACTTGATTGGAAGGACTTTTCCAAGAATGCCCACCATGGTTTCTGTTGTGGAGGATGCTCCTGTCGTTCCTGTTTCAAGGTCTGATACTCAAATTCCTGTTGAAGAGCCGGCTATGAATGCTATTAATGAAGATGAGACTGTCCCTGGTGGGTCTGCTCAGACTAGGGACTATTATTCTGATTCATCTTCGAGGAGAAGGAAGAGTCTTGATAGGTCGAGTTCTATTAGGAAGACAGCTGCAGCTGTGGTTGCTGAGATTGATGAATTGAAGGCGGCTTCTAATGCTAAGGTGTCTCCTGCTACGGCTGATTATTTTAATGGGCCTAAGTTGGTTTATGGTGATAAGGAGTTGAGGGATTCGAACTCGAATTCATTGAGGGATGATTGTAGTGAGACTTTTGAGATGAATTTTAGAGACAATGCATCTGTGGTGGGCAATGGTGAAAGGAAGGTGAGTAAGAAGTCACGAAGATGGGGTAAGGCATGGAATATATGGGGTTTTATTCACAGGAGAAGTGTTAACAAAGATGAGGATGAAGATAGGTATAGTAGAGCTAATGGGGTTGAGAGGTCCTTTTCAGAGTCTTGGCAAGAGCTGAGAGGAGAAAGGAATGGAGAAGTTAAAGGGGGGTTTAATCCTAAGGTATTGAGGAGCAACAGCAGTGTTAGTTGGAGGAATTCAAGTAATTTTGGTGGATTGGGTGGTTTGAAGAAGAATGGTCTTGAGGCAAATGGGAATAGCAAAAAGAAGAGGGATGAGTTTGTATTGGAGAGGAATAGGAGTGCAAGGTATTCACCAAACAACATTGAAAATGGACTGTTAAGGTTCTACTTGACGCCGATGAGGGGCAGTAGGAGAGGTGGATCTGGCAAAACTAGGTCTAGTCATGCCCATTCAATTGCAAGGAGTGTACTGCGATTGTACTAAATATGGAGCTCCATAAGGTGTTTCTTTGGGTTAATGTTAATTTTGCTGCATTTGTCACATGCCTATGTATTCTCGATGGTTGGTTGGATAAAAAAACATCCTTAATTTGTTGCCTTTTCTTTGAGTGGCATGCTTCTTCAATTATTCAAATAACATAAATTTTCAGTGTTACTTTGTCTCTGATTGCGTTCTTGTTAGAATCTTGAGTTTTTCCTTCATATGCTATGTTATTTTCTCTTATTGCCAGAAAAGGCTACGACATACAGACTAGATGTGCAGATATGCATAAATCTGATTGCTTCAGGATTCTGTGCAGATATGCATAAATCTGATTGCCTCAGGATTCAACTCGGTTCTCTTTGTTGCTGTCCTATTCAGAATTAGCTGATGTGATTGTACGACTTGCAATGTTCTTTCAGCATTTTGCATTACTGGCAAAGGGGTGATTGTGGTGGGCTCATGACCCCTTGCTTTGATACCTTTCCTAAAATTATCGGTATGGGCGCATTATAAGACCCATTTCCCCATCTCTTCCTTAACACTATAGGATTCTGTGGCATGCTACATGCTCTAGAATGAATACATGATATGTGAAGCCATTTACCTTATTTTGAAATCTATTGTCACATAGATGTTGAAAATGTAATTCATTGAATATCATTTGGTTTCAATGTGTCCTCGGTAGAATTTAGTGTTCTTGAGATGTGCATGTCTTCTGGGGCTTCTGTGAGATCTATTGCGATTGTAATCTTTGGAGCTTTTAGTGGGCAACATCTCTGGAAATCATAGTTTCTGAGGGCTTAAGTCAGATCATGCTTAGAATCTTGGAGCTTCAATGACCAGTGTCTCAGAGATAATATTGTTCGGCCTTCATGTTTTTACATATCCTTCACAAAGATCCATTCTCTCCGTTTAGTTTGATGACTTAAAGCAAAGAAAATACATTGATGCAATAAATGGAAAAATGATGATGCCAAAGTAATCAGTGTACAAATCAATAGCAAGGCATCTCCTTTCCTTGGATTTTTATTCTTCTGCCTTCAATTCTGTCAACACTTGGGTCTTCGGTCTTCCAATGTCTAATATCTTCATATGCTATGATGCTTTAACTCTATTTTTTAAATTCAGTTTGGTAGTTGACTTGGAGCTTCATAAATTGCAGAAGCAAGTTCAAAACCTGAGTTATTTTCAGAGCCAGTGTCAGGCAAAGCCCAGGATAGCTAGCATGTTAACTATTCTTCGCCCCTTAGTTTTAGACTTTTAGGACAGAGATACAATAGGTCAAGAAAGCGGAAATACGGAATCAAAATATCAAATATATTCAAAATGTTCATTCAATTGAGAGCAAAACTAAATAAGAACAAAGACTGCCGCTAGTTTACTACTGCATTTTTCGCTAAAGAAGTACCCCATTATCACATAATATTCAGAAAGAGAAATTATTTTCCAATACCTTTCCTCTCTCAACTTTGTAAAGATTTCTTTGTTGCTCAAGGGACACCAATTGCAAAATCTTACTCGAATAATAAAACTTAAGGTGACAAATTGGGTTGGCGTGTCATGACACTTTGAAATGACAGATTTTGATCCGTTTATTAACATTGTTAAAAATCCCAAACATTAATCAGACTCGTTCATTAATTGTGTCACCCATTTAACATAAATGGACTGGCCATGAATAATGATTTTAAATCAACTCAAACTAGCAAATTTGTGTGGTGTCGAGGGGTTGTGAAACAAATTCCCACTCCTAATTCCTAAACTTAATGTAGCAATAATTTACTGCCATCGAGCCATGCAAATCAAGAACATGCATTATTAAACATTAGTGCTCAAATCCCATTATACGAGCAGAATCAAGTTAAGCAATGATGATTTCTTAAAAATAAGAATTTTCCTTTTTGACTGGGATGGTTAAAGGTTTAAAACAAATAAGCATTTTCAGTCAATGGGTCTGAAATTATGCTTTCTCCATGATCAACAAAATGCCTCCAAAGTCAAAAAGATATTAAGAAAACATCCCAACATGTTCCTTCATGGAGGAGATAAAAGCAACAAAGGAAAGAAAAGAAAAAGGAGAAGGAAAAAAATAAAAAAGGATGAAGAAAGAGGCTCCCAACCCAATGGCAGGTCCAGTTAAGCCCTAATGGGAAGTGGGTGGGTAATAATTTTGTTTATTAAGGTAATTGAGAGCTCATTTTTGTCAACGATTGTGCACTCAAGCTTTTGCACTCCGAGGATTTGCTTGGCACTTCGATGTTTCATCTGCAGCTTATATTGACAAATTTAGAAGCCACTTGGGATAAAGAATTAAGATAAGAGACTGTTCTTCTGCATGCCAATGCAAGCTTGTTGGTATTTGAGCTGAGACTGAAATTACACTCGCTCAAAGCGGCTAGAATGTGAGGCCCATGTAGCTTTCAAATTGTGAAGATTATGGATTGCAATACATATCTCCGGGGCTGATATATGAGAAGACAATGCAAGATTCTCAATAGAAAAGGCTGATATTGAAAATTTTTTATTCAAAGGCAATGCTGAAAGATCGTTAACAAGTGTGCAGAGTTAAAGAAATTGAAAAAAAAAAAATTGTTGACAAATGGGCACATATAACAATAATCGAGACTGCAATGACATGCACATATAGCAAGAATCATAAATATCATAACAGATGCGGAATATGTATTTGATTATTTTCCTTTATTGTACTTTATCCTCTTATTAAAATTGAGTCCTTGCGAATCAATTCTTCGCATGTAAAGACAAATTTGCTTACTGAAAATACACTTAGCAGTATTAAAATTTGAATTATTAGGGGGATTATTATGACTTATTAAAAATAATTGTTTAAACAGGAAAATCTCTCTATAGTTATAAAGTTGGGAATAGATTAATTTTATTAAAATGAAGAAGTTATAACTAAATAGAGGTGTAATTACAAACTTATTATTTTGAAACTTAACTATCATTAGTACAAGTGATATAAAGTATGCACTACATTAATAATTAATATCAAATCTAATGTATAGACTAAAGTACTAGCTAAGCAACCTAAGAGGGGGGTGAATTGTGTTTCTAAATATTATGGAGAAATTAAATCAAAATACAATGCAAATATAAAATAAAATTATGCAATAACACACAAATCACAACAATCAAAATGTAAAGAGATAAGGGAAAGAGAATCGAACACGAGATTTTTACGTAGTTCGGCAAACTTTGCCTACATCCACGCCTCCAAGCCCACCGGGCTTAAGAATTCCATTATCCAAACTTTACATCCTAAAACTTAAAAATCTTTACAATTGATTTCCAAAATGTCAATCAACCTTTACAATATGAGATTATCATAAACCTCTTAACCCCAAGTGTTTCCCACACTATCAATCACTCAATTTGATGTTTAAGAATAAAAATTACACAAATTTATTTCACACAATGTATGTGTTTACAAATAAAAGTCCAAAGTGTGATTTGATGAAAGACTAATCAAGTTTTAAGCACAACAAAGATTAAATACACAATGACAAGCTCAATGATAATCATAGAATCCAACATTATTTGAATTTGATTGAGCCTTTTTTATAATTGGAGAAGAAAATTAGCCGTTATTGACTTTCTAGGCATAATCAGATTGCTGTCTACTGCTGTCAGATCACCGTTTTAACTTTGTGTAAGTTACCGTTATGCTGAATTTTGAATAATCGGTTCATTGTTTTGGAGTTATCGGTTTGCTGTTTAATTTCAAAGACCTGCAAGGTATTTATCAGCTAGCCATTTGTGCTAAACTAATCACCGGTTGCAAACCAATTTCTCTCTAGAATTTGTTGGTTAGCCGTTATCAGTAAACGGTTTATTGATTCCAAATAATTTGTTCTTTAGAATTTATCGGTTAACCGTTTTCTAATAAATGGTTCACCATAATCAAAACTATAAAATTTCCTTAAAAAAAAATTTGCCGACTTAGAATTAACGGTTATCCATTTATTTCCATAATCTTATTAATGTTTAAAACAACTTTATACGGCTTAAAAATAATCAATTTTAAAGACTCCAACTTATTTATCTAGTTTGTCATCATCAAAATCAATATTATACAAATATGTATGTTAACATAGACATTGATAAAAGAGATAGACATGTTTCAAAAACTAGAATAGATATTTATGTAGTATTGGGAATATGTGAGTCATCTGTTTATATTTTCTTTCATGTTTTTCTCTCAATATACATTTTATAAATACTATTCAATGATTTGGTAACAACTCTAAAGAATAAATCGTTGTCTTAAATAACTTTACAAAAATATTTTACCCCATCCTAAACTTTTAATATAACAGAACATATATATTTTGTAATATATAGATAATTATTACTATGTAAACACAAATTTCTTAAATTATTATAATGTGGAATTTATTATTATTTAAACTAGCCCAAATTAGGTCAAAATATTTTACAACTAAGTAGAGGTTATTCCTATATACAGTATAACTATTGATAGGAGTTATTATATTGAGCTGAAGAAATAATCGGTTTCATAAAAAGCAAGCTATATGTTTGATAAATTTTGTTTTTGAAAAATGAGTTTCAAAAGCAGAATGTAAGCTGCCATTTCATTTTTAATATTAAAATGTTGTGATAAAATAAATAATTACTATAAGTGACAACATAAAGTTATCCACAATTTTTTAATATATTCGGAATAAATATATTATAATTATCTTTTCATTAAGAATAATGATACAATCACAAATAATTTTGTAAAAATAATGTTATACAACTTGATCTAGCGTGTTATCATTTTTTGAATTGCAATTAAGGTATGACCTGCATGATTTCTTTTATTTTTATATTTTTAATTAATCAATATATATATCGCATATCTGTTTGTCTAAGTGTTTGTAGCTCTATAGTTTTTTTTTTTTTAAAGTATAAGGTTATAATAAGAACATGAATAATATAACGAATTATTATATTGGATAATTTTACAAGTTGCTTGTAAAAAGAAATCTCTTTTCTGCTTCGAAAAGAAATTGTCAAAATAGAGAATATTATAATAAACAATTTAAATAATTTTACTACTTTTCTGTCATTATCTATGAAGTCAACCGTAACACAACCTTAATATTGTTAGCCTTCAGAACCAAATGGCTGGTGCATCTTCTGCTCTTCTACTTATTGCATTAATCCAAAAGGTAAAAGAGGTTGGATGAGTTGTCAAGTTTAGATGTTTCTTTTTTGCTTCAATATCTACCATTCATTGAATGAATGAAAATTATTGTGAAAAATGAAAGTTAAAGATATCCCTCCTTTTTGTTCCTAACATTATAGGTAGAGCGTCACTTGAATGATATAATATGTTTACACCCTCTTCATCTGATTAAAATAAAATAATACTATAAAAATAAGGCATAGGACAATAAATAAATTACTAGTTTGACATTCAAGATCATCTCTTCCTATTTGGGTGAATCTGAATAAAATCATCTAAGATTCTCTTGTTATAGGCGTCTTTAAATTCCATACCAATGCTTATGTGATGGGTTTGCTATCCCTTTGCATGTTCACTGTAGTTTCTATAAGGTCCAAGTTATTTTCTATGTTGCCGAGTATGCATGACAATGGCAGTTTTCTCTTTGAAAAGAGATATTGATTTCAATGTAGCTACTCCATTTGAATTGGAGTTAATTGATTGAACCTTTTTTCCCCCTTCAATATTCTACCATCATGTACCAAATGGCCCTTGTAGAATTGATAATCACAAGCAAAAAACTATCAATAAAATAAATTTTTGTAATTCATACTCATAAGATAATATAAAAATATGTTTATGTATGTGTAAACATCAGAAACTAAACACAAATACTTACCTTTTATTATAACTCGAACTCAAGTGACAACCAGTGCAAGATATTTAAAACTCACACTAAACACCAATCCTCACCCTTTATTATTATCCAAACTCAAATGACCATAGGTGCAAAGTACATTCATGGCCAGCCTAACTATGACCAAGGGGCAAAATTATCATTACAAGTGCTAAGAGCAATATACTTCTTTTTCAATTGTATAAGGCAAACCATAATAATTAATTAAATTTTGAGAATTCTAATGATACAAAATTTCATTAAAATAAGAGTGTTAAGTCCTTTTAGTAATATGTATGTGTAAACCCCTCATTTTAGTAATATGTATGTGTAAACCCCTCAACTTTTACCCCTTATGATGGGTAAATTTAGATTACTTGTGAATTGATTATCCTCAAATCATTTCCCTTACTTTTGAAAAACTGAAGTTACCCTTATTTTTGTTCAAAAGATAAGGAAAAAATAAAAGTGAGTTGATGATAGTCTTTTTAACAAAAATGGAGGTAAATTAGAGTTTTTAAAAATAAAGGGATAATTTAAAGATATTCAATTCACGAGAAAGGTAATCCAGAATTAACCGCCTTATTATTACTAAGAAGTCGAGTGAGTATGAGACAAAACTATCATTGTATGTGTCAAGTGTAATACAATTCTTCATTCAGCTGTATAAGGTTGTACTAAAAAATAAACTAAATTGTGAGAATTCTAATAATATAGAACTTCATTAAAATGAGTATTTAAAATTTTTTTAAGGTGCCAGTTGATTCAGTGGGTAAAATTACTTGAGTCCATACAAAAGATTTCGGAATCGAACCTTTCTCACACAGAGTAGAAACGGTATTCATAAAATTCTTGAAACATAGAAATAAGATCTTTAAAATTACATACACTAAAAATAACCAAACAAAAAAGGACTTGTATAAGCTTGTTCATGAGTTTTGAAAGTTTTGAAAACACGAGTTGAAGTCCTCCTTCCAAAAGTTCCGGAGAATGAGCATTATGACAGGCTTAGCCTATCAAACTTACAAATATTTATCATCAACTTGATCTTCATCACTATCAACTTGATCATGGGAAGATCTTGTCAACCGACTCATCCGTCTAGGATTGGACACATTATAATAATAGCTCAAAATCATCTTTTTGCTCTTGGATGGGATACATTTTGCAGCACGCTCCCAAAAATTGGCTGCATTTGACAACAAATAAGTTTTCATGAAGGTTTCAAACATAATTTGTTCTTTCATTGTCCATTTCTTTGAAACTACTTCTCCCATCTCATCAAACTTCCAACTCAGGAAAGCAGGTCCAAGTTCAGACTGCAGATTATGCCTTGCTGAAAGCATATGGCATCTGATGCAGTCTGCAGATCCTGGAGAGACACAAGAACAGAATTGAGGTCCCCCTCTCCCAATTCTTCTCATGTTGCTCAAAGGACTTGCTTCTTCAATGGGCCAAATCTTAGTGCCCAACCATTTTAAACTTTCTGAATCATAAAGATTTTTTTTGGTTATTGGGCCCCTCCAATCTGGAACTTCAGCCTGGAATTTTGGCCCAATAGGAATGACAGCTCTGGGAGGATTTTCACTCTCACTCTCAGATTCAGCACTCAATAAACCGACTGCTTGTTGAACTTTCTCTTCTGAACTTGATGAATGTGAACTGCTAATCAATTCGCAGGAATCCACCAGGGGTTGATCCTGAACTATATAGTTTTCTGGACTAAAGAAATCTGAGCCATTGAATGATTCATTTTTGTTAACTAAAGAAAAAATATCCTCACTAAATGGATCCCAGGTAGTTATACTATCTGAAGTGTTGGAATCAGTAGGCAGTTGCTTTTGTTTGAAACTATTATCAAATGTCAAACAACCATCAGAACTGCATGAGTTCCTAACAGTTTTCTGACAGGTCACTTTCTTGACATTTTGATAATTAGACCTCTTTGAAGCCAATCCAGAAGCTGCTTTGAAATTTCCACCATTTAAAAACTGCTCGAGCTTTCTCTTTCTCTGATGAAAAGAGGGAGAGGAAAAGGTTGTTGTCTTAGGATTAGGATAGTCAAAACTGGAAATTTAAATTTATGTTAAATGGATGGGGTTAAAGATCTTAACTCACAATTGCCTAAAATGGGCAGACGCGCTAAAATTGTAAAACAAGTATAGCTTGCATAATTGAGCTTACAATGGGGTAAAGAAACAGTTCTTATTTGACAAAATAAAACAATCATTGTAGGCTTCGCACAAGTTAGCAGAGTAAAGATACGGATTGTCTAGTATTTTCTGAATGAAGACTGCAGAGCTGGAACATATTGGTCCCGAGACAAGGACTTAGAGAACTCTCTATACCTACATATAGACTGTCTTAACTGCTACACTTATGACTAGAAAAAAAAGGTCAGCTTCACTTGATAGGAGAGGACTAACTCTTGATAGGAGAGGACTAACTGAAAACCAAAGAAATAAATTTATGTGCACACAAAAGTACCAAAGAAACCTCTATATCTCGAATTGTGATCCCCTTTCATGCCCATAGAAAGAGAATACAATTAAGGGTGTGCATTACAAATAATACGAAAAATATGATTGAAAAGAACAAATCTGTGATGTTGTGAGAAACAACGAAATCTAGTAATTGATGTGGTTCTGTAGATGGACTTGTCAAAATAGCATAGTTAAGTCATATGAAAGGAAACGGCTCAATCAACAAAACTTCATGGCATGCCACATTTGATTCAATCATTTAGGCCTTGAAATTGCGTTTTTCCTTCTTTTCCAGAGTCGATCACTAGACCCAATTCCAACATCATCATCTAAACTTGTATTCCCCTTTTGGGGGAAATAAGGAGCAAATATAGTTGAATTTGCTTAGGATATGTTTGGAATTGAGGTGATATGACTTCAATGCCGCAACTACTGTAAAAGCACTAAATGTCAAATATAAGTGGATGAATGAGGGATGAATATTCCCAAATAAAAAGTAAGTGTTCACCAAACACTTCAGCTGCTGTGCTTTCAAACGTGAGAAGCAATCTGCCCTAAACATACCTTCAATAGATTTGACCATAGTTTGTCTTTAAACCCTTTAATTGACTCATTCTACCTATAGACACAATACAACTGGCAAAGATTTCAACTTTTGCAGAATATATGCAAGAGTTCTGCAATTAACAGTGGAACCACAATCACAGTAGAAATCTGACCTTACACTCAAAAAGAGCATTTTATTAACTATTTTCTCCCTACGGACCAACATTATCAATTGATAAAAAGTAAAAAGACTTAGTTCAGAGCTTACCTGAGAACATTTAGCATTACTGATATGCCAAACTTTCCTCAATTGAAGAGCCTGATACCAGAATTTCTGAACCGAATCCCTCGATACATCTGGTTCACACGGATCCAAAGCAAGTAATTTTAACCACCCCAGCATATCTGAACCTGCAGTTGAGCCACAAATAGATTCTTTGAGGTCCTTTTGTTCTACATTAAGCTGTAATGCTTTCTGCATCATATTGTTGCCACGCTATTTACCAGTAATCTGCATTTGCAACACAACCACTTGAAACAACCTTTTTCCTTTTATTTTCTTAAATTCAACCCTGAAAAGGAACACAAAGCTCAACGTAGCAGCATTCACAAGGAAAATTAAAAAATAAAGAAAAAAGTTTTTTACACGTACTAAACTTGAGTGGTAATTATGCACTTCAGCTTACAATCAGAACCCATCTTACTAAAGCAAATTCCATATATCATGTGGTCTAATGCAACGCCACATTAAAAACTACTGAAACATCATAACTTCATTAACTGTACATGCATGAAACATATAATGCGGGAAATTCTTGCCGCAAAAAATTAATAATCATATTTCCCGGAAAATAAAATCTTCAAGATTTTTTTCCTGGGAAATCACTATAAGCTTCACCAAACTTGCAAAACAGAAATCACGGTATATGTTAATATAAAAAATAACTCATAAATCAAAGCATTATGACGAAATAGAAACCCAAAGATTAGAATTTCTAGTTCGTTTTATGCGATTAAAGGAGTAAGCTAACCTCTGACAGTTGAGCCTTCTATTAATGGACTAATACCAACGATTAAGACTGAATGCTAATAGGATGGTTAAAGTGAAATTTTGAAAAAGATAGAGAGATGGGGGCAGAGGGAGGAGTTTGTAAAAATCAAGATGTTCAGGCAGAAATAAAGAATCATCTCACAATATACAATAGAACAATCCCAATTATCCTAATTAGTGAAGGGAAACGATTTTTACTATGGAAAAAATAATATATTTATGAAAAAATTTCAGATCTATCTATATTTCAATCAAAATTCAGATCTAAAATGAATTTGTTCCAAATTAAGATCTATAACGATTTCAAACTAATTCAGATCTATTTGATTCAAAATTTTATTTAAATTTTAAATTTTCAAATTAATTCAGGCCTATTCAGATTTTAAATAAAAATAGATTAAAAATAATTGACATCTTAAAAAATATTTAAAAGTTCAAAACAAAAAAGTTGAGATCTATACCTCACAAACCCAATGGATGGATGTAGGAGTGAAGAAGATTGGGGATATATGAGAAAGAGATGGAATCCAACTATCTAATTTATAAGAATGTGTCAGTAACCCTAAGGAAGTGTCGAGTGGCTCTACAGATGGCCAACGAGCTGTGCCAACCATCAAAGAAAGACTCATGAGGGTCTATGGGCCGACACGGCACGGTCTACCATATGCTTAATGCGATGTCGTGTCGTGTTTATTATTATTATTAATATTATTATTTTGCTCCAGCCTGACCCAGTAAGCATGTTGTGCCATGCATCGTGCTTAAGAAAAAAGCATAACAAGTTTTTTTCTTTTTCTTTTTTTTCATTTTTTTAAAAGAGCATGACAAGTTGTTGGCATATTTTTTTCAAGCACATATAATTATTTTGAGTCTATGTACCTTTAGCCAAATTTAATAGAATCAAAAGTTCAAAATTTAAGTCCATATTAAAAAATAATAAACTAATAATAATAAGAGAATGTAATATTAATTACTAAATTAGACCTACGGTATTAGATTTTTTTTTTCATACTTAGTAACAACAACAATAATAAGTTTTTTAAAGATTAACTTAATTATTAACTTGAACTTATAAAAAATCATAGATCATAGTTGATAACAACATTAATATATACATTTTATAAAATCATGATATTTATAATTTTATTTATCAACACGATAACATCTATTCGATTAATAAATTATAAATATAAAACAGTTAGAATATTCTTTTTGAAATTAAGAATGAAATGAATTTGAAAAACGTACAATAATGTAATACTTTAAAAGATTTAATTTCAAATTATTTGCAAAATTATAAAATTTTAATTTTATTTTCATTAAAAAGTGAAACGTACTTATTCCGAGCCTTTTAACGTGTTGTGCTTTAATATATCACTAATTATAATGTACTTTTAAGACTCACATGCCTAAACTTCTTAGTCTCGTCCAGCCCGCATGCATGCCATGCTGTGCCGCATGCCCTAGCAAAATGTGTTCGTGTTGTGCCGTGTTGTGCGGACATGTACCATGTCCATACCATGCCACGTGTCACCCGACCTGTTGGTTATCTTTATACTTTTTTTTACATCGAGTATTATTTTATTTTTATTGTTAGGATATACATTTTGTATCTTTAAGTAATTTGTTAGTAAATTTTTTATAAAATAATATTGCAATGAAATAAAAAAAATATCATTTTAACGAATTTATTTATTTATCAATAATTGAAAAAATTATTAATTCATTAATAAATGAATAATTATTAATTTAAAAAAGAGTTTTTTTTTTTCCAGTTTAAGAAGAGTTTTGTTAGCATACAAATGTGGTTTGCTCAAGTCAATAGTATCTCCTTCAACAGCTACTATCTGTATAATAATATAGCTTAGTTAAGAAACTTGTAATTATACAATATCTTTCTTTCTTTATTCAGTTTGTATAATTATGTATACATATATTCTATTGTGTAAGCATTTTATATTAAGAAATATGTATACACAATTATTCTCGGGCTTTGTTCAATTAGTTCATGATTTTTAGTTTCAAATCATTAGAATTTTCAGATCTTTCTCCTTCGTGGGTTCCCATTTGAAAAGAATAAAAAAAATCTGCATTGATTGATAAAAATCTACCAAATGTAGTGCATGCTTTGCATAAAATTAAGTACGAAGTTGAGTCAATTTAGGAATAAAGAGAAAACAAATAACGTTACATGTATATTTTGCAAAGAGTTCAATTCAAATAATTGAATTTGTATGGAAAAAAACTCGTTAATGTTATAAATTTTATATTTGATTCATTGTTAATTATTGTATTTTATAATTATTAATTTATATTTTCAATGGGCCATAAAGGATTAAAAAAATTACTATCCTATGATAGTGAAATTATTAATTTAGTACACTGATCCAAGTTAAGATAAAGATATTTTATTATTTAATATATGTTATTAATTTATTAAACATTTGTTTATGGTAGTTTTACTAACCAATAATTATTTAAAATATGCGATGGGTTAGTTGACTTTCTTTTTTCGTCATTGATGTGATAATATTACACTAAGGCCATGCACAAGTCTGAGTCGAGTTTAATGTCAACGACAAATAGAGTGAGTTGGAAAAAATTCAACTCAACTCAACCTATTTAAATCTAGCCTGCCAACTTACATTGTTAACGCAAATTTTTGGTAAACTAGAGAATTAATTTATATGGGGGCAATATAATAAAAAGATACAGAGAATTAACGTGATTTGGCCTTTGACCTACGTTCACAGACAGAGAAAGATAAATATTTTATTAAGATCGCACTTACAACTCAACTCTCCCTCTCTTTACTATTTTTTTTTCGGTGCCTTATACTATGAGAGGCCTCTGCTTTTAAAGCCTTCTATAGATAAAGTCATTTTCTAACTTAACTCTATCTAACTCTCTTCTATCCTCTAAGATTTTAATTACAAAATATTTCTACCTTTTCATAGGTTGTATCCGTTTCAGACTCTATTTAATTTGCTTCTGGACCAAGCAATGTCCTTCTATTGTCGACTTTTATTTTGTTGGTCTTGGTTTCAACGATAGCTCCTCTATTTGAACTTGGATTTTCCCATGCGGTCCATAATCTAGAACTGGGTCAAGGGCCCCACAGACCCATGACTTTTGTCATCCTCCACTCCTAGGTCAATTCCTGTGGACCATGCTTTGTTGTTCCCCATTCTTGGGGCGGCATAATTCTTTCTCCGGTAGCATGGTTTTGTTTCTCCCCATTCTTGGGGAAGCATAATTCCTGCTCTGGAAGCATGGTTCTGTTGCTTCCCATCCTTGGGGAATATAATTTCTGCTCTCATTCTTGGGGGAGTATAGTTATGTTACTCCTCATTCGTGGGGAAGCATAATTCTTACTCCTTATTTTTAGGGGAGCATAATTCTACTACTCCCCATTCTTGGGGGCATCACTTTTTACTTTATTGACTATTTTATATTTTCTACAATAGCTGCTCCCCAACTTTTAGCTTCTTGTTCCACTAGAAGCATAAGAGCTCAAGTTGTTTCTCTCTCTTCTCATTTCTATATAAACAATCATTTGCACCATTCGTCCACTTCGTAGAGTTTCAACCCTTTGGTTTCGCTTTTCTTGGTGAGTGCATCTTCTATTCTCCTTGTTTTTAGCAATTTCAATGTCTTCTTATTCTAAAAATAACTCTAACTCCTTTTACTATAAGTACCTTGAAGATGATGATGATTACAGTCATATATCCTCTGACCACATACCCCTTGTCGTAAATTTAGCTCCTACGTCATTTGTTCCTGATGACCAAACTAACCTCCAACTCGACTGGTCTATCGATGAGATGGGAAATGTAATTTCAAAAAAATCTATTCCATCTCTTAGAGTCAAGTATGAAATTCCATGTTCAATTGAACTTAGAAAGCCTCAAATTAGTGAGCTTACCAGTTAGCCTCATACTGGGGCTGTTGCTTTTCATCCTGATTTTTTTTTCGTTATAGTGTTAGGTTGATGTTGCACCCATTCTTGAGATGCATGTTGATCTGCTTGAACTGTGCCCCGACACAGTTTTGCCCCAGCATCTGGTGTGCCATGATTGGCATGTATATCTTATGAAAATTAAGGGGTCTTTCAGGTGATAAAGACTCCCCTCTCAATGGTTGGTATTATTTATGTGCTTACGCTAAATCTTTTCCTTTAATATTCTTGACTTTTCGCCCTTGGGGATTGGGAGCTAAGAAATTCTCCTTGTATGTATCCTGCATATTGGGTTCAAACCTACTTTTCCACTCCAAGTAGCTTTTATGAGAATTGCTACAAGATGTGCTTTTTCTTTAGTAGTGTACTTATTTTTTTTCTCTTTTTTTTTTAATAATGTCATGCGGCTGCACCTCTATTGATCATGTTGACCAACATCAAATCGATGGAGTTTTTAAAGACCCTATAAACTTGCGGTCTTAGAAATATCTTTCTTAATCATGCTTTCTAACTGCCTTTGGCTTTATCACTTATACTTCTACTAACATTCCATCTCCAAGTGAGTATTATTTAACCATAATTTTTATGCTACTAAGAGGTTGTAATATTTTGTTTTTTTTTTCTGAGGACAATGATGCACGGAAAAAAGAAGAAGATAGACAAACACTCGACTTCAAAGATTAGCATGAAACTTAGGGATAAGCAAATCTCTCAAGAAATTGCAAATGCTTAAGGGTTGCACTAGACTCCTCAAACTCCATCTTGCACTCATGAAACTCCATTTTCTCAGTCTGCTGACTTTCATTCTGCATTTACTTCCACTAATTCACCTGCTTAAGGGTCGTACCAAATGCCTACAACTGCTCAAGGATTGCAGCAATAAATTTTATTTCCAATTTTCGCTCATAAGGGTTCATATCCACAATTTACAGGCTCTGGCTCTGCTTCTACTTCTACCAATGCTCCTATATATACCCCTCTTTCAGTAGGCCCAAGTCAAAGAACTCTGCCTTCGTTTGATGGCTTATAGAACATCACTTGGGAAGATCTTTCTCAAGCATATATGAGCTCTTTTGCTCAATCTTAGCCTCAGTATGTCTCTGTTGATAATGTGAGGCAAATGGAGAACTCTGATCCTATTGAAGCCATGCTTGCTAACGTCTATCAGGTAGTAATAATATCGCTTTTGTAATATTGCTTTTATGTTACCATTACTAATATGAAGTTGGATCCCAAACTGTATTCATCTTCCTGTAGCTTGGTTGTGTTGTTCAAATATCAAAGAAAAAGATAAAGTCCTTGATGTTCGAGATAAATGCTTTACTTGAATCGGGCCAAGCTTCTAGAAAAATGATTGATGAACTGGAAAAGTGTCTTAGTGAAAAGAAAGCTCTTGTGACCCAATAGAAGTTGGAACTTAATGCTGCAAATGAAGAATTAGCTCAGTCACAGTCCCAGTCCCAAGTTTAAGAACTGTCCAACTCCCTTGACCAATTGAACCTCCAAATTTCAAGTATGAAGGCTTCAACCGTTGAAGAGTTCAAAACTTCTATTGATTTTAAGAATATCCTTAATGAAGAATTTCTAAAAGGTGGTGCTAAGGTTAAGGCCATGATTAAGAGCCGTTACCCTTAACTCAATTACCCTTTTTTAGACGACTGATGATGCTCGTTATTAGTTATATCCAGGATGCTGCATTTTCTATTATCTCCATAGTTTTGTTGTTGTTGTTTTTCTTTTCTTCTCTTGTTCTTGCAATGAGGTTGTTTTAGTAATAAAGTTGTAAACTGAGCATGCTCCGGCTGTCTTTATTAATGTATTTGCTTTTAGTGCCTTACTTCTCATGCTCCTTACTTGTTTTTGTGGATTTTTATAAAAGTAACAGAAAAGTTTTTACTTTCCTTACTTTTCTTTTTCTTCAGGAATTCTTTTAGTTTTTCTGCTTGCTCCCATAAGAGTATAATTTCTAGGGAGGATGTCTACTCTCCTTACTTTTAAAGGCATGGTTTCTGCTCCTAAAAATTCTTTTTACTTTCTTGCTTTTCCTTTTTCTCAGGAGGGTAATAAATACTTATTAATTTTTCCTGCTGCTCTTTCTCTCTCGGGACGATGATTTCTGCTTCCTAGGGAGCATAATTCTACTGCTCCCTATTCTTGGGAGTACAATTTTTGGGGAGCATGCCCGTTCTCTTTACTTTAGAGGGCATGATTTCTGCTCCATAAATTCTTTTTACTTTTCTTACTTTTCCATTTTCTTAAATCTTTTGAGGGTTCGAGTCTGCTCTTTTCTTTGCATTGGTAAGCTTATTGGCATTAGAGCATTTTTGAGCTCTCGATAACAACTCGGTGAAAGTCCTTGGTGCATTCTTAACAAGCGAGTAATGAAATCTTCCTGGTTGCAGGCCTGCCATTATGGCCGTTAATGCCACCGCATCTGTACAATTTTCTACTCTTACTGTCTTTTTATTAAAACGAACAATATAGTCCTTCAATGACTCATTATTCTCTTGCTTCACTGATAACAAATGAGCTGAGGGAAGCTGATGGTCTCTTGCTCCCACAAACTTACTAATAAACATTTAACTAAGCTGGGTAAATGAATAACCAGGCTTTAGCTTCTTATACGACTTACGTGTTGCTACTGTAAGTGTTAGGGAGAAAGTCCTGCACATGGCTGCCCCTGTTGCCCCCTGCAATTCCATCCACGACCTAACAGTCTCCAGATGCTCAGTTGGGTCTCATTCCCCTCAATATAACTTTATTTGGGGCATTTTAAATTTTGCTGGCAATGGGGCCTCCAGTATGTCCTTAGTGAATGGTGGTTCTACCTCCTCTAAGAGTGGTTCTGCAGGACTTTTCTCTATCCCATCCACCCGTTTCTTAAGCTTTTTCAATTTTGCTTCAAGACTTACCGACCCAGTACTAGCACTAGAGCCCTCTGACTCATGCTTCTTGTATTGACATTTTGAATTCAGCTTGTGGCATAAATCCTGCTTGGCTTCTAGCACATGTCAGAGGTCTATTGGGTGATCAGTATGTCTTGCATGAGTATTTTCTCTTCTAGCTGATCTGGTAGGGTTGTTTTTCTAACGAACTCTTTGTAACCTATTATTGTTATCTTGTAGAGCATCTTGCAAGTCATTCTGAAGCCATTTTTCTTCTCGTAGAGGCGGATTTAGGTTTGCTCTATGTTTCTTGTTCTCTATATACTGGAGAACCCTGGTCGTATTCTGTGTTAAATCAACCACTTACTGTGCAAATGGTGGATGTGACCCAGCATTACTACGCTGCCTTCTTGATGGACTAGGAACTAGGGACAACCTGCTATTGCGGCTGTGATAACTACACTGACTCATGGTTACTGAGGGTTTGATCCGACCTTAATAACAATCTTTATACCATTCCCTACAGACGGCGTCAAACTATTGACGTAAATTTTTTGTCAACTTGGTTCGCCATTTGGCGTACGTCCATGGGCAAAGAAATATACATATTTTATTAAGATCACGCTTACAACTCAACTCTCCCTCTCTTTGCTATTTTTTTTTCGGTGTTTTACACTATAAGAGGCCTTTGCTTTTATAGCCTTCTATAGATAAAGTTATTTTCTAACTTAAACTCTATCCAACTCTCCTATATCCTCTAGGATTTTAATTACAAAATATTTCTACCTTTTCATAGGTTGTATCTGTGTCAGACTCTATTTAATTTGTTTCTAGACCAAGCAATGTCCTTCTATTGTCGACTTTTATTTTGCTGAGCTTGATTTCAACGATAGCTCCTCTATTTAGACTTGGTTTCAATGATAGAACTGGGTCAAGGGCCCCATGGACGCAAGACTTTTATCATCCTCCACTCCTGGGCCCATTCCTGGGGATCATGCTCTGCTGCTCTCCATTCTTAGAGAAGCATAATTTCTGCTCTCCATCCCCGGGGAGTATAATTCTTTCCCATTCTTAGGAGAGCACGGTTCTATTGTTTCCCATTCTTGGGGGAGAATGGTTTTGCTACTCCCCATTATTGGGGGAGCATAATTCATACTTTTTATTCTTAGGGAGCAAGGTTCTGCTACTCCTCATTCTTGGGGGAGCATAATGCTTGCTCTCCATTCCTGGGGGAGCATGGGAGCAAGGTTCTGCTACTCCTCATTCTTGGGGGAGCATAATGCTTGCTCTCCATTCCTGGGGGAGCATGGTTCTGCTGCTTCCCATTCTTGGGAGAGCATAATTCCCGCTCTCCGTTCTTAGGGAGCATAATTCCTGCTCTCCATTATTGGGGGAGCATGGTTATGCTGCTCCTTATTCTTGGGGAGTATAACTCCTGCTCCCCATTCTTGGGGGAGCATAATTCTACTGCTCCCCATTCTTGGGGACATCACTTTTTGCTTTATTGACTATTTTATATTTTCTATAACATACACTAATAATAACTTTTTTTTCCTTTTTCGATTATTGATAAATTATTCAAATAATCATAATAATAAGTTTGATTATTTAGCATTTCATCTTTTAGATTTATTTTAGAAAATTATGTTAGTTACGTATTGGACTATGACAAATAATAATAATAAGATGTTTGCTTTTTGAGATTTGTTTTAGAAACTTAAGTTATTAATGTTTTGGATTAAGAAATTTGACGTATGTTATTAGTTGTGTTTTATTTTTATTAGATTTTATATATTATGTGTTATGCTATGCTTATTTAGTTGGGATACTTACTTTGTATTCTAATTGATGTGCCATTAAGATAAATGAACAATTTGAATTAAAATGATAAGACTTAATATTATCTATCATTTGAACCAATCAAATAGTGACACATTATTTGTCACATTTGTTCTAATAGAAATTAAGTATTTCAATTATGTCAGTATTGTACTATTGATTTATTAATTAAGTTTTTAATTGTTTTACTTTTTAGATAATAATAAAACAAAAACTAAGAATGGGCCTTTGAGGAAAAGTCCAATATGCAATTACACATATTAGGTTGATGAGTGGGTGATATTTGACTCTTTTATTATATCTCACTAGGCCCCATTTTTCAGTTAATCCCGTTAAAATTTTTAAATTAATCTTTATCTCTCAATTACCCTACCAAATCCTAATGTATAAATTATAAAATCTATTTTGAAAAAGAAGAAAATCTCATAATGACTATAATCTCTCTCTTTCTTTTTAAAGTTTTACCCATTATTGTCATAACCATAAAAAAAAGATTCGATACTTCTTCATCATTCTCTATTGAGTATTATAAATAAATTTGTTCCATGATTACAAAAGCAAAGTATACAATATTTGAAAAGAAATAATAATTTAAAAAGCTGAAAGAAATTAGGATTTCAGAAATTAGATTCGCTAAATTAACATTAATAGAAATTATCATATGGGTGCACTTAAGTCTTAAAAGCTATTTAGCTTTTAAAGTCATTTCATATAATGATAAAGCATGTATCAACATAAAAATGACTAGTGGGAGTTAGTGAGATATAATGAGGGGATCAAACAATCACAATTCTAGATTGATTTAGCTTGACTTTTTATTAAATGAATTAGGTTAGATTGGGTTGAATTGCATTCAATTATATGTAATCTCCAACGCTTGCAGAATGGAGAAGTTGAGTGCCCACCCAACCCAACCTGACATGGGCCCGCCCCTGTATCTATATCTTATGTTTAAAAAATTTAAGAAAATGGAAGTTTGAGCTTTTGATTAAAAGTAATTTCTTCAAAGTATGTGGAGTAAATTATATATTTTTTAAACGTCCATGGATTTATGAAAATATAGTTAAGATATATTTGTTTGTGTTGAAACTTATTAGGATAGTTTCGTTAAATATCTTGACTATTGGGACAAGGGAGAGGCTTGAAGCAGCCATAAGTACCAGACAACTTGTTTGTCTCTGTGGTCGCCGATTGTTCAAAATTTCCCAATTGTAACTGGCAACATCAACGAAGTAACTAGTCGACTGAGAGGAGAGTGGCTAGCCAATTTCGTGTATATTTGATTTTTTTTCTTTTTCTTTTCATGTCTCTAATAGCTAGCTTTTGGAAAAATCTATATAAAACTCGCTTATTCAAGGACCTTTAAGCTTATAAGTTCATAAAATCTTGAGCTATCACTTCTAAATATACTCTTGTAAGCTTTGGTTTTCTATAAACTTTTTTTCTACCTTTGATTTGAATAATCATAAGTGTGGGAAACACTTGAGCGAAGATATGTGATACGTGCACCTCAAATTTGTAAGAGTTTGATAATCAACTCCTTAAAATTAGTTGTACTCATTATTGAAAACTTAGGATATATGGCTTAGTGTTAGTATAATCTCCAAGCTTAGATTGCTCAGAGGTGCAAAAATAGATGGATTTATCAAACGACAAAAAAATTGTTGTGTTTTTTTTTCCCTCTCTATCTTTACCTCTTTAATTACTTGTTATCGCGATATTGTTGAAGCAAAATTTTTATACCCAAATTTACAGTCCCTCTTGGGTTACTTAATTAGAATTTCATTACGAGTAAATATTGTTCTATAACAATTTGTAAAATTTATAGTTCAATTTTATTTTACATTGAAAATTTGGGTTGGCGTGGTAATGTTGTAGCGTTTAAAATAATTAGTTGTTCATAAATTTTATTGTTAATAATGTGAGTTTTAAAAATAGTTATATGTATTTTGCAAATCTTTACATATTAAATTGCTACAAATGACTAAAAGATAAACATAATGTAATGAAATTTATTTATACATATCTACTCTTGTGTAAATATAATATTTTTATGGTATATATGTAGTAGCTAGTGACTAAATAAATAATATTGGTACTTCATTATTTTTATTTCTTTTTTTTGTTATTTGAAAGTATTTGATAATAAAAATAATAATAATAATGATCTTCTCAAATTTACTGAGTTCATTTCTTCATTGAACATGCATAACTTTAGGTTTATGTAATGTATGAAAGGATAAATGTTATATTAAGGATAAAATTAATTCTTAAAATTAAACTTTTATAAATTATAACAAAAGCTTATAGTTATTTAGTATTCAAATTGGTCCATGGTAGACATGGCTCGCAAAAAACAGGGCATTTGACATTCTAAAAAAAATACTTTAATTCAATGGTCATCATTTTACTTGGAGCTTGTGGATTACTGTCACCACCTTAGGCCGGGTGGGCCGAGTGCTGTGGCTTGGATTGTGGCTTTGTGCCAAGCCTTGGCGGTAACATGGGTGTGCTTTTGGCAAGCATGAAAGCAAGGCAAGTCTAACGCGTAGGCTGGGACGCGGCAACAAGTGTGTGCTGTGGGACAAGCGCGGGGGAGCACGACAACAACAAACGTAAGAGCGTGCACGGGCAGCGCGCGCAACATCTTGCAAATGTGTGGGTGCATGGACACGAGAGCGCTCGCGTAAGGCGTATGGGCTCGTAAGTGAGTGCGTAAGTGCTGGGCACAACAGCATGCGAGTGTAGCACAGTGGCGCGCGGTCATGGGGCGCAGTAACGCGCGAAGCATACGGGCTGGCCGAGTTTGGACATCATGCAATGTGGCATGAAACTAAACCAAGGGCCGTGAAATGGGCCCTAACTTCAAGCATGAGTGGGTGGTTGTTGGCACAACTAGTGGGAGACATGGCCTTGGAATGCTTGGCTAGACATGTAGGAACATGAAAAGTGGGCAGCGGCGGTTACTCCCCACAACTTCCTTATTTCTATACTAATGGGCAGTGGTTGCCTTGTTCCTTAAGGGAGTGGAGATGTGCTCCCTAATACATGCTTAATGGGTGCCTAGTTTTGTGGGAAATGAATTGAGGTGGCGCGAGGGCAGCACGCCACCTCTCCTTAGCAAATGGGGGTGTCATTTGCAATGTGTATATCTAGTGAAAGGGCGTGTGTGTTTGGGATGGCAATTTTGGGAGAGAGTGGCGTCCTCTAAGTACACATGGCTTCTTACTAGGTTGTAACTTTTCTTATTGAAGGAAATAGAAAAGTTGGAGGCCGGTGTCTTTGGAAAAACAATCTTGTGCGTGTTGGTTTCTCTTTGTTAAATCGAAAAATCCTGGAGTGCGCTTTAGCACATAACCTCCGTTAGTATTGTTGAATGGCCGGTTGAGTGAGGCTTGACGCCATCACAGGCTTGCCGCATCTTGACAAAAGATGTGTGACAATTACAATAATGGTTGTTACAGACATAATCAAATATGTCAATAATCGATACTCTTATGATATATAAATATGACAAAATTCAAAATGCATATAAAAATAGTAAATCCCAAAAATTCAAATAATTATTTATTTTATTTTATTTTCCCAAAAATTCTAATAATTATTTATTTTATTTTATTCTATCTTTCATATTACTAAATTGAGGTATTGTGCCAATTTTTGTTTTTTTTAAATGATTTTTTTTTACTTGTTTAACCTAATGATGACCTAATCTTCTTTTCACACATCTAAGAGGGATTTAAACTTTCTACCTATTATTTTCAAGATAATAAATTTTACTACGCCATTTTGAATCAATTCATTTGCACATAAGATCAAGAAAAATCTGGTTGTACACATCGAAAGCAAGGTCGAAACCATTAACGGCAAATTTAAGCTATAGCCTTGCCAAAATTAGGCAATTTTTTTTTAATTTTTTAACTGCATAGTAATTTTATGAATAAAAAACTAACTATTATTGTTATATTTTATAAAATTGGCACAATATTATTTATAAGTTTATTACTCACTTTATTTTATAATATAGCCACTGTCATTTTTCGCAACTTCTTCCACACTCCTGTCAAAGATGGCTGGTGGCTGTCAATTGCCAAAGATAATTGGTGTCGCAAATGAAGAAGCCTCAAATGTTGAATTTGATAGATGGTGGTAGGCACCATAAAGTTCGAAGAAAAATAACAGCACATGGTTTTGACAAAGAAAAAACCAATTAAGAAGAACAATAAATAAATAAATAAATAAAATATTAAACTAACAGCCAATTTTGGCTATAAAAAGAGGAGTTCCCTATAAGTTATAATTAATCCCTCATTTTGTGAAAAGCAACCCCATTTCTTAATATTTAGAGAGCCGAGAGTTTTGAGAGTTTAAATTATAAAGTTCCTAAGAGTTTAGTGATTTGAGAGAATGGGTACATTGAGTTTTGAGAAATAAGCTAAAATATTACAATGCTTTGTAATCATCATTTCACTAGAAAAGTTTATCATTTTATCTTCACCTGTAGACATAGGTTAAAAACCGAACCACGTAAATTCTTGCGCCCTTTTTGTATAGTTATTCTTCATTTTCTTCCCTTCAACTTCGTTTTATCCCAACTCCACCCATCATTTTCCTAACAGAAATATCAAATCATTTGGTTACCGAAGTATTGTTCACGTGAAACAGTGGAAGTCGATCCTAGTAAAGGCAATTTGTAGTGAAAACCAGTGGTGGTAAAATATGAAATTGAGAAGTTCAACAGAAATAATTTTTGTTATGGAAAATGAAGATGAAGGCTAATTTAAGGAAAAACAATTATTTGGCAGAATTGGAGAAAGGCCTAGGGAGATAACTAATGATGTCAACTGAAACGAGATAGACAATAATGCAATTGCTAATCTACATTTAGACTGACTGATAAAGTGTTATTCAGTATGGAGGAGAAAAGGATGTTAAAGGAAATATAGGATGCTCTCACAAAACTATATGAGACTAAGTCTTTATACAATAAATTTTCTTAAAAGGAAAACTTTACATCTTATAATGGTAGAATCTACATCGATGACCGACTATGTCAATAGCTTAAAGACTCTATTTTCGCAACTCATAACATTAGGTTATTAAATAGAGATATAAATGTGAGAAGATTCTACTTTAAAGTTTACCAAATTCGTATGATCTACTCATACCAATCTAACGAACAATAACCAAACGGATAATCTAGTCTTCGACTATATTACAGCCACTGTATTAAATGAAGAAAGCAAGCAGAAAAATAGGGAAGATAGATATACGAGTTCGCAGCAAATGAAAGTATTATGATTAATGAGAGGGAAATCAACAGAACATGGCTTCAGCATGAGTCACAATCATTGTAGATCAAAATTAAAAAGTAAAAAGAATGTCAAATGGTACAATTGTGACGAAAAAAGGCACGTTAAGAAAACGTGTTAGAAAATAAAAAAAGTAGATATAGTAAAGCGCCTAAGTTATTAAATACTCAGGTTTGTGTGGTAAGTTTATCTGATGATGGCGAAATTGTTTACAATGAGGCAACAACTATTGCAGAAAGCAGGAAGTGGTTAGTTGAAGCCTGATTTATAGATTCAGGAGCAACATGGCATATGATTTTTCGAAGAGAATAGTTTCATAAATATGAATATATTTTAGGAGGATCTATATACATGAGTGATGGTCATGCTTAGAAATTATTGGTACTAGTGCTGTCAAAATAAAAATATTTGATGGTACAGTTCACACAATCCAAGAGATATGACATGTCAAAGGCTTGAAGAAAAACCATTGTCTTTAGGATAAATAGATAGTCTTAAGTACAAAATTCATGTTTAAAATGAGATCATAAAGATAATCAGAGGCACGCTTATATTAATGAAGGCGAAAAATATCACTAACATATTCATGCTTAAAGAGGAAACACTACAAGGAGCTGGTGCATGTATCACATCAAATAAAGAAGAGTTTATAATGATGTGGCATCTGAAACTTGGCCACATGTTTAAACAATGTTTAAGATTCAATCTGAGCTAAAGTTGCTTCTAGGGCTCAAATCAGTGAACTTAGCATTTTGTGAGCATTCTATTACCAATAAGTAGCATAAATTGAAGTTTAGCAGACCTAACACTAGAAGTAAATATATTCTATACTTGGTTTATTTTGATGTTTGGGAATCACCAGATTTATCCCTAAGAGGTGAAAAGTACATTGTGACTTTCATTGATGATTACTCCAAGAGATGTTCAGTGTATCCAATCAAGAAAAAATCAAATGTGTTTTTAGTGTTCAAAGAATTCAAAGCATAGATTAAACTTGAATCTGAGAAAATGATTAAATGCTTAAAGATAGATAATGGTGGAGAGTATACAAACAACGAGTTTCTTGCATTTTATAAGTAAGAAGGTATTGGAAAGCAGTTCATAGTCGCTTACACTCCTTAGCAGAATGAAGTGGCTGAGTGAATAAATAACACTTTTATAGAAAGAATAAGAGTTATGTTAACGACTGCTAGTCTACCCAACTCACTTTGGGCAGAAATAACTACAATTGCCTATTATGTGGTTAATCGATTTTTATCAATAATAATTAAATTGAAGACACCAATAGAGATGTGGACCTAAAAGTCAATTGATTGATCCCACCTACATTCATTTGGATTTACAATGTACTTCATGTACAATGTCCAAGAAATAACAAAGTTAAATCTGAAATCTAAAAGATATTTATTCTTAGGGTATGCTAATGGAGTAAAATGGTATCGTTTGTGGGACCTTACTGCCCACAAAATAGTTATCAACAGAGATGTTATATTTGTAGAAAATCAACTATAAATAAAAAATGAGGATGATACACTATGAAGAAAAAATTAGAGACTGTACCAATATATGTAGAAAATAATCAGAAAAAGAAAAATTTAGATTCTTCTAAGGCAGCACTAGAGTACGAGGAACAAGAAACAATTGAGTCCAAGGCTCCAGAAGTACGTCAATCAACTCGTTAGAGACAACAACCAGTGTGGCACTTGGAGTATGTTATAGAGGTCAATATTACATATTGTCTTCTAACAGGATGGAGAGCCATCAACTTTCCATGAGACTTTAAACAACTTCTATGTTACTTTGTTGATGACAGTAATACAATAAAAAAAATAAAGCTCTGCATAAAGGTAAGACATAAGAACTTGCACCACTACGATATGGTAGAAACGTTATTGGTAACAAATGTATCTATAAGATCAAGTGTGATGGTAATAATCAAATCGAACAATATCATGCAAGATTGATGGTGAAAGGATATACTCAAAAAGAAAGTATTCAATTTAACGAAAAAAATATCAACAGTTGTCTGACTCATGACAGTCAAAGTAATATAATTAATACATATATTTTACCTTAAGATTTTAAGAAGGTCTAACTAAGAAATTTGCCAAAGACACCAGATATGGTTAAGCCAGCCTATTTCATAGTATTGATCTGGATAGAGATGGCAAAAATCCCATACGGACGGGCCCTGAGGGATTTTCCCCTTTTGGGAAAGGTACAAGAATAATTTTATACCCAATTTCTTATTCAGAGAAGGGAGGGGGATGATTTTTTAATCCAATTTCTTAATCAGGGAAGGTACGAGGATAAGGTAGAATCCTCTTCCCCTCCCCATTTTCCCATTTGCCCATTTTAATTTTTTATTTTATTTTATTTTTGAAGAATTATTAGTGAATAAATAATAAAATTTAAATTGTAAAATATTACATATTGGTGCAAATAGCAAATATCAAATATTTATACAAATAATACAAATATGAGTTAAAATAAAGGTTTTAATGTAATTTAAACTTAACCATAGCTAAAAGCCCACAATCTCACAAGTCATAATCCACAAATCAAATTCTAAGTTATTCTCTCATAGTCTCACTCATTCTTTCTAAAATAATCATGTTGTAGTCAGTATCTAACTTGTCCTCATCTATCGCAATCCTGTAGCACATCGCGTTGTCGATGGCCAAGCAGCCCAGCTCATTGCAACATGAACTAGCAGCCCCGATCGCTAAGAGGTATCATTGTTTATGGATAATACACGTGTCAATATTAAATAAAAATCTCATTTTTAAATTTTTTTAAAATCATTATCAGAATATTATATATACCAAAACTTTGATGGAGGAGAATAAAATAAAAGTCATTCATGATCATTCTCACTTTATTTTATATAGTTTTAGGTTAATATAATTAAATTAAGTTTGAAAACTAAAAGGTAAGTGTATGAGAGAATGTTTCTGTTGTACTTCAAAGAAAACTCCCTCATAAGTGCAAAGATCCAGGCACTTTCACTATCCCCTGCACTATTGGCAATACCAAGTTTAAAAGATGTAAGCTAGATTTAGGTGCTTCAATTAATGTTATGCCATATTCGATTTATAACTCTTTAAATATAGGTCGAATGGAAGAAACTAATATAATTATTCAATTGACTAATAGATATAATGCTTACTCAAAGGGGTTGTTGAAGATGTCCTTGTGGATGTTAATGAATTGGTTTTTCCAGCTGATTTCTATATCCTTGAAATGGAGGATGAGTCATCACCAAATCCCATGCCCATTCTGCTGGGGTGACCATTCCTTAAGACGGCCCGAAACAAGATTGATGTTCATGATGGAACCCTCACAATGGAATTTGATGGTGAAGTGATCTGCTTCAATATCTTTGAGGCGATGAGGTATCTCAGTGATTTACACTATGTTTTCACCATAAATGATATGAACACTTTGGTGCAGGAATTAGTTGAGTTATCTGGTAACGACAGTTTTGAAATCACCATAAGTAAAAATCTTAGGAAAAATGACTCTAAAGAACAGATAAGTTTGGTAAAGTTGGATGATGAATAGAGAAGATCGTGACAATCTTAGATGGAGCAGTCTCATTATGAGCCAATGGGTATAATGTTTCTTACCTTGAATTGCCTTTATTAAACAAGAAACTTTTACCTTCAATTGTGCAGGCACCGACCTTAGAATTTAAGCCACTCTCAGAGCACCTGCAATATATTTACTTGGGTAAGAATGATACACTTCCAGTCATCACTACTAAAACCCTCACTCCAGTTCAATAAGAAAAGCTAATTAAGGTGCTTCGAGAGCACAAGACAGCGATTGGCTAACCATTGTTGACATTAAAGGAATTAGTCTTTCTATGTGTGTATTCATCATATTTTGCTAGAGGAAGGGTCGAAACCAACAAGAGATGCATAAATCTGCCTTAATCCACCAATGATGGAAGTCGTAAAAAATGAGATACTGAAGCTTCTTAATGTAGGGATTATCTATCCTATTTCTAATAGTAAATGAGTAAGTCATGTGCAGGTGGTTCTAAAAAAATTGGACAGTCAAGAATGAAGAAAACAAGCTTATGCCAACTGGAGTTCAAATCGAGTGAAGGGTTTGCATTGACTACCGCAACTGAATGTGGCCACTCGCAAACATCACTTTCTTTTGTCATTCATTAATAAAATACTTTAAAGGTTATGTGGTCACTCTTATTATTGTTTTATTGATGGTTACACAAGTTATGATTAGATTGTTATCACTCCGAAAGACCAAGAGAAAATGACCTTAACATGCCTCTTCGGCACATTTACTTATCGACACATGTCATTTGGTCTCTATAACGCTCCTCCTACTTTTGAAAAGTGTATGATAAGTATTTTTTTCTAATTACGTAGATAACATCATTGATGTATTTATGGATGATTTTACAATTTATGGTGGTGATTCTTTTTATAGATGTTTAGATAACCTTACACTTGTGTTTAAACGATTCATTGACATTAACCTTGTGTTTAATTAGGAAAAAATTCATTTTATGGTTAATTAAGGTATTATACTGGGACATGTTATTTCTGAAAGGGGGATTGAAGTTGATAAATATAAGATAGATCTTATTCACTCCTTACCACCTCCCATTAGTGTGAAGGAGGTTCATTCCTTTCTTGGTTATACAGGTTTCTATTGCAATTTTATCAAGGACTTGTCCAAGATGGCATTACCTCTCTACAACTTGCTTCAGAAATATACAACTTTTGACTTCAATAGAAAGTGCCAAACAACCTTTGAGAAATTAAAAGATGTTTTGACATCAGCCCCTGTGATTCAACCATCAAACTGGAATTTACCATTTGAGATCATGTGCGACACCAATGACTATGTCGTTGGGGTCGTGTTAGGTCAGCGTGTGGGCAAGCTTCCTCATCTTATTTACTATGCCTCTCGTACATTGAATGATGCACAACTCAACTACTCCACCACCAAGAAAGAACTTTTAGCGATTATTTTTGCCTTGGAGAAATTTCGTTCTTATTTGATTGGATCTAAGATAATCGTTTACTCTGACCATGCACGTGCTAGGTACTTGCTCACTAAAATGGACACCAAGTCGCTCCTTATTCAATGGATACTTTTATTGCAAGAATTTAACTTAGAGATTTTAGATAAGAGAGGTTCTAAGAATTTGGTAGCAAATCATTTAAGTCGACTTACCCATAACAAAAATGTACTTCCAATGCATGAAAACTTTTCGAATAAGTAGTTATTACAGGTAGGTACGGTTAGCCTTTGGTACACAGATATTGTAAATTACTTGGTTACTAAAACAATACCAGAGGCGTTAACCCGCGTACAAAAGGCCAAGATCAAGAGTGATTCAAAGTACTATATGTGGGACGAGCCATACTTGTGGAAGTATATGTACTCGAAATTAAATTTATTTTTATTCTCACTTTTTGTCATACTTTGGCTTGTGAAGGACATTTTAAACCTGAGAGAACAAGCCTTCAAGTACTTGTGAGAGGTTTTTATCGGCCATCATTATTTAAGGATGCATATCTCTTTGATAAATCTTATGATCGTTGTCAAAGAACAAGTAATTTGGGACCTAGAAATCAAATGCCACAATCTTCCATTATTGTAGTAGAGATTTTTTATGTTTAGGGCATCGATTTCATAAGACCATTTCTTTCACCGTTGGGTAATCTCTATATTGTTCTTGCAGTTGATTATGTTTCAAAATGGGTGGAAGCAAAAGCTACATGAACTGACAATTCTAAGGTTGTGGTAGATTTTATGAAGTGCAACATCTTTGTGAGGTTTAGAACGCCAAAAGTCATTATCAACAACAGAGGCACTCACTTTGATAACAAGTCAATAGAAGCCCTCTTTCGGAAATACAACATTACTCACAATAGCTTTACATCTTATCATCTACAAACTAGTAGGCAAGATAAAGTGTCTAATAAGGAAGTAAAATCAATCCTTTAAAAGAAAGTTAATCAGAATAGAAAATGTTAGAGCTTACGGCTTGATGATGCACTTTGGACTTACAAAACTGCATAAAGACGCCTATTGGTATGTCAACTTACGGGTTGGTATATGGTAAGTATTGTGCAAATTTTATTAAACTCGCAAGCGCACAAATCTATTATTGAATATATTAACGATGATGAGTGTCGATCTCATGAGGAGGTGAATTTTAATTATGTGTAGAATTAATTTTCTAAGAGGGTGGTTGGATTTCTGATGAAAATGATTTGGAAAATTCTAAAATTTAAATTAGAATGGTGGAAATAAATTTAAAACGAATTCTATTGAAATGAAACACTTGGGTATCTGGATCTGCATCTACATGCACAATAGGCTAAATATTCATTATTAATGTCAATTAAATCATGAGGGGGGTTTCCACTCCTCATGAACCACATTCTAATCAATATAGTGCTGAGGGCTTATCGTGGCCATCAGATTAAATCATGGCCATCGGATTAAAAACATTTCAGACGCTCATGATTGCGCCACGTCATCGGTCAACAATACGCGGTTTGACCATACTGTTTGAACAGTGATGTGGTTTGACCATGCGGTTTGAATAACGACGCGGTTTGAACAGTGATGCAGTTTGGTTGTAAGTTATCTTGTGTATATGCATGTACCGTACGTACGATTTTTGGTCCACTTACATGCTGCCACGTCATCAATCAATAGTACATAAGAATTTTAGTCCAATAGAATCGTGACACTTCATCAGTCAATGCCACATTATTGGTCAATACCACGTCATCGTTCCATAAATGCGAACAGTGTCATGAACAGTAACGTAGACAATATCGTACATGTGAATAGTATCGTATATGTGAACAGTGCTATTTTTCCTTTTGTGCTCCTCCTAAGGTTTTCGACCGTCCTGAGTTCAAAAGTGATGTCTGTTTTGCCGTTTGATCTTTCGTTCATTGTGAAATGACCACGATGCCCTAAAATACATAAAATACTTAATTATAATACAACACACATAATTAAATCACAAGATAATTAAATACATAAAAGTAAGAATGTTAGTGAGACTTGAAATGTAAAATGACGATTTTCTTCTTTATAAATATACACTTTCTAACACTTAACAGTAAGCCTTGTCATCTTCCGGTGGAACTTGAACATAAAACATGGTAGACTATGAAACAATATAATATGGAATTGGATGCCGCTGGCCAACACAGGGAGCTTTAATTACAAGAATTAAAGGAAATTTGAACAATACTTATAAGAATTCGCGAATCTACAAGAAAAAGACTAAGGCTTTTCATGATAAGCAGATCTTGAGAAAGAACTTTAAAGTTGGACAAAAAGTTTTGCTATTCCATTCTCGTCTTAAGTTATTTCCATGTAAGTTACGTTCTCGATGAGTTGGCTTTTTTGTTGTTACTAATGTTTTTCCTCATGGTGCAGTTGAGATTAGGAGCTTAAAGACAGGTAAAGAGGTCAAGGTAAATTGTTATAGGTTGAAGTATTACTATGAAAATTTTCATACATTCAATGTAGAGGAGGTTCCACTCTATAAACCCACATACGTTGATGAGTGAAACATAAAAACCATGTCAGGCTGAGGATAATAAACCAAGCACTTATTGGGAGGCAACTCAATGGCTGGAGATTAGATTTTGAGAGCACGCCGTAACATATTTGATCTTTTAACCTTTCATTCTCATTTACTTTATCCATTTTATTTTTAATTTAGTTTTCTATTTGTTTTTTGTGTGTCTCTTCTTATTTCCCTATATTTAATTCTTTCTTTTGTTAGCTTAAGCTTACATTGAGGGCAATGTAAGAATTAAATGTGGGGGGGAAGATTTCAAACTTAGTTTTTGTTGCTTTGGCTTTTTCTTTTTCTATTAAAAAAAACCAAAACAAAATTGGTTGTCTTGAATATAAGCCAATGAATATGATTCTTAAAAAGGGTTGAATATTTTCTTTATTTATATTTGATTCTTTGTTAATTTCCTCTCAATTGAGATTCTTTAAACCATGAGCGCTAATATCAAAATTTTCATAACTTTAACTTAAAATTTGAGATTGATGCATCCTGAGTTGAGAATTTTAGATTGAGTAAATGATTGTTTATCTTGATTCTTATCTCCACAATACAGTGTAGTATACACTTGCACCATAGTCAGAAATAACTACCTATAACCCTTAAAAATGAAGATATCCTTGAGTAATTTAGGCTTATGTATCACCAGTATGTAGAGAATAATTTAACATGAGAAAAATGCTATCTTAAGGGGTAGAGTGAAAGATCCTAACTATAGATATTTTTAAAAAAAATCAATCAAGTGCATTTGGTAAAAAAAAAATTAAAAGAAAATGCACACAAATGCATGTGAGAAAAAAAATTTGAAGATCAAGATGATAAGATTAGTTTGACTTTTTTTTTTTTTTTTTGTTCAAGGCAAAGGCTATTGATATTGAAGATTTTAGGAATGGATTTTGATTGAGTTGATGCACACACACACACACACACACTACAAGAATCCAAAGAGAGATGGGATTGACTATTGAATTAAAGTTAGAACTTTGATAATATTTGAAATTTTCTTTGAGCTATATAATTTATGCAATCTTTGAGGCTAGTGTTGTGTTTTATTTAAAGTCTTTTGTTCCTTTTATGCTATTAAAAAAATGAAATGATGTTTATAGGTATCATCGTTGAAACCCTCACGAGACTATACTCATCCACTAGGGCCGCCTAGTGGTTTAAAAGCTTGTTGCGTATGCTAAACGCAATCATGATTTCCTACGAAAGTAGACTAGTTTAGATTTTCTTTTTGTTTTATTTTTGTTCTAGGTTTGCTCGAGGACGAGCAAGGGTTAAGTGTGGGGGAATTTGATAAGCGCATATTTTCTCTATATTTTACTATTAATTTCTCCAAGTTTTTCTTGTTTTGGTCTTAAATACTCTAATACTCTAATTATTTTAGTTAATTTTTAATTTAGTTATTTTATTAAATTATATTTTATTATGTTAATTTTTGTTCTAATTTTTTATATTTTATTATTGTAGATTTTATTCTTAATTTATAGTTGCTAGTTAATTATATTATTTTACTTGATAGGGACTTAATTGGAGATTATGGATAAAAAAAGACATAAAGAAATTTAATTTAGGAAACAATCAAGATTAAATTGGAAACCAATTGAAAGAGAAGGGGAAATAAAGTCAAGAAGCCGTGGCAAGCTAGCATTCAGTGGACATGCATTAGCAAATAAAGAATTGGAATTGGCAATTGCACATGCATGGCTTTATATGATATGGAAAGCAAATTGAAGAAAAAGGAAATTGCCATATTTAATCAAGCATGCTGCATGCGTGTGATTAAATGGCTTTGATTTGAAATCAAAGCAGACGGCATGTGGAAGGCATTAGTTTCCTTATTGATCATGGATTTGGAGGAGGCAAACAGTACCAAATAGGTCCGCCACCAAGAATTATAAAAGCCTACCTTTGGCTTCTGAACAAATACACAACCGGTAGCCAAGAGGAGAATTGGAGATTGCAGCCGCAAGAAGAGAAGATAAATAAAGGAGGAGTCAGCCCTCTGAATTAATCTCCATGACTGGTTTCATCAACTATTTTATTTCCAATTCAATTATATTAGGCTAGATTTTCTATTTGGTTGAGGGAAAATTCAAAACCCTAAACATGTCATATAATTAATGTTCAATTTCTATCATTCAATTTATTTAATTGAAATTGTTTATGTTCTTCTATAATCAATGTTTATAATTTTATTCTTATTTTATTTGAGTGGTCAATTAAATAAGAGTTGAATAAATTCTATTGATAGGTTAAAATTCTTGATCCATAATTGTCATGATATTTTAATCATTAGTAGCATATTAGAATCAATGATTTCAATTGGAGAACATAACCTATGTTAAATAATCTGAGCTTGTGTGTTTATTACCTAGATCAACCTGATATCTTTCTTGACTTAATGCTTCCATTATATTTAAAGAGTTTATTTTAAATTATTTAATGGTTAGAGATTAGGTGAAGAGCTTGTTTTGTCTAATGACACACTAAGGAAAGATTGAGACTAACATGGTTTATTATTGTCTACGATTGATAGTTTCAATAGAAATTGATTATAGAACTGATATATTATTTCTTTCTTCTTTAATTAGAGTTTTTATTAAATTATCGTTTTCATAGTTTTAATTTCTTTATTTCCTGCTATTTAGTTAAAATTTCATAAAACCCCCATTTTATTTATAATTGTCATTTTCTTTAGTTATATTAATTTATATTATTATTCTTATTATTATTACTACTATTATTATTTTATTTTAAGTCCTGCTTTAGAGTTGATAATAAATATAACTAGCATAGTCTTTGTGAGATCGATCCTTACTTGCTCCGTACTAGTTGTTTATGTTATTAGTAAGGTTTTAAATTTGGTACACCCTAACGACACTACCAAAAAAAAAATCAGTTATTTAAGGATCGAATATCCTCGGAGATCCCTTATTATTATTCGGGGAAGGGACGGGGATTCCATTTAGTAATTCAGATGGGAGACCGGGATATATACAGAACATCAGGGATGAGTACGGAGATGTCGATCCCCTCTCTTCCCCTCCCCATTGCCATCCCTAATTCTAGGCACGTCATACAATTTGATTGGTCAGCAAAATGGCTAGACATTATTTGCTAATTTTTCCATGCATGGTGATTGAGTATTAGGTGATTTATGTTGGATATTATGGGTGATTAGTAACCTAGAATGACTATAAATAGGTTCATTAATTGTGCTTCAACTGTAACATATCCAGAAGCTAAAAGAAATTACAATTTTCATGCTTATCTTATAGTTTTATTTGATTTTTCACTACATTTTCATTCAAGGGTAAACCCATTATTTGGCTGAATGGAGTTGTAGTCTGGCATAGATAAGAAAAAAATAGATTAATACCTTTATTAAAATTTATAAAACTACCACCACACATATATTACAAAACCACCACTTAATATTGAACTCATATATGTCAATTATTTATTTTCACTTTCCCTTTTCTTTTTTATGACTATCAATCGACAATTAACAAAATTCAAAGTGTAAGAATTCACTTGGTTACTATCATATAACACCTTGTTTTTGTATTATCTGTGCTTCCTATATATATCATCAACAATTATAACAATCTTTCATATATCATTATATAAAAGAGAAATTATTATCTAAGTACTATACAAATTCTTTGTTCGACCAACTACGAAAGTTTTTTTATGGGTATTTGCTGCATACCAATATTTGTGAAAATATTCAACATGGCTAACTTTATTTATAATAAAAGAGAAAATAGTTGGCTTAATAGTTGTCATCTCCTCATCTTATTATCAAGGTTGAGTTCATACATTGTGTGAATAGATTTCTAATTCTTTCAGGGGTATATTTTTAAGATGGGCTTTCTCTATCATACATTGACCTAGGTCCCAATAAATTTTTAATGCACTAAATAGTATATTTGTAATGTTTTATGTAACGTAATCTTATCTATAAATTTATAAAATAGTAATGTATTTATCTATAAATTTATAAAATAGTAATGTATTTATGTTACGTAAAATTTTAAAAAAAAAAGATGTTTTAAAAAAGTCATATAATATAAACCAGAATTTTAAAATATATATCTAAAATTAAAATATTGTCTATCATTTGTTGAGTTAGTGGGTACTTCCTCCTATCTTCATCTCTAAAAATGGAGGGCTCCTGTGCTGGACTATAATCGTTAATATATGTCGGGCTTATTAAAAAAAGATTGTTGGGCCCATTTCAACTTTAGCTGAAAGATATGGGCTGGCCAATGACCCACCCGATTTGAACAGCCCAACATCCATGTAGTTCTGAGTCCCCTCCATTACCATAAACGATTGTCCGTGGCTTGTAAAGTCTTTTTCTTCCCGCCGACGGGAAATCCTTAGGCGTCCTGCATAAGCCTGCTATAAAATGATTTCCAAAGATTCACAATATTACCACCCCTGCCATGGTCATTTCCGCGAAGCGACTCCTCAATCTCCTCAAGGCAGAGAAAAATCCTCACACCGCGCTCGCCCTGTTCGACTCAGCCACTCGCGAACCTGGTTACGCTCACTCGCCGCATCTGTTCCACCACATCCTCCGCCGACTCATCGACCCGAAACTCGTCGTCCACGTAAGCAGAATCTTGGAACTAATTGAAATCCAGAAATGCTATTGCCCTGAAGATGTTGCTTTATCAGTTATTCAAGCTTATGGCAAAAACTCAATGCCTGATAAAGCGCTTGATGTATTTCAACGAATGAACGAAATATTTGGGTGTGAGGCTGGTGTAAGATCGTACAATGCTTTGTTAAATGCTTTTGTTGAGTCGAAACAGTGGGACCGGGCTGAGTCTTTCATTTCATATTTTGAAACTGCTGGTATTTCACCAAATTTGCAAACTTTTAATATTTTGATCAAGATTCTGTGTAGAAAGAGACAGTTTGAGAAGGCAAAACGGTTCTTGAATTCGTTGTGGGAAAAGGGTTTGAAGCCTGATGTGTATAGTTATGGTACTGTGATCAATGGGTTGGTGAAAAGTGGGGATTTATTGGGTGCATTGGCGGTGTTCGATGAAATGTTTGAGAGAGGGGTGGAAACTAATGTCGTGTGTTACAATATTTTGATTGATGGGTTTTTTAAGAAGGGGGATTATATGAGAGCTAAGGAAATTTGGGAGAGGTTGGTAATGGAGACGTCGGTCTATCCAAATGTGGTTACTTATAATGTAATGATTAATGGTTTGTGTAAATGTGGAAGGTTTGATGAGTGTTTGGAAATGTGGGATAGGATGAAGAAGAATGAAAGAGAGAAGGATTCGTTTACTTACTGTAGTTTTATACATGGGTTGTGTAAGGCAGGGAATGTTGAAGGGGCTGAAAGGGTTTATAGAGAAATGGTAGAAAGTGGAATTTTTGTTGATGCGGTTACTTACAATGCTATGATTGATGGATTTTGTAGAGCGGGGAAGATTAAAGAGTGTTTTGAATTGTGGGAGGTGATGGGTAGGAAGGGTTGTCTCAATGTTGTGAGTTACAATATATTGATCAGAGGTTTATTAGAGAATGGGAAGGTGGATGAAGCTATTTCCATTTGGGAGCTCTTACGGGAGAAGAATTGTAATGCTGATTCCACCACTCATGGAGTTCTAATAAATGGATTGTGTAAGAATGGGTATTTGAATAAGGCAATTCAGATATTAAATGAGGTAGAAGAAGGAGGAGGTGATTTGGATGTGTTTGCATTTACCTCCATGATTGATGGGTTATGCAAAGAAGGGAGATTGGCTGATGCAGCCAGTTTAGTCAATCGGATGGATAAGCATGGTTGTAAATTGAATGCTTATACTTGTAATTCACTTATGAATGGGTTTATCCAAGCTTCAAAACTTGAGAATGCAATTTTCCTTTTTAAGGAGATGAGCAGGAAGGGTTGTTCTCCAACTGTTGTCTCATATAACACTCTCATCAATGGTTTATGTAAGGTCGAAAGATTTGGTGAGGCATACGGTTTTGTGAAGGAAATGCTAGAGAAAGGGTGGAAGCCCGATATGATCACATATAGCTTGTTGATAAATGGCCTTTGTCAAAGCAAGAAGATTGACGTGGCTCTCAAATTGTGGTGCCAATTTCTTCAGAAGGGTTTTACACCTGATGTAACTATGTACAACATTTTAATACATGGTCTCTGCTCTGCTGGCAAAGTTGAAGATGCTTTGCAGCTCTATTCAAACATGAAGAAAAGGAACTGTGTTCCAAATCTTGTAACTTATAACACCCTTATGGACGGGCTTTTTAAGACTGGAGACTGTGATAAGGCATTGGAGATTTGGAATCATATTCTTGAAGAACGGCTGCGACCTGATATAATATCTTATAATATTACTCTCAAGGGGCTATGTTCCTGCAGTAGAATGTCAGATGCCTTTGAATTCCTGAATGATGCTTTGTGTCGTGGAATTCTTCCAACCACCATTACATGGCACATACTAGTGAGAGCAGTGATGAACAATGGGGCTTCAACATGATCTTTTGTTGTTCAGAAAAGCTTGGTAGTAAGTATTGACTCCCACCATTTTTCAGGCCCTGCACAAGAAGAAATACTGGAACTACTCTGTGGGCAAGCCCGTTGAAGTTCTGGGTTCAGGTGCTAGGATCCAGTACCCATCCTTAAAAAGCCAATGGGTGCAAGAATGGAGCATTTTGCATTGAAGTTGAGGTATGAGCTATTCTTTCAAAAATAAAAGAACTACAACCTTATGTTTTTATTCATTATGTTTCTATTCATTTCCTGAAACAGTCATGCATGCTCATTTTTGCAGATATGCTTTCAGTCGGAATGACAGCTAAATCAAAATGGTGAAACCCTTGAAATCCTTCTTGTCAATCGGCATGCAGAATCCCAGAGATTACAGTTAATTAATTCAATTCTGAGGTCATAGATCTTGTCACACATTTGAGGATTAAGGGATATATAGAAACTCATCTAGATTGAAAAAAGAAAATTCGGGAGGAACTTTTGGAGTGGTCAGATCAAGGCCAGAGTGGATGTGCTAGCTACTCTGGGGATATTTATACCAGAAAACCTACAACCCATGTTTGATGAACCAATTGAATGCCATTGAGTATCAAACATCAAATTTCTAACGACATGCTGTTTATTATTTCCTTTTCCACTTAGGTAGATGCATCATTTGTAACTAAACTTCAGTCTAGTTACCTTGTCCCTGGATCACTGGGAATGGGTTGGTGTTTAGATGTTAGATGCATCAGGCAGAAAGCTTTTTCCTTTTGCTTGCCAGTCGTTTGTCTTTAATTCTGTCTTGCATCAAATTTTCACCTCATATGTTTTAGCAGTTCCAAGAAGAAGTTAAACTGAAACTAATTTTACGATGTTATAAACTATGTTTATGAGGAATCCAAAATTTTTTAGTGCAGATATGATGACAGAAAAAATTGCAAAGCATCATACATGTTCAATCAACATTGGGTTTTGGTGATTGCAGTGATATCACCAAGATCAGATGAAGATGATGCAACAGCAAAGTTGCTTGATGTATCAGTCCCTTGTGCTAAGATATCACATGGGGTTATGTATCATGCTATATTTTTCAAACTAAGGCTAGTGTTTTACACAAGATAATCAATAAACTAGAGGAGGGAAAGGGCTCTCATTTCTTTTCTCGGTCAGGTTTTTCATGTCCTCGTTTTTCTGTTTCTGACAGCATCCCCTGCTCATGGAGGAACTGAAGAAGCAAAGGCACTAATATTGCTCCCAGAACAGCAACTTTTCTCCAATCGGATGAAGAGATGAAAGAATCAGCAATTCCAATGACTAGCAGACCAATGAAAGCTAGGTAAATATTCCGCCTGGTTTTTGATCCTGCGCTTTCTGTAGTAATCTCTTTTATCTTCTTCACTTCCTCTGTAGCTTTTGCTTTTCCCACCGGCTTTTTCTGCCCTAGGCTTTTAAAGAACAGCCCGTCGTTCCGGTCTTCTTCCATTTGACCTTGGAACTCTGCTAACTTGCTATCATTTTCTTCAATCTCCATTCTGTTCTCTTCTGCAGATTCTTCAAAGGCTTGCATTTGAGACTCTATATTCTCCATTATCTGTGAGCCTCTAATCAAACAACTGAGTTATGAACCTTATTGCATGACAATTAAGGTCATTAATGTCTGATGTAATGCAGCTATCGATAAACATTACCAAGAAAAAGTGTAATCTTGCACTTCAGCTGTGTTTTTCAAATTAAGTAGAAGCAGAATAGTTACAAACAAATTGCTATAAAGATATCATGCATACCCGAGAGCTAGCTTCGTCTAGTCCTTTGAGAGCATCCTCTCCAATTTTGTCGAACTCAGCATTGGCTTCTTCGGCAAATTGAGTTAGATAAGCTGATCTTTCATCCAAATAGTCCGTGAGACGAACTTTTTGAGCTTGAAGCATTGCAATTCTTGCCAGCAGCTCTTGTTTTTTAATATCTCCTTCGGATGGGGATTCTTCAGACTCAGAATCTTTGGACTTGCAGAGGGACACAAATGAAGTTCTTGTGCCTGTAAGTCTTCGTGTGTGGAAAAGTAAATGTGCAGTTGGGGTTAAGGCTGTTTGAATAGCTTTGAGGGCAATCATTTTTTCTTTGCGTCTTGGACTGAGGGAGAAAAAAGAAAGAGTGAGGGTTTTGTATTAGACGTTGGAAGTTTTTTGGCCCCACGTTCTCTTTACATTATCCTGTATTTGTTATGTTCACTTAAATGAGACCCGTTTCCCCAAAAATTAAAAATTGTCATTGATCTTTAAAATGTGTCCATGAGCTTAAGCTTAACCACAAGAGGACCCACTCGTTTGCATAGTTATCCACTTGGGCCCTTGCTGGTTTGTCTTCTTCTTATTATTATTTTGGAACTAGTAGCATCCCCATTTCTTTTAATATATATATATTTTACTCCTCTTTTCTCTTTGAAGTTTTTTTTTAATTTCAAATATAAAAAGTTATTTAAAAGATGGCACCTCTTTTAGAAGCATTCCCGTTAATTTATTTAATTTATAAAATAATTTTCATATATTTCAATCAAATATTGCAAGTTGTATTTAAAAAAAAAAAAAAACGTTTAACTGCTGAAGTATGTGAGACATTGTTAGCATTGTAAAAAGTGTTGTCTCCCAAAACTCTATAGTTTTTTCAATCAAATATTTTAAAATTATGTTTTTGGCATTTAGAATCTAATATGCATAGAATAATTCTCGCGTAAAGGAGTTTTTATTTTAATAAAGTGAAAGACAAAACTAAATAGTAAGAAATTTTTTTTTTAAAAAAAAATACAATTTATCTTATCTTTAATATTAGAGTTCGAATTTTTTAGTTTCGAGTTTGAATTTTTATGTGGCCCTATTTTACTAAATTAAGAGAGAACGCTCTCAATAAGTATATACATACGAGTTTATCTGGTAAAATGTGAAAACACTCACTAAATAATTTTCTATATACACATTAAGTAGTTCGGCCTTCTTCCTCTTGGCCAAGAACAGTCAACACATTATAATTCTAATACGGACACAGCAAATAATTTTCAAGTATTTTGAAGCAACTCATAACTTCCAGTGCTGTGAACCTGCTTTGTCAATCCAAACGGAGAACTGCAAGCATAAATCGAACCCCAAAAATTTAAACCAATATAGCAAATATCGATACTCTAGATTAAAAATTTGATATTTAAAACTATATGTACAAAGCATTTTCTTTTATCAATCACAAAAAAACTGAAACTCCGAAAGAAAACACACACATTGATCCACCTACCATTCCTTCTATCAATTTGCACGTCCAGTAGCCTTCTTGTAGGTAAACCACTTTGCAATCCATAGGTACACAAGGAAATTCAACACGCTGAGGATAGCGAGGAGCCAGTAGAAATAATCAAGATGGCCCCGATTCAAATTATCTGGAATCCAGCCAAGCTTTCCATTCCTTGTGGTCACTTTGGTGACAATGGTAACCAGCAGCGTACTTAAGTAGTTGCCTACTGCCACAGTTGTAAGTGATAGAGCCGAGCACAAGCTTCTCATAGCATCAGGTGCCTGGTCATAGAAGAATTCCAACTGTCCAATGAAAGTAAAAACTTCAGCACATCCAACAATAAAATACTGTGGTACTTGCCAGAAAATCGTCATTGGAATTGTCTCAAGATCATAGTAGTTGTTCCTCTTTACTATGTTGAGACGAACAACCTCCAAAATCCCGGCAGCAACCATGGAGAATATGGAGATGAGAAGTCCAATGCCCATCCGTTGAAGTTGGGTGAAACCCCGTTCATGGCCTGTGAATTTTCTTGCGAATGGGACAATAACTATGTCATATACAGGAGCCCAGAAGATTACACTGAGAGTGTCAAAGAGGGAGAGGGACGCTGATGGAATCTTGAAGTTGGGTCCCATGTGTTGGTCCATTGTGTTGCCTTGCAAAACAAACATCGTGCTCATTTGACTGTACACAGTTGCAAAAACAATTCCAGATGCCCATACTGGTAGCAATCTGATTATGGCCTTGAGCTCTTCAACTTGAGTCACCGTGCAGAGTCTCCATGGGTCTGCCGAACCCTTGACTCGATCAGTCTGAGTCTCCACAGCAGCCTTGTCAAAGAACCTGTAATTTCACAATTTTGTTAAGAGGACTGATCAACCATACAACTTTAGCAAACCAATGAAAAGCTTAAGACCATGTAAAAAATGGAATGTCCAAGAAGAGGTTCAAGAACATCCACTTTAGTCTTCTTAAAGAATTTAGTGACTATGTAACTGAATTACAGTGGCAAATTATGAAAGCTTATTTGCTAATTTGGCACATGAATAAAAATGGAACTCTCATTATGAGGTGAGATATCAGGGCATGTCTACAGTAGTCGAATCCTCTAGCAAACATTATCGGATATTAATGACCAGTGATTATTTTGAACTACAGTACATTTAAAATGGTATGTGAACGTAAGATTAATTTAGATACTTCTTACTGATTAGTGACAAAAAGGACCTCATATCCGATGTGCTAGGAGATGGAAATATGCTTACTTGAATTTGCTCGTGGACTCAAGTTTGCGGCTTCCTTGGATATTGCATTCCTCATCTGCGGTCTCATAAAGAAGAGACTTATCAGCAGGAACTACAACATTCGATTTCCTAAACGATGCAACTATAACCTGCATTATCCTTGTAAGCGGACTGCCACCAGGTTTCTGTATCCGATACAACCGACTGCCTGAGAAGAAAAACACAACTGCAATGGCCATCGCAACTGCCGGGATTCCGAAACCCCAACCCCAGCCCACATTCATTTGTATCCACACAAGAACAGAGGAAGCAACAAGTGCACCAATATTGATTGAAAGGTAAAACCAATTAAAAAAAGAGCTCTTCTTCTCCCTCTCACCATCATCAGTTTCATCAAATTGATCTGCACCAAAGGATGAGACACATGGCTTAATGCCTCCAGTCCCAAGAGCAATCAAGTAAAGTGCAACAAAAGTGACTGCTGTTTGCGCCCCTGTTGGGTGGCAGGCATCCTTGTCACATGATGGTTTTAATCCAGAGACAGAAGCAGTCAATGTTAACAATGTCATTCCCTGCGAGACAAATAAACAGATAGATGATTGACAACATGATTTATGCAAAAATAATGACTTACTTAAGCCCTTTAATTCTAATTCATTATTATTTAGAGACCAGATCAGATGTCACAAATAAAACCAACCCCTGAGAATCCTCGTCAAAGTTTCAAAGGAAAAAGGAATCAGTTATATTAGAAAAGCTATCTCCTACAAAGGAACTGAAAGTTATGAATGGGAAAATGTGAAAAATTACAATGAAAAAAAAAAAATCACAATGACTTAAAACAAGGAAGCATTCATGAATGAAACAACTTGTTGTAGCTCTTAAGAATTTGATCAAAATTGCAATTAACAGGTCTAATGTCAAGAAATAGAATTTAGGAATTTAAAAACATCTTAACAGAAGAGAAGGACTTTAAACCAAACTTACAAGGCAATAGATGATTGAAAAACTGGCAATGGTCCAAAATCTACCCATGTACGAATCAGCTAGAAATGCTCCAATCAATGGAGTAATATAGCAGGTTCCTGACCAATTCGTGACATTGTTTGATGCAGTGACATTTCCTTGATTGAGCTGCTTCTGGAGATAGTTCACCAGATTGGTACTCATCCCATAATAAGCCAGCCTCTCACAACATTCATTTCCTGAAATAAAGGGTCTTCATTGTTCAATATCTCAGGTGCATTCTATCACGAAAGAACAAAAACAGATGGTATTACACTAAACAATAGATGTTTAAAACCATACCGAGAATAAAGCGGCATGCCTTCCAATTTCCAGTTTTCTTCTTATTAGCAGGTTTTTTATGGATATCCACAGTCCCATCTTTCGTATAGATATCTTCTTCTGCCATGTTATCCTCACGGATGTGCTATAGTTCAAATAACGTTGTACTCGATTCTTCTATCTCAACATGTCACCTAAAAAATCAGCGGATTTAATCTAAGAATGAATGAATCAATCATCATACAAATAAAAACAAATAATACTAAACATTATGATGAATATGAATTTATGTTAGTGCTTTGTTTGGTAATTGAGGATGCAGTCATGAAAGGAAGAATATCTGGAATACTACAACAAATTTCCCGGTAGCATTTAGAGCACACAAGGATACACATACGTGAACCATTCACTTACCATACATGTTTATGTAATACAACACAATACAGAAAAGCATGTAAGCACCCGTAGATTTATAAGGATGTCAATGAATGTTTTCAAATAAACTAATTGACACCACGTACACATCAATGATTACTTTAAAGCTACAAAGTCAAGGCAAATGATAATAATGGAAAAAAAATTAAAAACAAAATAAGAAAACACTTTTATCTGACTAAAAAACCAAAGATGATGTCAAAGGCATGATGATGAACTCCACACTGCGGCAAAAACTTTAACTGAAGGAAAGAAGCCAACTACATAAGACCGAAAGGAGCCTCAGAGGAGATAAAGATTGACCATAGTGCAAAACAAAATTTAAGAGATACACCCCGTCAACTTATCACAAAATAATTAAAAATTTCCACGGCTACCCTAAGATGGTCAGAGACTCAGAATCCATACAATAAAATAAACATTGTTAATTATTATCAAGAATCATGCAAAATGATCATTCTTAAACAAATGAGGCAGCATAAAACCTAATACAAGATTAAAGTGGACGTGTTAATAATACATTACAAAAAAACCAAATACACGATTTTTAATACATAAAGATGATCAAAATCCCTAAAACTCAGAACAAACAAACACCCAATATAGAGAAAGACAAAGAAGAAAATTACACAAGCATGCATGCATGAATATAAGAACAAAACCCCACCAAGAAAATAAGATAAAGAAAAATATCTTGAGAGTGGAGAGATTTATAAACCTCTATATGAAGTGAAGAAACAGAGAGATCCGAAAGCAGAGTATAGGCTCCTGGTGTGAATGGCGAGCAAAACCAGGACACAACAAAAGGTCCGGTTCCAACTCGTGCACACCAAAAAGATGATGAATTTAATATGTGTGTGTGTGAGAGAGAGAGAGAAAGAGAGAGAGACCGAATTCAAGTCAGAGAAAATCTCTTACCTTTTGTTCATCTCCTACATATGTGTTGGTTGCCACCTTTATGTACAACTCATATTGCTTTTTCTGATTCATTTTGCATTTTGGTACTTAAATGTTTAGTAATTTGTTTTCTTCCGTTTATGTTACTTTATTTTTTAGAGTGATGATAACTCTAATTAGTAACTGGTGTTAAAAATAGCAAAATGTGATATACTGTGATGGAAAAATCTTGTAAAATATTTGGATATTGAATAATTACAATAGATATCATATGTAGCTCCAAAATGTCATTCAAAAGGATAATGCTCTCTACCCTATATTTTCTAATGAATTTTTTTTTTTTATTGTAGAAAAGTGAAGGAAAGACCAAGTATTTGTCACCATATGTGGTTTTTAAGTCATTTTAATTAGTTGACTGTCCGAATTCAACTCGTTGAGAGGTAAGATTGTTAAAAATTTATAATTTGAACTTCATCCACCTCTCCACCGAAATAAAATAATTTCCAAATAAAAATAAGAATCTCATATGAGAAATCCCATTAATAAGAGGGGTTAGAGACAATATAAAATAATTTAGGGAAAAAAATAGTAAAGGATCTAACAATTTAAAGTTTGTTAGGTGGGTTTACCATTTATGATTCTTAAATTTGAGATTCTTACGCTTCCTTCTAATGTTTAGTATCTTTGAATCTTGAACCATTTCCGAGGAAAATGCATTGTCTATTGACTAAGCTTAAATACCAATTCCAAATTCATATGCAGTGTTTAGTATTCTTTTCAAAATAATAATAACAATAATAATCGCCTATTAGATTTACTATGTAGGGTAAATAATATAAAGATCCATGATTTTGTTAATTTCTCATGTAAGGACATAAATTTACCATTTATTTCAAACAGGTCCACAGTCTCTAGGCAAATAACCAAATTAGCCTTGTAATGCGTTGGACAATCAATATGTAAATTTGTAAACCTAAAAAATAAGGATATTTCCGTCTCTTGAATAGAGGTAACTAAGGTCAGGACCGCTTTTGATACGAATGGACGGACAAATTATGCCCTTGAATAACAATACAACAAAAGCTCAGGGACCTAATATGAATTTTCATATTGGCGCGTGTAAGTTCATGGGACGAGAATCTCTCTCAAGATAACGGTGTTTGTTCGGATCTGGAATCTTCCGCTTTTAGATAAGAAAAATGTGACAATGCCAATGTCCAACGAAAGCGATTATTATTATTTTTTTTTTTGAGACTGATTAATCATCAGATTACTGCATTACACAGATATTTACAACAATTGCTTATTGTAGCAGAGATATTACACTGATATTTACAATCAGATATACATGATTGGGACTTACATTATTACAATAAATTCTATGAAGTACATGCCCAATATAAATAACCCCTCACAGGAGAGGATGTTCATACTCCACTTGCATTTCGCAAGGGAGAAGAATATAAAAAACATTTAGCCCCCACAATACTTTTGTGGGGGCTAGAACTGCTGCCCTCACAATACTTGTGAGGGCAGCAGCCCACCACTTCGGCCAAGGCCGAAGTGGCAACGAAAGCGATTATTTTGAAAGCACTTTTTGGGCCCCAAGCACTTTTCCGCACTAAAATCTAGCTTTTCCTTTTGTTTTTTCTTAGCAGGCGCACCAATGTGAGACTTTGGTGTTGTGAGAGATATGAGTGGAGTTGTGATGTGAAAGCATTTTTATTTTGTTTAAGGAGTTGTGAGAGATATGAGTGGAGTTGTGATGTGATTATGTGAAAGTGCTTTTTCTTTCCTATTACTTAAAACTATTATGATGATCGATCAGATTTTTTTTTTCTTTTTTGGGTGCATATAAATTTGTTTAATGTGTCACATCACATCCACACTCGGTTCCATGTCGCTTGAACTTTTGGGGTATTGGGCAAATTATGGTTGGGATATCAGATTATTAAGAGTACTGTTAATTTTGAAAGCATTGCCTTTAATATAACTTTAATATTATTTTTTTATAAAATATTTTGCTGTGAAGCCGTAAAAGCACTTCCGAATCCACAAAATTGGCTGGTGTGAGATTTGACAGTCAAAGATTATCTCAGTGGACAAGTGCAAATAGAAAGCATGCTTGGCACGATCACGCTAGCAGTGTCACATAGCTTTCCTTTTTTGCCAACATCATCAACACATCATTGCCGACCTTGTTCTTACCTTATTCAAATTGAATTCTTCTTCTTACCAAAGATTTGAAATTAGGATTATATTTGCTGAAATTGAGTCGGCTTTATGGGTTCCCATTTGTGAGCTGTTCAGTAATCACATATCCATATATATATATATCAGTTAATATATCAATTAGGCATTTCTTCATTGAGATGTGAGTGAGAACTACATCCGCTTGCGCCTAGTTGGGTAGTGCTTTTTGTGGTAAAATGAATAAAGTCCTTTGTGTCTATGACTATTAGTAGGAATAAATTTTCGTTTAAAAATTAAAAATGATATGTTTAGTCGAGTAATTTTTAAATAGTTTTTTTTTTATTTATCCGTGTAAGTATGTTATAATTGTAAGTTTGTATGATGCAGTTGAGTTCATATAATTCATGCCAGGAAGTTGTTGATGACAATGATAGCTTACCTCAAAATTATGCCTATCAGTTTCAAAATTGTTGCTTTTAAGTAACTTAAGACTTTTTGTTTTTAGTTGTTCTCATCATCTCATGACCCCACTTTTTCAGCTACTATAAGATAAGTGTCAGATTTATGCCTTAGCCATGACCAGTCAAAGAGTTTTGTGGTGTTTAACGGTAAAAACTGGTTATGTTATTGTCAATGGGCACGCATATAAGAACCTTGAAGCAAAAGTGATAAATAAATAACCATTTTAAGAAACTACTAATCAAAATTAAGAGATTGTTGCCATATGAAATGATAGTAATTGTCTATAGATAAGCTTTTCATTGACAGCAACATTATTGACACTGCTGAATTCACCATCAGACCCTTTAAAATAAAATAAATTCGAGTTCATGTGAAAATAAAGATGCAAAAGAAATCAAACAAAAAGATAAGATCACGAATCAATGGCTGGATACCACCGGCTTCTTATATGTATACCACCTTGCAACCATAAGATATACTCCCAAATTCAGAACACTCAAAAGAGCCAAAAGCCAGAAGAAGTAATGAAGATGACCATAGTTCAAGTTATCAGGTATCCAGCCAGGCTTGCCATGCATAGTGCTGAAATCTGTCACAATGTTAACAAGCAGTGTGCTCAAATAGTTCCCCAACGCAGCAGTTGTTAGAGACAGAGCTGAGCAAAGGCTCCTCATGGCATCAGGGGTCTGCTCGTAAAAGAACTCCAATTGCCCAATAAAAGTAAAAACTTCGGCACAACCTATAATGAAGTATTGAGGCACCTGCCAGAATATTGACATTGGTATGTGCTTGAGCTCATAGTAATTGTGTTTCTTTACCTCCCTCAGCCTCACAAGCTCCAGAGTCCCGGCTGTTAACATTGCGAAGATTGAAATAACAAGGCCAATGGCTATGCGTTGAAGTTGAGTGAACCCATTTTTATGGCCTGTGAACTTTCTTGCTAATGGTACGATAAGACGGTCGTAAATTGGTACCCAGAAGATGACGCTGATTGTGTCAAAGAGGGAAAGTGAAGCTGAGGGGATTTCAAATGAATTGTCGATGTGAAGGTCCATTGTGTTACCTTGCAGCACAAACAATGTGCCCATTTGACTATATACAGCAGAAAACACTATCCCAATTGCCCATATCGGGAGCAATCTTATAATGGACTTGAACTCTTCAACTTGAGTCACAGTGCAAAGTCTCCATGCATTTACTGAGCCTTTAACACAATCTGATGGAGTCTCCACGGCTGCTTTGTCAAGGAAACTGATGATATCGATAATAAGCAACTCTCAAAAGTAATCTAAATGGCTCATATGACAATTAAATTGGTTAGTTTTGCGTGTAGCATGCCTTAATTGCTTTGTGTGATCAAGCTTATGGCTTCCAATGACGGCAAATTCTGCATCAGCAGTCTCATAAAGAAGGGACTTGTCAGCAGGCACTTTTATTCAAAATTTCCTGAAAGAAGCTACTAAAACCTGACAAATGCGGGTCAACGGACTCCCTCCAGGCTTTTGGTATCTATACAGCCGACTACCTGCAAAGAAACTGACGACAGCAATGGCCATAGCCACAGCTGGGATGCCAAAGCCCCAACCCCAGCCAACATTTGTTTGAATCCAAACAAGACAAGAAGCAGCAACAAGGGCACCAATGTTAATCGAAAAATAGAACCAGTTGAAGAAAGAACTCTTCTTTTTCTTCTCTGCTTCGTCATAGTCATCAAATTGATCAGCCCCAAAAGACGAGACACAAGGCTTAATCCCTCCAGTCCCCAGAGCTATTAAGTAAAGTCCTACAAAAAACACAGCAATTTGCAATCCTGTTGGATGGCAAACATTCCTTTTGTCACAAAGTGGTTTTAGTCCATGGACAGATGCCGACATTGTTAATATTGTCATCCCCTGCAACATTTACAAGCAGTTATTAATTTATTATCCGAAATAAAGTGGGATTAAAATGATTCCTTGGACCTTAAGTTAGCAGAGAGCAACAA